>NW_028227257.1:140581848-140921848 GCF_978045245.1 Mus caroli
TCATTTCTGTTTTCTAGCCATACCTTCTACGTGGTAATTCCCACTTAATTTCCTAGGAAATGGCCATGGGCAGCATCTCCAAGATAATATATGAAGCTCCCAGTGCTGAGAATGGATTACTTCTAATTGAGTTGTTGGCCAAATTAGTCTCAAGGGAATTCCTAAACAATTTAGGCTATTGTCATAACCATAGGATTCTCTCCAAAAAGTGGAGGACAAGTCCCCATTCTTGAAACCAGAATCTATATAACTCATTAAACACAGAGAAATTGAGTTGGTACCTATATAGAGCCTAAATTCCTATGGAATAGTGTTGACACTGAAAGTTAATATACATGCTACCAAAAAGAAAAAGAAACTCTTTATTCTACAGTGCTGTCCTGCCTGAAAGGTATAAATAAGGTATATTGGTGGACAAAACAAAAACAAAAACAAAAACAGGGAATAGCTTACCAATATCTGATTTAGCCCCATTGTGGAGAAAATATCTGTGTCTCCATGGATGTGAGATCTGTCAATAATAGATTTGATGGCTTATAGCATAGACAAGAAATAGGAGGTGGACCATCCAGGAGGGAGAAAGGATTCTGGAATAGTTCCAGATTGGAGATTAGTCTGGGAAAACGCATGCATCGTATCTGAGTGCATGACAGAATGTAGATTAGGAAAAATGAGTAATTTTAAGTCAAAGAAGAGCCTAGCTACGTAGCCAAGCTATTTGTAAATATATTTTGAGTCTGGGTCTTATTTCTGAGACCATGGGGCTGGGAGAAAGAACCACCTAACCTCTACTAATGGTGCCCAACGTGGGGTATGTTCCCCATACCCTTAAAATTATTATTAAGGCAGTGAAAAAAAGCTCCCTCTCTGGGACCAAAACCAGTTTAGCAAGGAGGAATAGAAAGATTCAACTGCTACAGCCATGGCACAATCCCATTCTCTGTAGCCACAGCTAGTATCAGCCTGCTAAGGCCTGGAGCACAAACAGAGCTCCAAAACTAGAAGGCTGTAAACCACTTGAAAGCACTTTGCTCTCCCCAGGGTGTAACAGAGCAGAGGCCTGCACAGAATACCAAAAAACCCCAGAGTCCTGATGCTCAAAGCTCTTGAATAGAACCCCTGTGGAGCATTAAAACTCCAGAGAAACAAAAGAAAAGCAGATCCTTTTTAAAGAAGGCCCCTGCTTATAGGAAAGCTGCCTCTAGGGAGAAAGGAGGCCTGTAAACAGCAGGTAGCAATGGGAACACAAGCCAAGGTGATTCCAATAGGCACACAACTAAAGGCCTAAACCTCTGTAAAAGTGACAATCACAGCTCAGAGGCACTGAGTACTCCTACTGAGAGAGGAATGCTGTGAGCTGTGGAGCTCCAGGCAGAGGGTTGGGAAGGAATATAAAGGCTCCAGCCCCAACCTTCCACAGGCTTACTACCCTCTTGGAGTGGGCAGAGGACAAAGGCTTCAGCCTAGCCAAGCATGGCAGGATACATGGACCTTGAGATTAGGAAGGAGCCTAGAATGTTCAGAGCAGGGACAACAGAATAGCCTAGAGGCCCCCATTAAACAGAGAAGCCAGGACAGGACGGTTGCACAGTCTAAAATAGTAATTGACACACTTTTTCCTTAAAGATACTATGTACATTTTGGTAAATAATAAGTAGGAATGTCATTAGTATTTTTAAAAATGCATACATATCAATCTTAAATTTATATAAAGCAAACAGGGGGTATACTTATATTTATACACATAAGGTATGCTTATAATTTAATTGAAAGATAATGCTTTTCTTTTGCCAAAAAACATTTTGCCCTAGAATAGATATATTCTGTTAATCAATGTAAGGATCAATGTAAAAGTTGGGACAGGGTTGTCTGCTTTTATTTTTCCAGAAGAAAAGCATCCAACAAAGGAATCCAGAGACCACTGGACAAAAGAAACATCAAAAGAAAAAAGATGGATCATTACAAGAAGATATTCAAAAAAAAAAAAGGAGTAAACCAATTATGTATAAGAAATACCATAAAACTTATTAAGTGAATCTAATTATCAGCTTGACAGTATGAAAAACAAATGCCTTTGTCACAAGAGACAAATCAAATAAACATGCATGTAATCGAGACAACATGGTATTGTTTTACAATATGCTTGGGGGTATGCTTGTGCAAGAAGATAGAAAAGAATTTGAATAAAGTTGAATACAGGGAAGAATGTTAAATTAATCCAAAAAAAAGAAGGATAAATAAATTCACATTACAAGTAAATCTCCAAGGAAGGAAGAAAGAGATAAAAAAAATTGATATGTTTTCAAAGGTACATAGGTACTAAATGAACAAACTCATGCCTTTGATCCTTGGGAGACAAAGGCCAAGACAAATAGGTTCCTTGTTAGTTTTGAGGCCAACCTGATCTACAGAACAAATCCAGGGCAGTCTGGGCTACACAGAGAAACCCTGTCTCAATTAATAATAATAAATGTGTATCACAATAGAAGAGTATATTTGAACTCCATACAGTTTTGTTTTGATTTATCAATCTGAATATGGTTATGTGTTCAATGGTAATGGTGCTATTGTACATCTTCTTTGAGAGAAATTAAAATGTATCAGACCTGAATTGAAAAGGTCCTTGATCCAAATGGACTGAGCTTTGTATAAAGAATTAACAATGGATTAATTTACATTCTTTTACAAGAAATAGTCTTTGTTTAGATGTGCTATGAATAGAAAGATGGTTTTCAAAGAGCCTCAGAGACTCACAAAATATGACATTTACAGATTGTTTTTTTTATTAAATTAAGGCCTTTTAAATATTGAGACATGTCACCTCCAGGCAGTACCCAATTCTACTTCAAGGAAGATGATAAGCATCAATGTACCTCCACTTGGTGTTCGCTTATATAAAGCAAGCTGCCACTGGGCAAAAAGCTGCCCATTCTTTAATGATAGACAAAATTCTGTCCAATAAATACAAACAGATACAGGGAATTCAACTGCCAACCTCTACCAAGACAGGTTAATCAAGTCCTTCCTGCTTCATAATTTTTGCCAGATATTTAAAAGCCTGAAGATGGATGGATACTCCAGCTATATAGAACTTACTGGATAACTGTCAATGCAGGTAATTGTCAAAGAACCATATAACTTCTACAGCTTACTCGATGAGACATGACCTATATTTGTGACAGTTTGGCTAACCAAGAATATGAGACTTAATAGCTCAGGACCTAGAGTAAAATCAAGCACTATTGTTCTACTCAAGGAACATACCAATAAAGTGACTAATGAAAATAGAGCAGAGCCACCATCAATGGTGCCTTCTTCCACAGCAGAGGGGAAAAAATGCAGAACTCATAGCCAGGTAATATGCAGAGACTGAGAGACCTTGGGTCATAGAGCTCTAAAAGACATGTCATCATCAAATCTATCCTCTTGGGTCTCATGGAATCATGTAGAAAACTAGGCAGAAAGTATATAAAAGTCAGTGGAGATGGAAGACACTAAGGATACAAGGCCTTCTAAACACAACAAGATCAATATATATATTAACTCACAGAGACTGAGACTGAATGTATAGAGCCTGAATGGGTGAGGACCTACAGTTGAAAGCAGATGTGGACAGCTGCCCCCATCTTTAACCAAGAAACTATCTCTACTCAGTACTCACAAATGAATATTTCATTTTTTTCAAGGCAGTCTAACTGAGGAAATAAGCTACTCATAGGCTGCATGTCCAGGAATATAAAAATAATATAAACTCAAGGATATCTTTAGATATCCCTTGTCTCATAATGTCCTATTGTGGCTTTTTATTTTATATTATTTTTTATTTCAATAGATATTTATTCTGATTATGGATTTTCCTTTCCAGCATGTAATGTTCTTCCAAATATACCATCTGTGGACATTTTTAATTAATTATTTTATTTATTTACATTTCAAATATTGTCACCTTTCCTCTTTCCAGTTCTCTCCTCCATGAGCCCCCCATAATATCCCTCCTCCACTTTGGCTCTAAGAGGTTGCTCCCCAACCATCCACCCACTCCTACCTTACCCCTCTAGCATCCTCCTTCTCTAGGGCATCAAGCTTTTATTATTGTTTTTCTTCCTATAGAGTCTTGGCATATATATTATGGGTTTATCCCCCACCCAGGATTCTTGAGT
Source organism: Mus caroli (assembly GCF_978045245.1). NCBI lineage: Eukaryota > Metazoa > Chordata > Mammalia > Rodentia > Muridae > Mus > Mus caroli. The sequence continues at coordinate 140,586,009 of NW_028227257.1, forward strand.
CTACAAAGAGGTAGTTCTCTATGTCTATGTCTGCTTCCCATTAATTTTTTGGGGGGTGGGAATGGGATCTCTTTTTCTTCTCTTTGCTTGTCCTATTCATATTTATCTGTTTTTTCATATTATTTTGTTATTATCTCTTAGAAGCCTGATTGTTTTCTAATATAAGACAAAGACTGGATCTAAGACATGGGGAAGTCAGGGGAACTTGGAAAAGTAAAAGGAGGGAAAACAATGAATAAAATAATAATATATGAGAAAAATATTTTTAGTAAAAGGAAATAACTGAGATAAGAAAATAAAATAACCAAACAAAACATAAAACAGAAGGAAATGAAAAGGACCAACCAAAGAAAAAGAATAATGTTAAGCTGGGAATTGGGTAAACTCCTTCTATCACCAGCACTCAAAGAAAATGATATGTGAGATTTATTATATATAATGATAGAGAATTTATAAGAACACTAAAAAATTAGAAAGAAATCATTATTAAAAAGGCACATAGCGCTAATATTCTTGTTTCATTCTGGAATTAAAAGGGTTGTTAATAATTAAGATAGTGATATATTAAAACTTTGTATTGACCCGCCACAGGATTTTGAGACTGCTGGTGAGTGGAACACAGCTTCTGCTCCAGTCCAATCCCGCGGGACCTGAGACTGCTTTGGGTGGGGAGGCAGAAATCCGGCCTACGTAGGGCCACAAGCCTCTTCCAGTCAGAAAAGCACTGGGGTAGCTAGGGCGCAGGGTCGGCTGACACTCGCCAGCTACCCACAACACCCGCCACAGGATCTTAAGACTTCTGGTGAGTGGAACACAGCTTCTGCTCCAATCCAATTGCACGCGGGACCTGAGACTGCATTAGTTAGGGAAGCAGAAACCGGCCTGAGTAGGGCCACAGGCCTCATCCTGCCGGACCAGCACCAGGGTAGCTAGAGCACAGGGTCGGCTGAAACCAGCCAGCTACCCACGACCCCTGCCACAGGATTTTGAGACTGCTGGTGAGTGGAACACAGCTTCTGCTCCAGTCCAATCACGCGGGACCTGAGACTGCTTTGGTTGGGGAGGCAGAAATCCGGCCTGAGTAGGACCACAGGCCTCTTCAGGCATACTGCCAGCTACCCACGACCCCCGCCACAGGACTTTGAGACTGCTGGTGAGTGGAACACAGCTTCTGCTCCAATCTTTAAACAGTGACAACAACAACAACTAACCCCAGAGATTACCAGATGGCGAAAGGTAAACGTAATAATCTTACTAACAGAAACCAAGACCACTCACCATCATCAGAACCCAGCACTCCCACTTCGCCCAGTCCGGGGCACCCCAACACACCAGAAAAGCTAGACACGGATCTAAAAGCATATCTCCTGATGATGGTAGAGGACTTCAAGAAGGACTTTAATAACACACTTAAAGAAATACAAAGGAACACTGGTAAACAGGTAGAAGACAGTAAAGAGGAAGCACAAAAATCCTTTAAAGAATTGCAGGAGAACACTGCTAAAGAGTTACAAATCCTTAAAGACAAACAGGATAACATAATCAAACAGGTAGAAGTCCTTAATGAAAAACAGGAAAAGACATCCAAACAGATGATGGAAATGAACAAAACCATACTAGACCTAAAAAGGGAAGTAGACACAATAAAGAAAACCCAAAATGAGGCAACACTGGAGATAGAAACCCTAGGAAAGAAATCAGGAACCATAGATACCAGCATCAGCAACAGAATACAAGAGATGGAAGAGAGAATCTCAGGTGCAGAAGATTCCATAGAGAACATCGACACAACAATCAAGGAAAATGGAAAATGCAAAAAGATCCTAACTCAAAACATCCAAGAAATACAGGACACAATGAGAAGACCAAACCTACGGATAATAGGAGTGGATGAGAATGAAGATTTTCAACTCAAAGGACCAGCAAACATCTTCAACAAAATTATAGAAGAAAACTTCCCAAATTTAAAGAAAGAGATGCCCACGAACATACAAGAAGCCTACAGAACTCCAAATAGACTGGACCAGAAAAGAAATACCTCCCGACACATAATAATCAGAACAACAAATGCTCTAAATAAAGATAGAATACTAAAAGCAGTAAGAGAAAAAGGCCAAGTAACATATAAAGGCAAGCCTATCAGAATTACACCAGATTTTTCACCAGAGACTATGAAAGCCAGAAGATCCTGGACGGATGTTATACAGACACTAAAAGAACACAAATTCCAGCCCAGGCTACTATACCCAGCAAAACTCTCAATTAACATAGATGGAGAAACCAAAGTATTCCACGACAAAACCAAATTCACACATTATCTCTCCACGAATCCAGCCCTTCAAAGGATAATAACAGAAAAAAAACAATACAAGGACAGGAACCACGCCCTAGAAACAACAAGAAGGTAATCCCTCAACAAACCTAAAAGAAGACAGCCACAAGAACAGAATGCCAACTTTATCAACAAAAATAACAGGAAACAACAATTACTTTTCCTTAATATCTCTTAATATCAATGGACTCAACTCCCCGATAAAAAGACATAGACTAACAAACTGGCTACACAAACAAGACCCAACATTTTGCTGCTTACAGGAAACTCATCTCAGAGAAAAAGATAGACACTACCTCAGAATGAAAGGCTGGAAAACAATTTTCCAAGCAAATGGTATGAAGAAACAAGCTGGAGTAGCCATTCTAATATCTGATAAGATTGACTTCCAACCCAAAGTCATTAAAAAAGACAGGGAGGGACACTTCATACTCATTAAAGTTAAAATCCTCCAAGAGGAACTATCAATCCTGAATATCTATACTCCAAATACAAAGGCAGTCACATTCATTAAAGAAACTTTAGTAAATCTAAAAGCACACATTGCACCTCATACAATAATAGTGGGAGACTTCAACACACCACTTTCACCAATGGACAGATCATGGAAACAGAAACTAAACAGGGACACAGAGAAACTAAGAGAAATTATGAATCAAATGGATCTGGCAGATATCTACAGAACATTCTATCCTAAAACAAAAGGATATACCTTCTTCTCAGCACCTCATGGTACCTTCTCTAAAATTGATCACATAATTGGTCACAAAACAGGCCTCAACAGATACAAAAATATTGAAATTGTCCCATGCATCCTATCAGATCACCATGGACTAAGGCTGATCTTCAATAACAAAATAAATAATAGAAACCCAACATTCACGTGGAAACTGAACAACACTCTTCTCAATGATACCTTGGTCAAGGAAGGAATAAAGAAAGAAATTAAAGACTTTTTAGAGTTCAATGAAAATGAAGCCACAACATACCCAAACTTATGGGACGCAATGAAAGCATCTCTAAGAGGAAAACTCATAGCTCTGAGTGCCTCCAAAAGGAAACTAGAGAGAGCACACATTAGCTGCTTGACAACACACCTAAAAGCACTAGAACAAAAGGAAGCAAATTCACCCAAGAGGAGTAGACTGCAGGAAATAATCAAACTCAGGGGCGAAATCAACCAAGTGGAAACAAGAAGAACTATTCAAAGAATCAACCAATCAAGGAGCTGGTTCTTTGAGAAAATCAACAAGATAGATAAACCCTTAGCCAGACTCACTAAAGGGCACAGGGAAAGCATCCTAATTAACAAAATCAGAAATGAAAAAGGAGACATAACAACAGATCCTGAAGACATCCAAAACACCATCAGATCCTTCTACCAAAGGCTATACTCAACAAAACTGGAGAACCTGGATGAAATGGAGAAGTTCCTAGACAGATAACAGGTACCAAAGTTGAATCAAGATCAGGTTAATGATCTAAACAGCCCTATATCCCCCAAAGAAATAGAAGCAGTCATTAATAGTCTCCCAACTAAAAAAAGCCCAGGACCAGATGGGTTTAGTGCAGAGTTCTATCAGACCTTCAAAGAAGATCTAATCCCAGTTGTTCACAAACTATTCCACAAAATAGAAACAGAAGGTACTCTACCCAACTCATTCTATGAAGCCACAATTACTCTGATACCTAAACCACAAAAAGACCCAACAAAGATAGAAAACTTCAGACCAATATCCCTTATGAATATTGATGCAAAAATCCTCAATAAAGTTCTTGCTAATCGAATCCAAGAACACATCAAAACAATCATCCATCCTGACCAAGTAGGATTCATCCCAGGGATGCAGGGATGGTTCAATATACGGAAATCCATCAACGTAATCCAGTATATAAACAAACTCAAAGACAAAAACCAAATGGTCATCTCCTTAGATGCGGAAAAAGCATTTGACAAGATCCAACACCCATTCATGATAAACGTCTTGGAAAGATCAGGAATTCAAGGCCCATACCTAAACATGATAAAAGCAATCTACAGCAAACCAGTAGCCAACATCAAAGTAAATGGTGAGAAGCGTGAAGCAATCCCTCTAAAATCAGGGACTAGACAAGGCTGTCCACTTTCTCCATACCTATTCAACATTGTACTTGAAGTCCTAGCCAGAACAATTCGACAACAAAAGGAGATCAAAGGGATACAAATTGGAGAAGATGAAGTCAAAATATCACTCTTTGCAGATGATATGATAGTATATATAAGTGACCCTAAAAATTCCACCAGAGAACACCTAAGCCTGATAAATAGCTTCGGTGAAGTAGCTGGATATAAAATTAACTCAAACAAATCAATGGCCTTTCTCTACACAAAGAATAAACAGGCTGAGAAAGAAATTAGGGAAACAACACCCTTCTTAATAGTCACAAATAATATAAAATATCTTGGCGTGACTCTAACTAAGGAAGTGAAAGATCTGTATGATAAAAACTTCAAGTCTCTGAAGAAAGAAATTATAGAAGATCTCAGAAGATGGAAAGGTCTCCCATGCTCATGGATTGGCAGGATCAACATTGTAAAAATGGCTATCTTGCCAAAAGCAATCTACAGATTCAATGCAATCCCCTTCAAAATTCCAAATCAATTCTTCAACGAATTAGAAAGGGCAATCTGCAAATTCATCTGGAATAACAAAAAACCTAGGATAGCAAAAACTCTTCTCAAGGATAAAAGAACCTCTGGTGGAATCACCATGCCGGTCCAAAGCTCTACTACAGAGCAATTGTGATAAAAACTGCATGGTACTGGTATAGTGACAGACAAATAGACCAATGGAATAGAATTGAAGACCCAGAAATGAACCCACACACCTATGGTCACTTGATCTTCGACAAGGGAGCTAAAAATATCCAGTGGAAGAAAGACAGCATTTTCAACAAATGGTGCTGGCCCAACTGGTGTTTAACATGTAAAAGAATGCGAATCAATCCATTCCTATCTCCTTGTACTAAGGTCAAGTCTAAGTGGATCAAGGAACTTTACATAAAACCAGAGACACTGAAACTTATAGAGGAGAAAGTGGGGAAAAGCCTTGAAGATATGGGCACAGGGGAAAAATTCCTGAATAGAACAGTAATGGCTTGTGCTGTAAGATCGAGAATTGACAAGTGGGACCTCATGAAACTGCAAAGCTTCTGCAAGGCTAAAGACACCATCAATAAGACAAAAAAAACACCAACAGATTGGGAAAGGATCTTTACCTATCCTAAATCAGATAAGGGACTAATATCCAATATATATAAAGAACTCAAGAAGGTGGACTCCAGAAAGTCAAATAACCCCATTAAAAAATGGGGCTCAGAACTGAACAAAGAATTCTCACCTGAGGAATACCGAATGGCAGAGAAGCACCTGAAAAAATGTTCAACATCCTTAATCATCAGGGAAATGCAAATCAAAACAACCCTGAGATTCCACCTCACACCAGTCAGAATGGCTAAGATCAAAAATTCAGGTGACAGCAGATGCTGGCGAGGATGTGGAGATAGAGGAACACTCCTCCATTGTTGGTGGGATTGCAAGCTTGTACAACCACTCTGGAAATCAGTCTAGCGGTTCCTCAGAAAATTGGACATAGTACTACCGGAGGATCCAGCAATACCTCTCCTGGGCATATATCCAGAAGATGTCCCAACCGGTAAAAAGGACACATGCTCCACTATGTTCATAGCAGCCCTATTTATAATAGCCAGAAGCTGGAAAGAACCCAGATGTCCCTCAACAGAGGAATGGATACAGAAATTATGGTACATTTACACAATGGAGTACTACTCAGCTATTAAAAAGAATGAATTTATGAAATTCCTAGCCAAATGGATGGACCTGGAGGGCATCATCTTGAGTGAAGTAACACAATCACAAAGGAACTCACACAATATGTATTCACTGATAAGTGGATATTAGCCCAAAACTTAGGATACCCAAGATATAAGATACAATTTGCTAAACGCATGAAACTCAAGAAGAATGAAGACCAAAGTGTGGACACTGTGCCCCTTCTTAGAATTGGGAACAAAACACCCAGGGAAGGAGTTACAGAGACAAAGTTCGTAGCTGTGATGAAAGGATGGACCATTTAGAGACTACCGTATCCAGGGATCCACCCCATAATCAGCTTCTAAACGCTGACACCATTCCATACACTAGCAAGATTTTGCTGAAAGGACCCAAATATAGCTGTCTCTTGTGAGATGATGCCCGGGCCTAGCAAACACAGGAGTGGATGTTCACAGTCAGCTATTGGATGTATCACAGGGCTCCCAATGGAGAAGCTAGAGAAAGTACCCAAGGAGCTAAAGGGATCTGCAACCCTATTGTTGGAAAAACATGATGTACTAACCAGAACCCCGGAGCTCTTGTCTCTAGCTGCATATGTATGGAAAGATGGCCTAGTTGGCCATCAATGGAAAGAGAGGCCCATTGGACTTGCAAACTTTATAAGCCCCAATATAGGGGAATGCCAGGGCCAAAAGAATGGGAATGGGTGGGTAGGGAAGTGGGGGGTGCTATGGGGGACTTTTGGGATAGCATTGGAAATGTAATTGAGGAGAATATGTAATAAAAATATTAAAAATTAAAAAAAAACTTTGTATTGTAAACACTAAACTAACAACTAAATAAAGTTTTCATTGTCCATTTCCTATGACAATATTAGAGTCATCAAACTTGTAGTCAAGGAGAAGGCAGAAGTAGATGAAAAGTACAAGATGCAGTGCAAACAAAAATTAAGTGACAACATTGATATTTAAAAACAATCACACCAGTAATTTCATTATGTATATGAGCAAATTAAAGGTCAAAGTTTTTCATAATTTACACCAAAATAGTAAATGCTTCTTACAATAAATTAATTTTATTTGCAATGAACATAATAAATTAAAGTAAGAAGAAAAAGACATATAGGGCTAACATTGGACAACAGAAATAAAGGATACAACAAGCAACATTTTACAGCAAAAATATAGCACACAAAATATAAATATTTAAATCCAAGCAGAAAATCTTGTTGGACAACTATAAGGAATCCCTAAGAAAATATTTAGTTTAAATGACTCAGTACCTCATTAAAGTCACACTTTGGTAGTAATCTGACAATGTAAATGATAGAAGATTTGTGAAGGTATAGAAAACTTGTTACTCTAACCATTTCTTAGTATTATAAAGATCTAACTATTGAAAGGAAACATAATGCCAATGTATTATAAAATTATATATATGTGTGTGTATATATACATATATACACATATATGCATATATATGTGTGTATATATATTATTATAGTATATCCAAGAATAGTATTGATACCACAAATTTTACAATGAAGTAAGATAATATGAAGTTAAATATGCTTAGTTAGTAATGCTTATTAGACCTGGGCATTATGTAATGTACGTTTAATGCCAGCAATCAGAAGGCAGAGGTCGTCATATCTCTGAATTCAATGTCATTCTGTTCTATAATATGAGTTCCAAGGTAGTCGTGGCTTCACAGAAAATTCCTGTACTGAATAAAAAAAAGAGATGTTTATTGAAAGTTTAAGGGAGAACTATGTGTTAGTTACTGCTACTTTGACCACAGACTGGATAACACAAAATCATTTTTAAACCCAGTGGTGGTTTGATTAAGACTGGCTGCCATTGACTCATGTGTTTGAATGCTCATCCCACAGGAAATGGTAGTATTAGCAAGTATGGTCATGTTGAAGTAGATGTAACCTTGTTCCAAAAGTGTGTCATTGTGGGGTCAGACTATGGGATCCACACATTGGTCTTCATTCATCCTGAGCTTCATGTGTTTCACAAATTGTATCTTATGTCTTGGGTTTTCTAAGTTTCTGGCCTAATATCCACTTATCAGTGAGTACATATCATTTGAGTTCTTTTGTGATTGAGTTACCTCACTCAGGATGATGCTCTCCAGGACCATCCATTTGCCTAGGAATTTCATAAATTCATTCTTTTTAATAGCTTAGTAGTACTCCATTGTGTAAATGTACCACATTTTTCTGTATCCATTCCTCTGTTGAGGGGCATCTGGGGTCTTTCCAGCTTCTGGCTATTATGAATAAGGCTGCTATGAACATAGTGGAGCATGTATCCTTCTTACCGGTTGGAACATCTTCTGGATATATGCCCAGGAGAGGTATTGCTGGATCCTCCAGTTGTACAATGTCCAAATTTTTGAGGAACTACTAGACTGATTTCCAGAGTGGCTGTACAAGCTTGCAATCCCACCAACAATGGAGGAGTGTTCCTCTTTCTCCATACACTCACCAGCATCTGCTGTCACATGAGATTTTGATCTTAGCCATTCTGACTGGTGTGAGGTGGAATATCAGTGTTGTTTTAATTTGCATTTTCCGAATGATTAAGGATGTTGAACATTTTTTTCAGGTGATTCTCAGCCATTCGGTATTCCTCAGATGAGAATTCTTTGTTTAGCTCTGAGCCCCATTTTTTTTAATGGGGTTATTTGTTTTTTCTGGAGTCCAGATTCTTGAGGTCTTTATACATATTGGATATTAGTCCCCTATCTGATTTAGGATAGGTAAAGTTCCTTTCCCAATCTGTTGCTGGCCTTTTTGTCTTATTGACAGTGACTTTTGCCTTACAAAGCTTTGCAATTTTATGAGGTACCATTTGTCAATTCTCGATCTTATAGCACAAGCCATTGCTGTTCTATTCAGGAATATTTCCTCTGTGCCCATATTTTTGAGGCTTTTCCCCACTTTCTCCTCTATACGTTTCAGTGTCTCTGGTTTTATGTGGAGTTCCTTTATCTACTTAGATTTGACCTTAGTACAAGGAGATAGGAATGGATCAATTCGCATTCTTCTACATGAAAACCTCCAGTTGTGCCAAAACCATTTGTTGAAAATGCTGTCTTTTTTCCACTGGATGGTTTTAGCTGCCTTGTCAAAGATCAAGTGACCATAGGTGTGTGGGTTCGTTTCTGGGTCTTCAATTCTATTCCATTGGTACTTGTGTGTAGCTATACCAGTACCATGCAGTTTTTATCACAATTGCTCTGTAGTACAGCTTTAGGTCAGGCATGGTGATTAAACAAGAGGTTCTTTTATCCTTGAGAAGAGTTTTTGCTATCCTAGGTTTTTTGTTATTCCAGATGAATTTGGAGATTACCCTTTCCAATTCATGGAAGAATGTTGATGGGAATTGCATTGAATCTGTAGATTGCTTTTGGCAAGATAGCCATTTTTACTATATTGATTCTGCCAATCCATGAGCATGGGAGATATTTCCATCTTCTGAGATCTTCTATAATTTCTTCCTTTAGAGACTTGAAGTTCTTATCATACAGATCTTTCACTTCCTTAGAGTCACGCCAAGGTATTTTATATTATTTGTGACTATTGAGAAGGGTGTTATTTCCCTAATTTCTTTCTCAGCTTGTTTATCCTTTATATCGAGAAAGGCCATTGACTTGTTTAAGTTAATTTTATATCCATATACTTCATTGAACCGGTTTATCAAGTTTAAGAGTTCTCTCATGGTATTTTGAGAGTCACTTATATATACAATCATATCATCTGAAAAAGTGATATTTTGACTTCTTCCTTTCCAATTTGTATCCCCTTCATCTCCTTTTGTTGTTCAATTGCTCTGACTTCAAGTACAATGTTGAATAGGTAGGGAGAAAGTGGGCAACCTTGTCTAGTCTCTCATTTTAGTGGGATTGCATCCAGCTTCTCACCATTTACTTGATGTTGGCTACTATTTTGCTGTAGATTGCTTTTCTCATGTTTAGGTATGGGCCTTGAATTCCTGATCTTTCCAAGACTTTTATCATGAATGGGTGTTGGATTTTGTCAAATGTTTCTCAGCATCTAATGTGATGATCATGTGGTTTTTGTCTTTGAGTTTGTTTATATAATGGATTATGTTGATGGATTTCTGTATATTAAACCATCCCTCCATCCCTGGAATGAAACCTCCTTGGTCAGGTTGGATGATTGTTTTGAGGTGTTCTTGGATTCGGTTAGCAAGAATTTTACTGAGGATTTTTGCATTAAGTTGCAAGTGTGTGCTCTCTCTAGTTTCTTTTTAGAGGCACTCAGAGCCATAACTTTTCATCTTAGAAATGCTTTCATTGTGTCCCATAAGTTTGGGTATGTTGTGGCTTCATTTTCATTAAACTCTAAAAAGTCTTTGATTTCTCTCTTTATTCCTTCCTTGACCAAGTTATCATTGAGAAAAGTGTTGTTCATTTTCTACGTGAATGTTGGCTTTCTATTATTTATATTGTTATTGAAGATCAGCCTTAGTCCATGGTGATCTGATAGGATGCATCAGACACTTTCAAAATTTTTGTATCTGTTGAGGCCTGTTTTGTGACCAAGTATATGGTCAGTTTTGGAGAAGGCACCATGAGGTGCTGAGAAGAAGGTATGTCCTTTTGTTTTAGGATAAAATGTTCTGTAGATATCTGATATCTAATAAATCCATTTGTTTTATAACTTCTGTTAGTTTCACTGTGTCCCTGTTTAGTTTCTGTTTCCACAATCTGTCCATTGATGAAAGTTGTGTGTTGAAGTCTCCCACTATTATTCTGTGAGGTGCAATGTGTGCTTTGAGCTTTATTAAAGTGTCTTTAATGAATGTGCCTGCCCTTGCATTTGGAGCATAGATATTCAGAATTGCGTGTTCATTTTAGAGGATTTTAACTTTGATGAGTATGAAGTGTCCCTTCTTGTATTTTTTGATAAGTTTGGGTTGGAAGTCAATTTTATTTGATATTAGAATGGCTACTCCAGCTTTTTCCTTCAGACCATTTGCTTGGAAAATTGTTTTCCAGACTTTCACCCTGAGGTAGTGTCTGTCTTTTCCCTGAGATGGGTTTCCTGTAAGCAGCAAATTGTTGGGTCCTGTTTTTGTAGCCAGTCTGTTAGTCTATGTCTTTTTATTGTGGAATTGAATCCATTGATATTAAGAGAATTTAAGGAGAAGTAATTGTTGCTTCCTATTATTTTTGTTGTTAGAGTTGGCATTCTGTTCTTGTGGCTGTCTTCTTTTAGGTTTGTTGAAGGATTACTTTCTTGCTTTATCTAGGGCATGGTTTCCATCCTTGTATTGTTTTGTTTTTTTTTTTTTTCTGTTATTATCCTTTGAAGGGCTGGATTCATGGAAAGATAATGTGTGAATTTGGTTTTGTCATGGAATACTTTGGTTTCTACATCTATGGTAATTGAAAGTTTGGCTGGGTATAGTAGCCTGGGCTGGCATTTGTGTTCTTTAGTGTCTGTATAACATCTGTCCAGGATCTTCTGGCTCATAGTCTCTGGTGAAGAGTCTGGTGTAATTCTGATAGGCTTGCCTTTATATGTTACTTGGCCTTTTTCTCTTACTGCTTTTAGTATTCTATCTTTATTTAGTGCATTTGTTGTTCTGATTTTTATGTGTTGGGAGGAATTTCTTTTTGGTCCAGTCTATTTGGAGTTCTATAGGCTTCTTGTATGATCATAAGCATCTCTTTCTTTAGGTTTGGGAAGTTTCCTTCTATAATTTTGTTGAAGCTATTTGCTGGCCCTTTAAGTTGAAAATCTTCATTCTCATCTACTCCTATTATCCGTATGTTTGGTCTTCTCATTGTTTCCTTGTTTTCCTGGATGTTTTGACTTAGGATCTTTGGGCATTTTTCCTTTTCTTTGATTGTTGTGCTTATATTCTCTATGGAATCTTCTGCCCCTGAGATTCTCTCCTCCATCTCTTGTGTTCTGTTGCTGATGCTGGCATCAGTGTTTCCAGATTTCTTTCCTAGGGTTTCTATCTATCTCCAGCATTGCCTCACTTTGGGTTTTCTTTATTGTGTCTACTTCCCTTTTTAGTTCTAGTATGTTTTTTTTTTTAATATCCATCACCTCTTTGGATGTGCTTTCCTGTTTTTCTTTAAGGGCTTCTACCTGTTTGGTTGTGTTTTCCTATTTTTCTTTAAGGACTTGTAACTCTTTAGCAGTGTTCTCCTGTATTTCTTTAAGTGAGTTATTAAAGTTCTTCTTGATGTCCTCTACCTCATCATGAGATATTCTTTTAACTTATGGTCTAAGTTTTCGGGGGTGTTGGGGTGCCCAGGACTGGCTGAGGTGGGCGTCCTGTCTTCTGATGATGGTGAGTGGTTTTGGTTTCTGTTAGTAAGATTCTTATGTCTGCCTTTCACCATCTGGTAATCTCTGGAGTTAGTTGTTATAGTTGTCCCTGGTTAGACCTTGTTCTGTTAGCCTGTATCAGCAGACCTAGGAGACTAGCTCACTCCTGAGTTTCAGTGGTCTGAGCATTCTCTCCAGGTAAGCTCTCCTCTTGCAGGGAAAGTGCCCAGATATCTGGCGTTCGGATATACCTCCTGGCAGAAGATGAAGGCCTGAAACAAGGCCTGTCCAGAAGCTGTTAGCTTGTGTAGTCCACACTCTCACCTGTGCAGAGTAGTCTTGTTGGGATCTGGGAAGGAAGATGGCTCCCACGGATGCTCAGGCAAAGCCCTCCTGGGCAGGGTGGACACCTCTCCTCTGGCAGGGAAGGTGCCTGGATGTCTGGAACTGGAAATGGGGCCTGCCTTAGAATCTCTGTGGTTCCTGTCTGACCCAGAAGCTATTAGCTTCTGTAGTCCACACTCTCACCTGTGTCATAAACACAGTTTTATCATTGAATTATGACAAGTTTGAAGAAACAAGTTGCTTAATATTTTATAAACTTCATCCAATTTCAACACATTAGTGAACTCTTAAAATGATTTTTATACTTAAAATATTTTAGATTTAATTTTTGGGGGGAGTGGGGTGGTGCATCATGCATATATCTGAGATCTTGAAAGTTGAAGGAAGAAGATCATGGTTTAGAATCTCATCTGAGCTGACAAGGATAATCTTGTTTCAAAACTCAAACTATGAATTAGAATACTATAACTATATTGTTATACTGAAAAATCAACATAGAATAAAAAAATGAAAAAAAAATGACATGAGTACTTTCACTGGCATCACAGTACAGACATGCATTAGTAACAAGTAGGTTCTCCTTTGTGGCTATTCCTGAATGATGAATCTTAATCAACATTCTATAATGTTCTGGTAATCTGTTTTTCGAAACCTCTGGTAATTTGATATTTGAACTTGGGAAAAGTCATATCAGGCAATTCTTTTCAAATACTCTTTTTCTAGGTTTACTGTGCTTTGTCTTGTGATTAGCAAGAATGTTAATTATTATAAGCTTGACTTAAGTGTGCTAAATTGGCATACTGTATCTCAAATAGATGATGTAGTTATAAATGCTACTACTTTGTATTAACAAGACACTAAATGGAAAATGTATATTTTTGACATGACTGTTGCCACTACTCCCTTAAAAAATGGGGAATCACCATTATTTTCTTATAGAGGAATGTAAGCGTTAAAGTTAGAGAATCTTCTCTGACTGTATTATCATAAATCTGAAAACTATTTATAATTCCATTTTAGCTCATAAACACAATTGCAAGTATGCATTCAGTGTGCTTGCTTCTTGTTGGCAGGCTGAGTGATTTGAGCATGAGCTGACAAGCCTTGACACTCAATTAGGACATAATAATGTACTAGCATGCAGCTTCCTGGCACTCAGTAAAAGTGACCTCTTAGAAAAGAAAAATAAAACTGTTGAAGATAATTAAATAACAAAATCCAGAAGAACAATATCTTCAAATATTATGAATTTTTTAATAAGTGTTTCCTGACCCATTTAATGGCAGGTGTAGCCCTTAACTACTTTTTGATAATCTACACTGCAACTAAAAGGAGTATAGGAGAGAAAGAAAAATAGAACACATTAACTAATAGGCCTCTTGAAAGTACCAAAAATATTTATATTTTATGTATGTGAGGGTGATGTATAAAAAGTAATAATCAGAAAACAAAAGTAAAAATGGGTAGACTGGGGTATTGTAGAGAAACCCTGGAAGGACATACTCATCTATATTGTAAAATGGTTGCCAAAGTCTATGTTTTAATTGGTGTTACAGCCACGTAGTTCATCTAGGATAGCAACCTTAAAGGTATTTCTTCAACCTCTTTGTTGGAGTCTTTACAAGCTCTCACACAGGGGGAGAAGGATCACTTGGCCAGCATATTAATTATTTAGATACTATTTCAAGTAAAAAACAAGAATGTCTCTCTACACAGACATTTTATGTAAAAGTTCAAGGTTACAGTCATTATAATATCTTTGTATTTCAACATTAAATAGAATGAAAGATTGACTCAGATGTGTCTGTCTTTTTATACCACCCATTTTGATACATTTTTGAATGTTCATAATATATAATATTTGATGTTAAACATCAAAAATATCAATATTATTTGTTTAACAAAAGTGTATTATTTGTTTTTTAATCCCCAAAGTCTTTTGACTAAGAAACATCCATATGATATAATGACTAATCAGTATGGGGAAATAATACAAAAGCCATATAGCAGACACCTCTGGTACATCTAGTTTAATCTACTCTGGATAGTGGTGAGGTAGGGGACGTAGTAGTAGTAGCAGCAGCAATAAAGTTGGAAGAAATAAATTCATGGCTAGTCAAGCATGAGGGAACAAATGATCACCACACTCAGGAAGTAAAGGCAACATGAGTTCAAGGACACTCTGAGATATATGAAAACATCAAAATAAATCAGAAAACAGAATTCATGTCTGAACAAAATAAACTGAGTTTAAGACTCTTTTGCAGCCAATTTTAGCCATTCTGTTGAGTGCTGACTTAACTTTCATTTCTATAGCCCAAATACTACACAATAAGAATTCATTTTCAGGAACTAGAGAGATTTCTCAGTATTTAAGAGTACTGCATGTTCTTTCAGAGGTCATGAGATGATTCCAAACACCCAACTGTGGATCACAAGTGGGTCTAACTGTAGTCCAGTGGGAACCAATTTCCTCTTCTGATATGCAGAAGCAAATGCAGATAAAATATCTATATACAAACAATTATATATGTAAAATACATGTATAAATAATCATTTTAAGTAAGAAATTCAGTATTAATATAATTCTGAGACACAGCATGGAAATCCTCAAAAGATGGTATCTAGGCTTATTTGTTATTAATGAAGGCAAGAAAGTGAACAGGGATATTACAGAAGTACTTCAATAGTGGTACTTAAGCCAGGCATGGTGGAGCACGCCTTTAATCCCAGCACTTGGGAGGCAGAGGCAGGGGGATTTTTGAGTTCAAGGCCAGCCTGGTCTACAGAGTGAGTTCCAGAACAGCCAGGGCTACACAGAGACACCCTATCTTGAAAAACAAAACAAAACAAAACAAAGAGTTGTAGTTTAAACCAAAACCATTTCCTTCATTTATTTTCTGGGCTTTCATTAGGAACATGCATGTAGCACAGCTCTTTTAAATTGTCTACTATGATGGGATCTCTGTGTTAGTAGTCTCATGATTCCATAGTCAGAATTCTGGCACTTTAACAGCCAGCATTTTGATTATCTTTGCTTTTCAGAAGTATCCTTAATAGTTGATATCTACAACAGTAGACTAGATAGTGGATGTTGTTAAATTTGATCTTTTAAAATATGTATTGATATCTGGCAATTTGCCCTACAAACTAGATTCCTCTAAACATTTGTTATCTTCTCATTTCAGTTGCCTGAGACTCTGGGTAATGTTTCAATGAGTCCCAATGTAAGGGTTGCCATAGTATGTATGGAAGAAGTTGACTGAAGTACTTATCATCCAAAGTTTTGGGCTGGACCATCTGTGGCTGTGTTTTTATGCATCATTTATGATTGGACAGAAACCTTTCACTAGGTCTTTCATGAACTCCTGCAGGGATTTTCTTAACCTTAAATCATTAGTACAATCAGGCAAAAAGAATATGAGAGCAACAAGATGATATTTTGTAACCTTCTATAAGGAATTATGTATAACACCCTATATTTCATAGTTATTTAACTTATGGCATTTATTGACATATCATATGTATATGTACTGATTTTATCAAGTTTACCTTATTCTGCCCCTAAAATTCCATCATTTTACTCACCACTAGTTGTATGTATTTCTTTTGTTAAACCCAGAGTTCACTGGTAGTGTCTGAATGGTAACAGATTATCTTCAGGGCCAATAGCAGATGTTCAGGGGCTTCAACCTTGAAGAAAACTAACCACCCACTCTTCGATGCCATCGATTTCTCTTAAGTTATAAGTGAAATTTCTTGAATACCCCCACTATCCATGTTAGGGTTATTTCTGGTTTGATCTTGTAAAGGTTTTATATATACATTCACAACAGTTGGTAGTTTATATACAACTGCCCTTTTCCAACTGGAAAATACTGCTTGGTTTTATTTGCTGCCTCTGGCTCTCACAGTTTTTCTGTCCCTCACTCCATGATTAATCTAAACAGTTAACTTTGCGACAATAAAGAAAACAGACTTTCTAGATATGTATTTGAGATATAATTCAGAAACTTTTCAGCGAAATACCTGCCAAAAAGATAAAACAATTTTGTAGACTAATATTTAAACAAGGCTAGTTTGTGAGGTAGCAAGTAATTATTAAATTAATACCCACTTTAGTTTATGATACAAAGGAATTATAGTATTATTGATTTAATAGTCACTAGGTAGTCTTTAAAAGAATTTGAGTATTATTTATTATTAAATGTTAGGTAAATGCATATCTTCATGAGAGGGCTATGGGGGAGAGAATATGCAGCACATTTGTAGCTATTGATATTGAACATTTTCAAGATTTCAGAATTTTCAAAGCTTTTCCTTTATTTTTAAATGTGCAATTTGTTTTTACTACCTTGATACTTTCAAAATACAATTTTACTTTTTATTTCCTTACTTTGTTAATATTCTATTAGAATTATATAATTTCTTCTTTCCAAATTATCCTATATAATTCTCTTTGCTGTTTTAAGTTCATGTCCTTCTTAAAATTAACTGCATATATGTGTGTGTGTGTGTGTGTGTGTGTGTCTTTTCTTAATACAAGTGTTAATTTTAATCTTGCAACTCTAAAGTATATTTATTAATACAATGGCAACTCCTTAGATATATCCAAATCAGTATGACTCTTTTTCATAGTCATTTTCAGATTATATTTCTATATGTTAGCATTTTACCTAGGCTCCACCCCACAGTTACCTGGCAACAGCCAGGTGTGCCTGACTCACTGTAAAAGAGGATGCTTGTCCCCCCCCTTCCTTTTTTGCTCTCACTCTGTCCTCTTCCTGCTCCCCTCTTTTGCCTTCCCTTTCCTTCCCCTTCTCTCTCCAGGTGCTCATGGCTAGCCTCTACTCCTCTTCTCTTCTCTTCTCTTCTCTTCTCTTCTCTTCTCTTCTCTTCTCTTCTCTTCTCTTCTCTTCTCTTCTCTTCTCTTCTCTTCTCTTCTCTTCTCTCTCTCTCTCTCTCTCTCGCTCGCTCGCTCGCTCGCTCGCTCTCTCTTTCTGCCTTTCTATGTCTCTACTACCCTCTCAACTCTCCTCCTATGCCCAGAATAATCTCCTCCTATGCTACAGAATATATTCTATAGTATGCAGTTGTGTGTCTGGTCCCTCAAGGGGAAGTGATTCCTCAGCTTGAAGCCACAGAAGCACTCCCTTCCCCCACACTTGACTGCCATCCACCAAACATATTCCTTCTCTCTTTATCTTTTTATAAAGCTCAACATTTGGTGCTGAGACTTAGATTTTAAAACTCTGCAGGTTTACATCCTCTGAGCTACCACATCAAGAGCCATAACTCATTAGCCCAAATTTCAGAGAACTGGTAAGGACCCCCCAACTCCAGTGGTCAGCATCAACACCCCCATGGACCCAGGGGAGAGTTCTTAAGCTCAGAGTCACCCTGTGCTGCCCTTGAGGATGAAGATATTCAGTCTTTATGACTGTTTTTTTTTTCACTGACCTTCGTTTTAGAATATTTTCCCTTTGGTGAACTTTTCCTCTTTCCTCTGAGGTAGTTCTTTTCTTGCAGCTGAGAATTCTAGACCGAAGTGAACCATTCTTCCACCATTGCTCAGGGCACTGGCCTAGAGCCCAGCCTCCAAGTTCACCACATGACAACCTGGTGATTTGGCCTGTCTATCATTCTCTCTGGTTATTAATTTTATCCTAAGAATTTTGGTGTTTTAATTAATAACTCTACTCTCACCCAACAGGTTGGTCTTCTCTACCTTGTCCCTACTTACTGGGATGTCCCAGTCTAATTCACAGTACCCAGAAAGCAATATCTCTACATGGTCACTATCTGGCACTTTAAAACAACTTTCTTGCTTCTGATCTGTAGCATATGCTTCCCCCTCCCTCTTCCATCATTTGTGCTGCTGCTGGTTTTGAGCATAAACAGCAGGTGTCCTGCCAGGGACTCTGCTTGTTGAGATGCTTTGTTATGCCTATCTACCACTGTCCCTAGCAGGTTCTGGTTGCTAGAAGAAAGCCCTGTCCCACTTGCTCGCTGCAGTGCCACCCCAACCTGACCTCTTGATTCTATCTCTGTTGAAGCTGCTCTTGTCCAGCTAGTAGCACACGCTGTCCTTCTTAGATCCTGGTGTCCCAGCAGAATGAGAGCTGGTGCCTCAACCACGTATGCACTTGTGTATGTCCACGTCCTGCTCCCACTTCGGTACACACCACTGCTGCCGCCCCAGCCACAGAGTGGGCACACTTGGTGCCTCAGTCTTGAATGTGCATGTTTCTATCTCCTGCTCAGCCAGGGTCGGAAATGGAATGGGTCAAAACTCTACCCCGGTCTGTTCTCACATCCTGTGTGCCTGCTTGCTCAGTTTGTGTCAAAGGCCTGAACCCACTCTGACATACTTTCTGTTGCCATGGTCTCAATCCACCACTGTCAGCTTTCTGATTATTTCCATTCTGGTCTACCCAAACTCTAAGCCAAGTGTTTCTCTGCTAATAAAAAAAATGTGGCTTTCTCTGCTAATGCAACCAGTCAAAGTTTCTTAATAATTAAGATTTTCTGTCTATCTTGCCTTGGTAATGATTTTTACTACTGCCCATTAAATTATAGTGTGCTCTATTGCCTAACTCAGAGACAATAGACCAATAGTCACAGCTCTCAATCGTGTCAGAAGTCTGCTAATGAATTAATGTTTAAGCTTATAACAGACAGACTCCTAAAGCCTAACAGTTAAGCCCCCAAGGTCTCAGAAGATAATGTGCACAGCTACAAGAGACTGGTTGGATTGAGATATGATAACCACTGAGAAACACTGTGGTTCTCCTTTATCATGTGATTTCCTGAGGATTAAACTTAAGTCATCAGGTTTGGCAACAAGCACCTTTACATGAGAATCAAATGACTCATATTGTCTAAATCAAGGTGGATCATTTTTTATTTCACATATATCTATTGCAGTTCTTCTTCTGGGCTAGAAAGCCAGACTGACTCTGCCCAAATTGCCATGGAGACCACAGGAACCTGGGGACTGTTTAGATAGTGTGCTATAGATGAACTCTGTCATTTTAAAATAATACATGACTCTTAGATTATAATTTATTCTTCCCCAGATTTCTGACTACATTGACAACTCAGGTAACTATAGCTTGACAGCTAGAAAACAGATCTAGCACCTTACCCCTAAGGTAATCCACCAATATATTTACTCACTAATAAATCTGTTAACTAGCTAAGACTGACAAAAGAGGGGGAAGGGGAGTTGGGAGAGAGTGGGAAGGGGAGAGAGAGAGAAGGGGTGAGAGGACAGAGCAAGAGCAAGAAGACAAGAGAGAGTGAAGAGTACAAGAAACCCTTTTATAGTGAGTCAGGTATACCTGGCTGTTGCCAGTTAACTGTGGGGCAGAGCCTAGACGAAAATGCTAATATTCCCACCTTCCCACAGATGTGGGATTGGGGGGTGATGACGAGGTGACCGGGAAGTGGGATATCATTTGAGATGTAAGCTAATAGAATTATTAATAATAATAAAAGAAAAAATTATAAGAAGAGGAAAAAGAAAGGAAAATTTAGAAAGAGGTGGTGGTGGAGCAGGAATATGGTCAGCGTGATTTTTAGCTACTTCCTACTGACTTTTGGGCAACGTGTTTCTCAGGAACCTAGAAAAATGGGTATGGGAATGTTGGTCCAGTCTTAGGAGAGTTGTCTGTTTCCTTGCTGTCCAGGGTCTGTAGAACCATCTGTGGAGAGATCAGAAGGAATAGGTTCAGTAGAAGTGTCTGTGTCTGTGAGAGAAGATTGGAACATCTGAGGGTTGCTTCTCTAGAGCTATTCTGGATCGTAGTAAATGCCTAGACTTGACAAGATGCTAAAAGCTAAAACACACACATACACACACACACACACACACACATACACTCACACACACATATGTATATATATGCATATATGCATACATGCATATTTACATATGTATGTATATACATGCATACACACACACACACACACACATATATATATGTATATATATACATATACATATATATGTATAATAGGTAGAGATTTGAGATATGGAATCTGAAGAGGCCATTTCCTGTAGCTAGGCAGGAACCCTAATGGAACAATAGAGGTACCAGGTTACCCACAATCTTTCAACCCAAAATTTATCCTGTCTATAAGAAATGCAGGCACAGAAGTTGGAGTAGAGACTGAAGGAAAGGCCAACTAATATCTGGCCCACTTTCAGACCAATCTCATGGGCAAGCACCAAACCCTAACACTATTAATGATATTCTGTTATGCTTGCAGACAGGAACATGTTGTTCTCTGAGAGGCTCCACTCAGCAGGTGACTCAGACAGATGCAAACATCTACAAACAAATAGTGGGAGCAGGAGGTAGAAGTAGGGTTGTGGGAGATAGTGACTGAGAGGGAGGAAGTGAGTGGGATGTGAAGTAAATAAGTTAGTAAGTAAATACTAATACCGATAATAAAATTTAAAAATTAAATTAATAATAATAAAATAAAATAGAAATAGTATACTGCATTTAAAGGTTTAAAAAAATGTAAACTTCCTAGCATTATGGTTAGATGTATATGTTTCAGATTGGTAAGGGTACATACACAAGTAACCAGAGGCACAAAGAACAATCAAGTCTTGGCCCTGAAGGACAGACTGTGACTGTGTGGGATTTGTGTGTTATCTCATTTCATCAGAGAAGATTTTATTTTGCTGTTTACTTTCAGCAATGACAAATGGTGACCAGAAGGAAAGGGAAAGTGTGCAATCAATCTCTAACAGCTTTGCTATTTTCCAGAGAAAGCAGGGCAACCTGAAAAGGACAAAGCAAAGAAGACACTCAGAGAAAAATGAGAGACATGAGTCTTGTTTTTATATTAATGGTGAGTTTGGCATAATGGCAAGAGTAAACAAAGAACAAAGCAGATGAAAACTGTGGTTTTTGATGTGGAAATGGCACTTAAAGTTGGTATTGTGAGTACCATGAAGATGAGGCTGTGAGAGGTTCACAGAGGACAAAAGTTTATCTAATTTGAAACTTCTAAATATGGTATAACAATACAGCAAACTTAGCTTTCTTATAAGTCTTAGTCTTCTGCATTATTTTATGTAGTTTGTCATTAAGACCCTAAAAAGCAGTAGGCACATAAGCTTTAACTCATCGTGTCCTAGAGTAATCACATAGGAAGTATAAATCCCAAATGAGAAATCCTAGAATCTTTTATTTCATTTATTAGATTTTTATAGTCTCAAATCATAAGTACTATTATGGTAATATCAAAGAAGTTCCACATTCAAAATAATCAAATTTTGTTTATAAAATGAAAATAAGTATTGTACACAAACTTGCCTGCATTTACTTGACTACAGTTTCATGTATAAAGATATAAATATCTATTTAGACTCCTATCAACAATCCAGTTCTGATAAATTTTCCAATATATACATCTACATATATTTCCAGTACATATATTGTAAATTGCTGAACAGCAATTACCTTCATCCATAGAGTTTTTTGGTCAACCTCAAAGTTAACTAATAGTTTAGTTTTAAATATAAAAATTAATATATATAGTAACATAATATTATTATGTTGTATATATTTATTTATGTGATTTCAATAATTGCTGGGTAAATTATTTTTTAAGAGAGACTTCTTTTTCTAAACAGTCTACTAAATTTTAATTTATATGAATACTAGTTTACATGAATCTATATCTATATATCTATCTCTACCTCTACCTCTACCTCTACCTATAGATATAGATATAGATATAGATATAGATATAGATATAGATATAGATATAGATATAGATATAGATATAGATATAGATACACACACACACACACACACACACACACACACACATGGGATACATATTTGGTACCCATAGAGGCAAAAATAACTCATCAGGAGTCCTGAAATGGGCACTTTAGTGGTAAGCCAACATATAAGTGTGGCTAAACATGGGTCCTCTTCAAGGGCAATAAGTGTTCTTTATCACTGAACCATCTTTTCATCCCCATCTTTTCATCATTCACTTTTTACTGAACAAAGATATTAAAAGCAAGAAATTTACATGAAACAAATGGATTTATCATATCTGTCCGAAAACTTGTGTGATGTTAAACTTTTTGTTAAATCTATTTAATATGTAAATGTGTATGTATTTGTGTGTGTGCACACATGCACGTATATGTGTGTACCACACTGCACATATATAGTTCAGAGGGTCTATCTACTTTTACAGTAGTCTTGTGCTGCAAAAAGTAAAGGAAATTATGTGCTCTTTATGAATCACTAATGCATTGTTGTATCTCCATTTATAGGATACTTACACAACGGCAGTTTTATTTTTGGAAATTGCTAGATAACAAAGCTTCTTTTTTCAATTTAAAGAGTATTTCTTTTCTTTCTTTGAACAGAGACCCACAATCAGACATTATGGAAATTATGAGAGACCTTTGACCTCTCAGTACTAAAGGGAATGTCTCCATTAAATTCCTTACTTCAGGCCTCAGGGAACTCTGCAAATGAGGATGTAGAAAGAGTGTCAGAGCCAGAGATGATGGAGGACACCAAGAAATCAAGGCCTTCTAGACACATTCTAATTTTTTTTATTATTATCATTTTATCTTTCATTAGAGGGATCTTTGTTTTATGATGAGAGACAGAAAGGGTATAGATATAGAGGAAGTGGAGGTGAGAAGAACCTAGGAAGAGTTGGGGAAGGGTAAACATAATGAAAATATAGTATAGAAAACCATTTCCTTTTTAAAATCTCATGACAATATTTATTTATTTATTTAATTTATATTTCTCTCAGCCATTAAATCCCAAACACAGTTTCCCCTCCCTCCACTTCTCATAGTCCCTCTGCTCTATCTCCCTTCTCCCCCAGTTCCTTTTTCCTTTTCCTTCAAATAAGAGCAGGCTTCCCAAGGATATCCACAGAACATGACTTAACAAGTTCCATGAAAACTAGGTAGAAACCCTTATATCAAGGCTGGTTAAGGCAACATGGTAGGTGGAAAAGGCTCAGAGACATCCCCCAACTCCTATTTTTTATTTTTATTTTTTGGAATCCCATAAGAACAGCGAACTACACAACTATAAAATATATGCAGAGAACATAGATCAGACATGTATACGGCCTGTGTTTATCTCTTTAGTGTCTGTGAGTCCCTATGAGAGAGTTCTGCTTAGTTGATTCCGTAGGTCATGATTTCCTGATTCCTTAATTCTGCTGGATGGTAGAATCATTCCTATACTCTTCAACGGGGTTACCCTGGACTTTCAAAAAAGAGTTGACTACAATTCTGAAATTATTCCACAAAATATAAACAGAAGTAATATTGTGAAATTCATGTTATGCAACCACATTCACACTGATACCCAAATAACACAAAAAGTCAACAAAAAAGAGAATCACAGATCAATTTCCCTCATGAACATTGATGAAAAATACTTGATAAAATACTTACAAACTGAATCTAAGAACACACTGAGAAGAATATCCATGATCAAATATGTTACACCCCAGAGATATGGGGTTGATTCAATATATGAAAATCTGTTAATGTAATCCACCGTATAACAAACTGAAGAGAAAAGCCACATTATCTTCTTATTAGATGCTGAAAAAGTCATTGAGAATATCTAACACCCTTCGTGATAAGAGTCTTAGAGAGATTAAGGATACAAAGGACTTAACTAAACATAATAAAGGCAATTTATAGCAAGCTTATAGCCAACATTTACTGGAGTGAAACTCTAATGCCACTAAAATGAGCAACAAGCAAGGATGTCTACTATCTACACATCTACACATCTATTACATACAGTAATTGAAGTTATATCTATAGCAATAATAGAACTGAAAGAGATCAGGGAAATACAAATTAAAAAGAAAGTTAAAGTATCATTATTTGCAGATTACATGATAAGTATACATAAGCAACACCAAAAATTATATCAGAGAGCTCCTACAACTGATAAATACCTTTAGTGAAGTGATCAGATAATCAATTAACTTTAAAAAAAATAGTACCCTTCTATGCACAAATGACAAATGGGTTGTGAAAGAATTCAGGAGAATAACAACTTTCACAATAGCCACAAATCGCTACTACCCAACCAAGTGAAAGACTCATGACAAAAACTTCAAGTCAGAACAAACTAAATGAACAGAGTACTAGAAGATGGAAAGATCTCCCATGCTCATGGATGAGTAAGAATAACATAGTAAAAAATGACCATTCTAACCAAAAGCAAGCTACAGTCAACATAATTCCCATCAAAATTCCAACTTCTTTAACAACTTTGAAAGGGTAATACTCACCTTCATATAAAAAGACAAAAAAAAAAAAAGCTAAAACAATGCTGTGCAGTAAAAGAACATGTGAAAGTATCACTATCCCTGACTCCAAGACACATTAGACAGTAGTAGTAATAAAAACCACATGAGATTGGCATAAAAACAGACATGTTGATCAATGGAATCAAATTGAAGACCTAGACATGAGTTCACACATGTATGGACAACTAGTTTTTGTTAAATAGGCCAGAAATACACAAAAGAAATGAGCAGGTAAGCAAGCAAGTACACAAAAAGGATCTTTAACAAAAAGTGCTGGCCTAATTGTATGTCTGCATGTAGAAGCAAATTGATCCATATCTATCACCCTGTACAAAACTAAGTCCAAGTAGCTCAAGGATCTCAATACAAAACCAGATACTCTGAATGTAATAGAAAAGGAAATGAGGAAGTCTTGAACACATTTGCACAGGAGACAACTTCCAATAGCATGCACACTAAGACACTGTGGTACACTCACACAGTGGAGTTATTCAACTCTTGAGAACCATGTTTTCAATAAAATAAAAAAAAAAATCATTTGAAATTTTTATACAGTATTTTTCACATTCTTTCCCATCCTGAAACTACCCCCAGATCTATATAGAGAATTAATATGTAAAAATCATCATCATTCTTTTATATACATGACAAACATAAGGTAAAAGAAATCAAAGAAACAACACATTTCTCATAGTTAAAAAAATATCCTGGAGTAACTCTAATAACCAAGTGAAGTACTTATGAG
Source organism: Mus caroli (assembly GCF_978045245.1). Taxonomy (NCBI): domain Eukaryota; kingdom Metazoa; phylum Chordata; class Mammalia; order Rodentia; family Muridae; genus Mus; species Mus caroli. The sequence goes on from NW_028227257.1 coordinate 140,611,933, forward strand.
CGTGGCTTCTTATAGTGTTCATTCTTTTGTTTAATTGCATTCACTGTGACCATATGAGTTGTCTTATTCTTTTCAAAGCATTTAATGGAAAGAGAATATACCGCTTTAAAAAAAAAAAACTTAGCTACATTATTACGTCATTCCTATCCTCAAGTTCTACTAAGTATAGGTATAAAAAGAGGACAGATTGTCCTGGAGAAGTATTAAGAAGTTTGTTAAGAGCACTGGCACTTGGCCTTGCAGAGACACCAGGAATCTGTCCCAAACTCACATGGTAGCTCACACACACTCCAGTTGCAGAGAATCTGATACCCTGGTCTGATCTGTGTGGGTATGTTAGATTTTCAGGAAGAAGTTGAGAGATCATTTGAGGGCATGTTGATATTGACTGGATTAAAACACAGTGATTAGGTAACTTAAGGAGTAAAGAAATGTAGAAACCCTAGGAAGAACTTATAAAATTGCAGTTTTAGCAGAAAAATACTCTTAAAATTCAATGCAAGTGAGAATTGTGAATTTATTTTGAAAAATAATAGAAATTTCTCAGAAAAATTACCCTGTAATATTCTTTCTGGGTGCATATCCAAGAGTTAAAATCATTGCCTCTGAAGAAATACTTTCCCTTTGCATTCATTACAGCATTATTCACCATAGGGACCATAGAATCAACAAACTGTATAGCACTAAATGAAAGTTCACCATGTTAGGTGAAGTGACTCAGAGAAAAAGTAGCACAGCACATCTCAGATGTGGAGTCTGAAAAGTCAATTTCATAAAGCACAATGCAAAATAGTTCCAGATGGGAAGATAGTGGTCACAGATAGTAAGACACAATTAGGCAGAATCAATTCTAGAGATACACAGTATACTGGATATAGTTAATACTAGGAATCATTTAATAGTAAGTCTGAAAGGTGGCTCAAAAGTGGTTAATAGCAATCACTGCATTTCCCAGAGAACCCAACTTCTACTCTCAGTGTGTAAAACAGGCAATTCACAATAATTTATAACTTAAGCACTTTTATGACACCTGCTTTCACATGCAGAAGTCTACATGCAGATACAGAGAGCTACATATAATTTAAAATAATATGAATAAGTCTATAGAAGAATGGTATAACTGAAAACTTTAGGAAAATAATTCTAAATATTCTTACCAAAGTAAAATTAAATATCCATCATGATGAGCATGCTAATTAGACTCACTTAATCATTAAACTATACATATTTACATGAAAATTGAATTATTTGTGATAAAAATGCAACTTTATCAACACTTATAAACTCAATAAAAATAAAGATATTCTTTGTAAGCTGTGAGAATATTCATCATTTATATGAGCAAAGAGAGTGATACAAGAAAATTAGTTTGTAAAATTCCTTGTGCACAGATAAATGTAATAAAATTGCTTCTGTAATCATAATTACTTCAGAGACTGAGACAGGATGGCAATATTGAGGACATTTTCTCTAGCATAGAAAGATTCTGCCCCAAATAAGTAAATAGGTTTTAACGATAACTAACATCACTCAATAGTAATCATTAATTAATTGATTTTGCACATTTCAGTGAGTACACAAAATGAGTGCCCTACTTGAAGTGAGGGTGCTGCTATCTTCATCTGTTCATTGGTTTACAGAGCCTCCAGCTGAGTCACACCACAGGGATGAATTGTTTGGCTATTAATGAGTCCCCTGATTTTTCAGTTCAGTTTGATAGGGTAATTTCCCACCTTCTACCATGAATATTGGTTACTGTGCTTCCTGTTATTTTTTTTAATACCTGAACTGTAAAAATTTTTGAGTCCAACATGTTTCTTTGTGATTTAGCTGAGCAAAACAGAAGGCTGGAAAGTGTGAGGATGCTGAGAAATACACAGGGTGACCTTCCAGTTTCATCTTCCTTCCGATTCCAGGTACTCTGAGAGCATTCAATGAAGAAGGTCAATCTGTTCTTCCGCAAAGGTGGCTTTGGTTATGTTCTGTAAGGTCCTAGGTGAGATTTCAGCCCAATCTCAGGCCTTCTGTAAGTTAGCATCACTCAATTCTTCAGCTATCCTCAGTACAAAATGAAACAGATTTCTTCCCTCTGTGGCACTTGATGTCATTTGCTCCAATAATTTTGGTATCTGCATTTTAAATCTACGCTTTTATATTTTATATTTTAAATCTACACTTTTATCTGCATTTTAAATCTACTGTCTCTTCCATGTTTTATTATTATTATTTTTGTAGATAAAGTAACATATCTGGCTTGCTTATTCTAGGAAAGACAAAGGAAATTGATATTGGAATTATATTTTGCTCATGATTTTCAATTATTCATTTTGTCTGACTTATTTAAGGTTCTGCCATATTTTAAACCTCAAGACTGATAGGAAAACTTAAAACAGGCTAAATTTTTCTGAGGCTAAATATAGCTAACACCAATCCTTATGCAGAGAGCTCTTAGTACACAAATGTCTACGCTATTGTCTTGGGCAAAACTCTCACTTATTTTGCCACAAGTGAAGCTCAATTAAATGGAATCAGAACTTCCTACCACATTGCATTTCCACTTATCTCTCTGGATATATCAACCTTAAAATATTTTAATTTGCTTTGTGCCTCTTAATGATCTGGGTAATCATATAAGTTGAATTCTTCTTGATTTTATCTGTACTTTAAAACTAACATTACTTTTTCATACATGATGAATTTGGTTTAGTTGACTCTGAAGTACTTTTGAATTCAGGAGATAACAATCTTAAATCATACTGGCATCATTCTGGATAGGTGGCAACATGGAATGAGGTGAGTTTACTTTTTTTTTTTTTTTTCAGTCTGCCTTTATACCACTTTAAGTACATGCAAAATGATAAGACCAGTTCTGAGTCAAGGAATAAGCAAGGCAGTAAACAAACTCTAGTAAACACCTTTCTAGGGGCAAGTCAGGATAACTAAGACAAAAAGAACGTTACATTAACACTTCTGAGGAGCCTACTCTGAGTTTTGCATTAACTCAAATGTAAATGTTTCTTAATCTGGGCCTATTTCCTGAGTCCTGACCCAAAGTCAGATTCCCACCTTGAGCTTACTTCTTTTCTCCTGACCTGATATCAAATTCTGGCCAAGTGTCTGCCCAAGTGTCTAGAAGCAGCCCAAAAAGTTCTCCACACTCCACATCTTACAATCTGTAGGCTAGAAATTCCAGAACAAAAGTGCTAGCAACAGGGGTTGGTCATTGCCATCTCTAGTGATGCTGTCCTCACAGTTTGAGATGCTGTGGAGCCTTTAGAATACCTTTCTTTAGATGCTCAAAGGACAAAGTAGCTCCTGGAAGTTTCACAGGTATATTAGTTCTATTTATGTCTCAAAGTTCTGGTCATATTATCATCTTGTGGGATAAATTTCAATATATGAACTTTCGGGAAACCACTATTTAGAACTTGCAAGATTATTAATTACTGGATATATTCATTTACATGTAAATATTATATTTCCATTGTTGATTTAAGCAGAATCTTTGGTAAGTTTCATTGTTGTTGTTTTGTTTTGCTTTGCATTCTATCTACGAGATTTTTGTCCCAGATTGTTTTGAGTCTGTGATTTAGTACTGAATTTAAGAATATTTAAATTGATGAATTTAAGATATTGATTTATTCTCCAAACTAAAGAAACAGAATTTGCTGTGTAGATTTGATTGTTTTGTGATTTTTCACCCCAAATTTTTGTTCTTCAGTTGTTTTCATTTTAGCACAAGGAAGTACAAATTAACATTTATACATCACTTTTTTATCCAATGATGTTGTTTTAGTTTTAGGCTGCAGTTTTCATCATAGCCTCATGAGGTGAAGCACTGCCTAGCTTGAGTCACTGTTTGAGACATTATGAGGCATTTAGGAGAGGGTTGTAACTGACACTGGCCAAGCTTACTCCTGGCTCCTGCTGCAGTCTGCTTCCAGTTCTAGGTGAAGTCTTCCGGACTCATGCTCTGCAAAACAGAAATCCTTGACAATCCAATGCCTCCCCATTCTCATGCACTGAACCTTTAAGGAGAAATACAAATTTTAATTTCCTCATTTTAGTTGTTTCTACTGGGTATTGGGACTGGGATGAAATTTTTGAAACCTCAAGTTACATTTAGTGACATTCTCCAATAAGGCAACACTTCTTAATCATCCTCAAGCAGTTCTGCCCACTAGGAATCAACTATGCAAACACATACATATGCCTATGGGGACCATTCCCATTCAAACCATCATAGCAGGTTTAATTCTTTGAATCAACTGATACACTTAGCATAGCTGCAGCCAATTATCTACTCATTTCTACATGTGTCAGAGGTCACTGTTTAATCTTTAATTTGTTTGTGATGAGAGAGTACTGGAAGCTGCCTTTTTTAAATTGGGTATTTAATTTACTTACATCTCAAAAGTTATCCCCTTTCCCGGTTTCTCTTCTGCAAACCCCCTATGCTATCTCCCCTTAACCTGCTTCTATGAGTGTGCTTCCCCACCTAATCATTCCTGCCTCACCAGCCTAGCATTCCTCTACACTGGGGCATCAAGCTTTCATATGACCAAGGGCCTTCCCTCCCATTGATAAGGCTCCTTCAGCTCCTTTAGTCCTTCCTCTAACTCCTCCAGTGGGGTCCCTGTGCTCAGTCCGATGGATGGTTGGCTGCGAGCATCCACATCTGTATTGTTCAGGATCTGGTAGAGCCTCTAAGGAGACATATGTATCAGGCTCCTGTCAGCAAGCACTTCTTGGCATCAGTAATACAGTTTGGGTTTGGTGTCTGCGTTGGGGATGGATCCCCAGGTGGGGCAGTCTCTGGATGGCATTTTCTTCAGTCTCTGCTCCACTCTTTATCCCTATATTTCTTAGACAGAAGGAATTCTGGGTTAAAATTTTGGAGATGGGTGGGTGGCTCCATCCCTCAACCGGGGGCGGGGTGGGGGGCGGCTATGCCTAACCTCTGGATATAATAACCTGTGTCTTGACAGATTCTCACTCCCCTTTGTGGGGTATTTCAGCTAATGTCATCTCTGTGTGCTCCTGGGAGGCTCTTGCCTTCCTGGCCTGGAAACTGGGACTTTCTGGTTGCTATTCTGAGTTCCCCATCCCCCATTGCTATACACTTCTGTTCAATCTCCTGTGGCTACCTTTCTTAAGGAGCTATGTGTGTGTGTGCATGTGTGTGTGTGTGTGGGGGGGGGGTAGGCTGGTGTGTGTGTGAGTGTGGTGTGTATCTATCAGAGTGACCAGTATATTGATTTTGGGGGCAACAAAGGAATTAAATGCTACTGCAAATCTACACAGTTCACAAATGTGAATTGTTTATAAATGTAATCATTTAAAGGCTTTTTAGGAGAATTCTTGGAATATATTTATTTCTTCACACGTTTTTTTCTTCTAAATGAGGAAAGAGAAAACAAATATTTTAGTAAGGAATGATTTTAAATGTCCCAAAATACTAAGAGAAACATAAAATTTTGTATCCATTGACCTACTAGTTTATTCTTTCAGTTTTAACTCTTTAATTTTCTACTTTTGATCAATTCTGATGATATGTTTGAATTTGAGAAAGTATGATTTCTCCATCTCAAAAAATTTTTATAAGAATATGTAGTCAGGTGTGGTGGCACATGCTTTTAACCCCACACTTCTGAAGGATAGGCAGGTGTATTTCTGAGTTTAAGGACAGCTTTGTCTACAGAGTGATTCCAGGCCAGCCAAGACTACCCAGTGAGACCATATGGGGGGGAGGGATATATTTTAAGGGGTCAGGCAGACTTCAATGGAGTATGAAAAATATTTCAGATAATTCATTAAAATGAAAGGAAATATCAAGATTGCTATAAGTTATATGTAATAGGTACCTACATAATATCTTCTACATGACCTGAAAATATTATCAGAGAAAGTAAGATAGGTTAATGTTTTTTCATGCATGTATTTTCCTCAGATAATAACCTCCCAGATTTTACCTCCCATCAAGCGCTTTGTGTCACTATCACCAGCAATAAACACACAAATAGCCATCTCTGAGCCCTGGTATAACTAGGGACAGCTCTGCGCTTGACCTTTTGCTGCTGTTGATGTTGTGGATCTCCTGATTCTCAACCGTTGACACATGCAATCAAACAGGGTGATATTTTCCTGGAAAAATCACACACTCTAGCAACTTTCAAAACTCACAGTGGGAGACTCACAGGTCAGAATCTAAACTTTCTCCTTTGTTTTCAAGTGTGAGAAGCTAACTAAAGCATTCTATTCAACCTAGATTTATCTTCCATGGGACCATTGTGTCTAAGAGATAACAAGCCACAGCAAGGTAAGTAATAGGAAGGCAAAAACATTTTACTTTCATTGTACACTTTATCAATTGCAGCAGGTTGAAAAATTATGGTATTTTAGATTGGTGTTGAACAGTTAAATGCTAAGCTTCATTGTGAGCTATGTACTGTTGTGTGAGCTTATATCTATAAAAAGTTATCCAGCTTAAATATGACAGCCCTTCCAAAAGAGAAATATACAATTTTTGAAAAATGGAAATCAAATATAAAGAAAACAAAACAAACAAACAGAAAACAAAAGAATTCTTTTTTTGTTTGTTTGTTTTTGTTTTTGTTTTTTTGAGACAGGATTTCTCTGGGTAGCCCTGGCTGTCCTGGAACTCACTCTATAGATCAGGCTAGCCTCAAACTCAGAAATCTGCCTGCCTCTGCCTCACAGGTCCTGTGATTAAAGGCGTGCACCACCACTGAACAAATAAATTCAAATGCAACCAGGACATGGTGAGGCTTCAGACTGCAGACTGAGTCTTTAAGAAATATTTAAATGGAAAGTATGTGAGGCCTGCAAACAAAATAAATGGAATTTATAACCATTGATCTCAACTATTTGTCACCTGCAAGGTACATTAGGAAGTATAAGACCTTGAATTATTTGAATTTGCTCTGTTTTCATGGGCTATGTCCTTTTAACTTCAGCACTGCCCCATCTAATATGTATACCAGTAAAAGCAGTGGAAGTACTTGTCTGCATTTAATTTTTACCTTATCAAGAAACTGCAGTGAGGTTTTCACAAGACAGTCATTTTTCTGCTTATCCTAGCAAAGCACTTGTTTGTTTCAGTACATGTTCCTAATCCTCCCACCATCCTTCTAATTTAAAACTTACCTCTTATATTTTCAAATTTCAGTCATAGCGCTTTTGTAATAGTCACATAATGAAAGGATATTGCAATTTTAAATTTATAGTGCATGTCAACACTGGATATTTTAATTCTACGTCAACTCCGGCAACCATAGAATTTCTGTGGTCACTGCCTGTTGTTAGGTGAAGCTGACTCATTTCCATCAACAACCAGAAGGCCACACTGTAAGTTCATTAGTTCAAGTGAAACTAATGGTAGATAAGTATCCTAACCACCCTTCGGTATTTTCCGTCATAAAGAAAAATTTGAGAGTTATTAGAAGAGCATAAATGATCCAATAAACAAGGAATTAACATGCCGTGCTTAAATTGGTTCCAAGTAACTGGTCATCATTTGATAGCATCAAATTAAGTTTCATTTATTCAGACCAGAGATTTTGTAATCTCAAAATGGAACTTAGAAAGTTTAGCTTTTACGAGGCCACAGACCCTTCCTGTGCTGTGTCTCAGCAATGCACCCTGAGATTGAGGGCATGCTCCTCAGCACATCCAAGAAATAAGTGCTGTAAAGAGAAACTTACCCATTTCTGGACATTCTACCCCTGAGAACTCAGGTCCAGTGGCATGCTAGCCTTGTAGAGGCCTTAAGGCCGTCATGATTGTGACTGCCATGATCAGAAAGACTATCACAAGAAGTGGAACAGTGCTAAAAGAATATTGAGGCCAAAGACACTCTTTATTGCATTATTCTAGAGTTTTTAAATTCTTTTTTTATTAAAAATAGATTGTTTTTATACAATGTATTGTGATTATGTTTTCTCATAACACAACACCTACCCTCCTTCCTAAAAATTTCCCTGTTCTTTCATTAGAAAACAGTGGATATTTAAAAAACAAAAATAAAATAAAAAACCCCAGAAAAATCATAAAACTGAAGAAAAGAACATCACCCTTTACAAACAAAGAACAACAAAACCCACGCAAATACATATATAGACACACATGTCCAAACACAGAGAAACATAATGAAATTGGAATCAATAATATATACACAAAGGCATATTAAGTTAAAAAAAAAAAAATATATATATATATATATATATAAATAACCTTCCAAATGCCATTTAGTTTATTTTCTGGATTCTCTTTATAAGAATCTGCTGGAATTCATAGTACATGGATATAATGCCAGGATATTGAAGTAATAGATTTGAGGTTGAAGTTTAGCCTGGGCTACACAAACATCTTACCTTTAAAAATCAAATTGTGCTGAGAGGAAGCCCTCAATCTCCATGAAGTCCCACATTAACGTCAAAGCATTTCTCTCTTGGCACCCATTTTCCTTGTCCAAAAAAGACAGTCACAGGTATAAATATGTAAAAGCGTCTGCTGAAATGAAAGTAAATAAATTCAACATCCAATTAATTTGTTGTTAAGCAACAGAGGCTAAAATTTTACTCCATTCCACATATTTTGGAGAAAACACAATGTACAGAATTTTGCTCTTAGGACAAAATTAAAAACATCTAAGAAATAAAAAACCAAAGAGGTTTTTTATTTATGGGTCATTTCTCACCTAAGTTTTAGTCCTTCTTTCTACTCTTAGACAATGTGATCTAAATTCACACTGAGTCACTCTATAACCACCATGTGCAATATTAACATCCTTTCCCTTCATATTAAGATCTGTAGACATAGGCGGTTACAGAATTGGTAACTGTTCTCTAAGGATGAAAATGTTTTTAGAGAAGGTTTCAATTTATAGTCTACTTGCTAGAATCCATGATCATGTTCTTGTATTCATAATTATATATGAAACCCAAATTATCTATTAGGTTCTTTAAACCAAGATTTCAGAAAGACAAATGATGCTTTGGAAAAATTATAATAAAACTATTTTAAATAAAATTTTATCAAGACTAGAGAAAGGCTCAGCATTTAAAAGCACTTGTTGCTCTCTCAGAGGACCATGCTCCTTTCCCAGCAGCCACACAGTGCATTACAATTATTTGTAACTATAGTTTCATGGAAGCAGTTTCCTCTTCTAGACTTGAGCATCACAAAGCATACATGCAGTACATGTACACACGTTTAGGCAAAATATTTATTTACTTAAAATAAAAATAAATCTTTAAAAGGTAAAATTTCATCAGTTAATTTTGTTGTTCCTTTAATTTCACATTAAGTTGCAATTAACTTAATACTGTTTATAAGTATTTTCAAGGAAGTTAGTAGCATAAAGAAAGCAAACTCATTATTAAGACTTACTGATATTGGTTGTCAGATCTAATGAGACTATATACATAAATAAAGATGGAAGAGCAAAGTCTTCCATTTTTTTTAACCTTAATTTCAATTGAGATATTCTTGCCTGAATGGATTTTAACAAAATATGCTAAAGGGAAAAAAAAAGCTCAATTTGTTTGAAAAGAGACCAATACAAGTAATATGAGCCCTATTATTTGAAGATGTAATAGTCTCATTTCAAATAATTTACTTATGAGTTAAATAGATTTAAATTTTTATTTTCACTTACTGATTCTTATTAAAGTAATAAATAAAGTTAATTTGTATCTTTCTCAGTAGGAATTACTGCTGAGCCAAATATGGCTTATGCATTAAACAATTATAGTAAAAAGCATCCTTGAATCTGTGAAATAAAAAACTGAGTCTGGATGACTGCATAGAAGGCTGCATGTCTGGGTATCTCTTACAGAGTCTCTGAACAAGTGAATGGATCAATGCAAGGAAAAAGATTCAGAAAAGAATCAAACAGGCAGCCTCAACTTTCTCTGAACACAGAAAGTACTAAGAATAAATCAACTTTGTTGTAGACTTTTATTGACATTAAAATATTATCAACATAAATTATTATGAATGAAACAGACATATGTGAAACCTAACAAAAGAGTTACTATTCTGATTATAACAACCTAATAGTTACTAATGGCTCCATGCTTCCTTAAACAAAAGAAGAAGGAAAAATATTCTGATTCACAGTGTTTTCAGAGCTACAGTTTTCGCACAGGTCCTTTGTTTGACTCTTTCATGAACTGTACTCATTCTACAAACATGATGCATATAGTAATGTTTTATAGCTAATATGACCCCGCAATATAACAAACATAACTTACTGTTTATTCCCATATAAGCTAGTTTGAGATCTGATTAATAGAACAAATAATTTCTTTAATGAACAACTGAAGGTAAGTTGAAAGAATGAAGACAATCCTGAATTTTCTATGTTATATAAATAGCCATTCCACTACAACATTAAAGGTTGGATTTACTATCTAGACATAATGGCAGTTTCTAAGAGAAGACTGAGAAATTAGACTCCCTGGGAAGCCACTGTCGGAACTCAGGCAGTTTATTGAACATCAGAGTTAGTAACAAGACAGCTCACTCCTTGGAGGAATGTTTATTTCCTCCATATAGATGATATGCAGACAGGCATACTCACTACAAATTAGTAAAACTCAAAGAATGAATCTTAATGATCTCTAACTAAACAATATTGAAATGTGTTGAAAAGTGCAAACACAACTGGAAAAACTTCCTTTGAAGAGATTATTAATTCTCTTCCATGCACTAATATGCTTATTTTGGTAAGATAAAAATAGCTGCTGTTTTCTTATTAAAGACTCATAGCTTATTCTAATTTCATAAAGAAAACTATATGATGCTGAGTTTAAATACATTCATGTGCCTCCAGGTACATAGCAGCGAGAGAAATTATTTGCGCTCTTATTTATTTATTTCTTTATTTATTTAAGTATGCCCCGATCTTTAATATGATATGTATTATTCTGCCCAGAATGATTTATTAAGACAAACTATAGTTCTCCAATATGCCTATTGTACGTAGTAATTGAATGTAGAGAAGCCTTAGCAACAAGCTCAGTTTGATTAACTAAAGCATCAGACATAAATGGGAGATACTAGGTATCAATAGATTTTTCTATATCTTTTGTGATAATTTGAATGAGATTGGCCACTATAGACACATAGGTTTGGATAACTTGGTCCTCAGTTGGTGGAACTCCTCTAATTTCACAAATGCATACATACATACATACATACATACATACATACATACTACATACATACATACATATATACATACATAATACATACTATCCATTGTCATGGTGCCTCATCATAGTAGAAGTAAATTAATTAAGGCATTTCTCATTTAATAATACTAAGTAATTCATGAAAAATGTCAGGTGGATACAAAGAAGGGAATATCAATTGATTTCTCTGAGAACTTCAAGAGTGTAATTTTAGCTCATCTTCCTCTCTACTAATATCATTGCTTATAACATTGCATTAAAATTTAAAGTATCACTCAGAACAGTGAATGTCAAGTTTGTCACTATGCCTTTGAATTTTTATACAATGTTTGTACATTTATGTTAGTGAACTTTCTTGAAAAATCTGAAGTTGCACTGCACTGTCCCAAATGTTTGACTGGAGGTGAGTTTTTAAAGAAAGGAGCAGTGATGTCTTTCACTTCAGACTCCTCTCTTATGGTCCATGCATCTCCACATTGAGGGTCCCTGGCTTTACTGGGCTTACCTACAGTTTTTCTACAACATTTTATTCTTCCTCTATTATTAGTTAAACTTTCTAAGCTTTATAATTATAGACATATTAATACAAAATAGAAAGCAAAATGCCATTTGCCTCTTATATCTTCTGGATTTTAATATTCTAAATTTTACATTTCTCTTGGCTTCTTTTTTAAGTGGGATAATGATAGGTACTTTTATTTAGGTCCAGTGAAGTTATAAAAGAAGCTGCCTGTTTTTTAAGTTCAATAAATATTTTAACAATTTTTATCTTTATAATATAATTATATCTCAAATATTATTTGTTTAAATAGCAATAAAATTCCTCATTTTTACCTTTGTCCATATAGATTAGAACCTGCCCTTTCAGCATAAAATGAATCCTTAGTTAATTGTATAAAATTAGTTGAAAACATATGAATGTGTTTATAACCAAAACTAGCTAAAATATGAAACTCTATTTCCAATTATTTTCCTTATTCATGAAAATTAAATCTCAGTTTCTTAACATTAAAATGACATCCTTTCATGTATGTTAATTTCTTTGCTTTGCAAGTTCTAAAATACCACTAAAACATCAGGATTTTCCTGAAGAATCTAAAAATCATGTACATTTTACATCTAAAGAGAGAATTCTAAAGTGGTCACATGTAAAGAGAGTTATTTTTACCATAGGCTATATTTAATCATATCATTTCACAGGACTTTTTAAAATTCTCTTTCAAGGGCTTTGCAAAAATCCAATTCCATGCTAGTTCACTTTAATGTTTTTTGTATCTTTCAGTATTCAATTACAGAATAAGACCTTTCCTTATTTTATTGTTATCTTTATTTATTTATACATGTGCATATATGTGTAGGCCAATGCCATCTGTGTGTGGATACCCACTGAGTCCATGTGATCATTGGGAATCAGATATGATCAAGCATAAAATGAGAGAAGCAGAAAAAATGAAATGGTAGGTAGCAGAAGCAGGATGAGGAGCCGACTTTTATGCAAATTCTTATGCTGAATAAATATAAACTCTCTTCTGAATCTGAGAACGTAAGTGACTTGGTTACTTTTCTATTTCTGTGATAAAACACCATGACCAAGGCAGTTTTAGCGACTGATTTTTTTTAACTATTATTCCTTAATCTTCCCTCATAGTCTAGTTGCTACCCCTTCTAAGACCCCCCCACGATTGCTATCCATCCTATACCTCCTTCCTCATCTTCAAGAGGATGTCCCCATCCCCATCACCCCCACCCCATCAGGCCTCCCCATTCCCTGGGACCTCAAGTCTCTCAAGGGTTAGGTGCATCTTCTCTCACTGAGGCCAAACCAGGCAGTCCTCTGCTGTATATGTGTCAGAGGCCTCCTCATGTCAGCCAGTGTGGTGTTTGCTGCCATCTTGGCTAGGTGAGACTGCTGGTCTTCTTATGGGGTCACCCTCCTCCTCAGCTTCTTTCAGATTTTCCCTAATTCAACCACAGGATTCCCCAGCTTCTGTCCATAGGTTAAGTGTCAGTATCTGCACCTGACTTTTTCAGCTGCTTGTTGGGCCTCTTGGTGGGCATCCAACAGAAGTACAGGCAAGGTGTGTGTTTTCCCAAGTGTTACAGTCAGTGAGAGAAATAGCCAGTCATCTCTCTCTCTCATCCATGCTACCACCCAGCTGAAAAGAGACAGGGCTGGCTCACCTACAATCCTCCAATCCAGGGGCAGGTCTACTCTGCTGTCCAGGAAAGTAGTGGGGACCCACTCTCCTAACTTCTGCAGCAGGGGTGGGGCAGGGACAGTTCTGCTCTCATGACTCCAGGGCCAGTTATCTCACCTTGTGTAGGCAGCAAGGGTTGAGGGTAAAGGAAAACATACCTCTTTTCCCAGTGTTGCCTGATGGCAGACAAATTGTCAGACTTGCTCACTCTCTCAAAGCCAGCTTACACAAGACTCTGATATTATGCTCAACTCTACCATGCTTCCCAGGTGAGGTGCTGGGACTTCTCGATGGTAAGCTGCAACAGATGAGGGGCAGGACCAGCTCTCCAGCTCTCATAAACTCAGGGCCAGCTCTCCTGACTGCCTTAGGTGGTGGTGGGGCAGAGGTATGCATCTTTCCATCTCCTATGTCACTGAATGGCTGTAGGTGATAAGGGGCAAGGGAGGAGGAGCTATCTCTCATTCACACCACCACATTGGAGACCAATGGTAGAGTCAGCTCTCCCATACTCACACCCTTGGTGCTGGCTCACTGACAATTCTTGTAATGTGCAGGTGCCTGCTCCCTAGAGTACTGCAGCTGGCTAGTGGCAAAGGCAATTCTTCTACTCTCAAAACTCCAGGGACAGCTCTCCCATGATGCCCATGTGAGGGGTAGAATCAGTTCTGTACATCTGCAGACATCAACATATAGCCAGGTTGCATCTGCCTGGCCTTGGTGGTAACAGACTCCTGATGATGATGATCCACAGACCTAGATATGGCCCACAGATGCAGCATAGACAAGAACCCCACTATGTTCTCAGTTGGCAACATCAGTGACTTATTTCAAACTGTTCCTCACTGTGCTCAAGTCTCCAGTTCTACTTCTCTCCATTGTGCCTACATCCTTCTGTGTGTGTGTGTGTGTGTTTTTTTTCCTCTTCCATTTCTGTATCACTTATTTGCTCCTCTTAGCTTGTCCCGTGCCTCTGAATATCTAGGGTCATATCAGCAGTCGTTTTAGGAATGCTACACACCACTCATGCATATGTCACCAGGCAGGGTTCTTCTCAGGCTCAGACTGACCCCCTCCCCCAAGGCCTGTACAGTGCTAGAATGGTGGTCATCTCAGGCTACCTACCTATGCAGACCCCATTGCACCGTTCTGGTGGTCATCTCGGATTCACTTCTCACCTGGCCCGCCTAAGTGGATCTATTTGAGGGTGGACTGTCAGGCTCATTCCTGGCTGGGGGCTGCAATCCCAAGCACTTTTCATCTAATCCCTTGCTTTCCAGAAGCCAGTCTGGGCCTGTGTGGCAATGAACTAGCAGTCCTCTAAGGTTAGCTCCTTGTCCTGGACCCTTGGTGCTGGACTGGTAGTTGGCTTAAGCCTGATTCCCCTCCAGGAATGGTAGGATACAAATCATTCAAATGTTCATATGTCCAAACACAGCATAAACATAGCCTCTATCCTCTCTACTGCATACTGAAACACATGTGACACAGAAGGCACACCTGCAACACTTCTAGGGGCAGGGATCATGGATTATCTTTAGGGGATCAGGATCAGTTGTATTCACAAATGCTCTTTGCAGCATAAGTTGGCTAGCTCTAAGTATCTTCCATTTGTAAACAAATATATGCAAAATTTGTCTTATTAGTGGATAAACCCATTAGGTTTACCAATTAGCTTTATCTCAAAGCTTTTGTAGTTGTAAATTAGGCACAGTGTTGCAGCTAACTCTCTTAGGGTGTATTCCATAGAAACAGAACTTTGGGGGGTGTTTTTAAGTAAAACATGTTTTTCTCCATAAGTTGTTTTTAGGAAAACATAGTGAGGGATGAAGAGAGAGGGAAGAAAAGGAAAAATGACTCAGAGAAGAATGGCCTGTCTGACACTACACAGGAAAACTCTGATGGCAATAAAAGGCATATTTCTATTTCATCCCAAGCAAAGAAAGAAGTAGGGATATCTAGAAGATCAGTCCATGTGAATACTAGGGCAGTCTAGTGAATTCTAGAACAGCCAGTGCTACACAGACACACCCTATCTGGGAAAAAATATAAAATAACAAACAAACAAATACCAAAACAAAACAAAGGAGAAGGAAGAGGAGGGAGAGGATAAAAGAAAAAAGAAAAGAAAAGAAAAGAAAGAGAGAGAGAGAGGGCAAAAATAGAAATAAGGTTTAGGGTGGCATTTCAAGTCAGTAAAATCAAGAACTGGAAGAGTCCCTTGTGACTACACAAGCCCCATATTCAGTTTATTGTTGTGGAGGAACATGAAAATATGTGACTAAAATGCAAAGCATTGAAAGACTGATTGATAAGAGAGTATATTGACTGTTTCAGATGATAGAACAGGTACTTCCCTTTCAAATGATGGTACATACTAAATCATGCTGGAAAAATTGACAATTTTTTACATTATTTGTTTTTGTTTCTCATAGTAGACAGATAAAAATGAATTACAATAGGAATAATTATAATAATATTTAAATATTAAAACAAAAGTGCAATAATAACATAAGTGTATGATGCTATTATTTTAATGATTGATGGATTTGATAATACATTTGTATTAAAAATGTACAAATGTTATGCCAAGATGAATTATTTCAACCATAAGACGCAGGGTAGTTTAGCAAAGTTCAGGTGATCAAGTCTTCAGTGCTATTTCATTGATCAATACATGTATTTTTATGTCAATACCATGCTGGTTTTATTGCTATAGTTCCTTAGTATAACTTAAACTCAGGGCTAGTAATAACTCTAGCAGTTCTTTCACTTTTACTATTCCAGGTTCATTATCTGTGTTTTTCTATAAGAAATTTAAGAATAGTTGTTTGATTTCTGTCAAGAATTTGGTTGGAATTTTGATGAGGATTGCATTTAAATAGTATATTGCTTTTGGTTGGATACCCCTTTTTAAAATATTAATTTTAGCAATTTCTGAGGATGAGAGATCTTTTGATCTTCTATTGCCTTCTTAAATTTTTCTTCATTATGTTAATGTTTTTTGTAAAAGTTTTTGAGTTTATCCAAAAAAAAAAAAAATGAATATGCTCTGTTCTCATGAAGGGAAACAATGTCATGCTTACTACTTCAAATTTAAGTTTTCGTGTACTCACAAGGAATGATCTCCTTGATGTCACATAGCAACTTCTTGAAATATTACTACAGAGTTGCCTATTTAATAGAATGCATTCAAACATAAACATATAGCTACAAGGAAGGGCATATCACGCTGTAAGCACTCTCCAAGTTTACAGCCTGAAGTTTCAGTAAATTTACTGGTTTGGGTGTGAATATTAGTGTTTGATGAATGATAAGTAGTGGATCAAATCTGTAAAACAACAAAACAATTTCTACTACAATAATTTGCTAAATTTTCAAATTGTGCTGTTTCTAAATGATACATTGTGAAAAGAATGTAAATTTTCAGTCTTGTGTGTCATCCTTAACCATCAGACTTCAACAGCTAGAAGGAGTTCTAAAATCCAATTCAAATTTTCAAGTTTCTCCAATCTTTAGTCATGCATACTCACTTGACTAGTCTTGTTTTGGAAGTTTTGCTTCATTGACTTAATTCAGTAGATATTTTATATCTAAAAGCAGTGAATATTACATCCACCAAAAGATAAAACAAGTAAATTTTAGCTCTTCCTGACTGTGTTCTTTCTTTCTGGTATATACAATAGTATCCTTATGTCCATCCCAGTATACCAGACACATGATAAAACATGAGAATGAATAGGTGAATAAGTGAAAGGGTGGCTATAAAACACAGTAGGGGTAGCTCTTTAGATCCCTTTTCTCCATTGGTAAATTTCTAAATGCTGCCTAAATTTTCTCTTGCAGTTAGATTTTAAGAGGACATATGATACCATGTGCTTTCTCTAACCTCTCTGTAACAACAGTAGTATTGGTTTGCTAATATGTATAACAATGATATATAATTGTACATAATTTATATATAATATATTAATTATAAATGTATTGACAAGTATACACACACACACACACACACACACACACACATATATATATATCCACTAATAAATTAAGCATATATATATATATATCCACTAATAAATTAAGCATCCTGACAACTGACAACTGGTTAGATTCCTTTCAAACAGAACTAATTAGAATTCATATGCTTCTTGAGACTACTAATTCCCTATATATGTTTTAATTAATGTAGATAAATGGATATACAGTTCTTAAGGAATCATTCACTACAATTTTAACTGATTTTATAGCACTTCTAAGTTTAGAGAAAAAAATTAAATTATGGAACTCACATTTTGATATTTTCATCTGTGGTCATTTGATCTTTCTTTTCTGAGCTAAATGGCTCCAGGATTCACAAAGGGGCACTTGAAAGAAAGTGAAGTTTTACTTTTTAATTAGAGCAAATGTGTTAAGTTAATCGAAAGTAATTTGAATACAGTGGAGACCTGTTAAATCTCTGTCAATAAATCTGGAACTGCATCAGGTCCATCTGTGTGCCATGGAATTTGTTAAGAATGCATTGAAATATGGCAATGAGAAACATGCTTCTGAATGCATTCAAGTGTCCTAGAAATTAACAAGAAAGCAATTCTCAAATCTACCTGGCTCACTAAATAATTTAAAATTTTCAGCTTTGACAATAGAACCATAAGCTGTTTATAGGTTACAAAATAAAGAATCCAGTACCTGACACAAACATTGTATCAATATATTCACTTTAATTGACATGGTACTTGTGCTGTGAAATATAAACCATTTGAGCTGTGTATCAATCTGTGCTATTTCTATAGACGTCATACAGTGTTTGCCACTTATGTAATTAATTATTGGTTATGTTCTATATGTTAAAGCTTTGAGGAAGTCATTTTATCATCTAACTTGTGAATGTTCATGATATATATAAAATAAGTTTATTACCTGTTTGAACTTTTATTTAGAAACAACATCAATGTAAATAATATGTAGTCAGATGCTAAAGACATCCATTGCTATTACTATACGTAAAAATATTTTTCTAGACACATTAATGTGACTATTTCATGCCATGTATATTGCTTCTGTTAAGTTAAGAAGCTATACAGATGAAATTGTGTAGATTGTACATTTTTTGGTCATTGTGACATTACTAGACTCTATTGGAGACTATAGGGAAGATGAGGCTCCATACCATGTTTCACCTTCTTAAAACTTTGGTTATGATGTGGTTATATTTTCATTGAATTCTAGAATGTCTTTAATTTCCTTCTTTATTCCTTCCCTGACCAAGTTATCACTGAGTAGAGAGTTGTTCAGTTTCCATGAGTATGTGGGCTTTCTGTTGTTTTTGTTGTTATTGAAGTCTAGCTTTAATCCACAGTGATCTAATAGGATGCAAGGGGTTATTTTAATCTTCTTGTATCTGTTGAGGCTTGCTTCATGTCCAATTATATGGTAAATTTTGGAGAAGGTTCCATGAGGTACTGAGAAGAAGATATATTCTTTTGTTTTTGTATGAAAGGTTCTGTGAATATTTGTTAAGTCATAACATTTGTTTCATTGTTTTTCTGTTTCCATGACATGTCCATTAGTGAGAAGGGGTGTTGAAGTCACCTATTAATTGTGTGAGGTTCAAGGAGTGATATGACCTTTAGTAAAGTTTCTTTGATAAATGTGGGTATCTTTGCATTTGGGGCCAGATTGAGACTTCAATTTGGTAGATGTTTTCTTTTTTTCCTTATCACTTTGAATATATGCAACATATAAAAATCCATCAATGGAATCCACCATATAAATAAACTGAAAGGAAAAAAAACTCACAATCATCTCATTTGATGCTAAAATAAACTTACACACTTTAATGATAAAAATCTTGGAGAGATTGGGTGTAAAAGGTACATAACTAAACACAACAAAGGCAATATACAGCAAGCTGATAGCTAACATCAAATTAAATGGAGAGAAATTTAAAGTAATTCACTAAAATCAGGGACAAGACAAGGCTGCTCCAATGCTCCATATTTACTCAATACACTACTAGACATGTTAGTTATAGAAATAAGATAACTAAAGGAGTTCAAGGGAAAATAAATAGAAAAGGAAGAATCTAGAATATTGCTTTTATTGATATAATAGTTTACGCAAGTGACCCCAAATATTCTACCAGAGAACTACTAGAGCTAATAAACACCTTAAGCAGTGTGGCTTCATACTAAATTAACTATAAAAGATCAGTAGCCATCCTTTATAAAAATGTTAGATGAACTGAGAAAGAAATTAAGAAAACAATACTCTTTCAGTAGTCACAAATAATATAAAATATCCTGGTATAATTCCAGCCAAACAAGTGAAAGATATTAAGAACTTCAAGTGTTATAAGGAAGAAATTGAATAAGATATCAGAAGATGGAAAGATCTCCCATGTTCATGGATCAATAGGATTAAAATAATAAAAATGGCTATCTTACCAAAAGCAGACTATGAATCCCAAGTAATTACCATCAAAATTCCAACACAATTCTGTACATACCTTTAAAAAACAATACTCAACATCATATGGAAAAATAAAAAAACCCAGTATTGCTAAAACTATCCTGTATGATGAAAGAACTTCTAAGGTAACACATTCCCTGATCTCAAGCTGTACTACAAAAGAATAGTAATAAAAGATTAGATTGTATTGGCATAAAAACAGCCTGATCAATGAAATTGAATTGAAGACCCATAAAAAACCCAAACACCTACAGAAACTTGATTCTTAACAAAGAAGCCAAAACTGTAGCATGGAGAAAGAAAAGCATATTCAACAAATGGTGCTGGTATAGCTGGATGTTTGCATGTAGAAGAATGCCAATAAACCCGAAACTTGAAAGCACTAGCACAAGAAATAGCTTCCTGAAGAAACCACCACCAACTCAGGCAATAAGATCAACAATTAATAAATGAGACCTCATGAAACTGAAAAGCTCCTGTAAGGCAAAGTACATAGTCAAAAGGACAAAACAAAACGGAAAGAGAAAAGATATTCACTAACCCTACATCTGACATAAGGACAATATCCAAAATACACTAAGAACTCAAGAAATTAGACATCAACAAATCAAATACCACAAATAAAAATGGGAGACAAAGAAAACAGAGGACTCTTGACAAATGACTCTAATGACTGGAAAGTTCTTAAATAAATGTTCAATATCCTTGGTTATCAGGGGAATGCAAATCAAAATGTATCTGAGATTCCCTCTTACACCCTTCAGAATGGTAAAGATAAAAAAAACTCAAAGGACCACTCATACTATAGATAATGTGGAGCAAGGAGAACACTCCTTCTTGCTGGCAGAAGTGGAAATTTGTACAATCACTTTGGAAATCAATTTAGTGGTTTCTCAGAAAGTTGAGAATTGACATAACTCAAGACCCAGATATACCACTCCTGGGCATACACCCAAAAAATGCTCTACCATATCACAACTATGTTCATAGCACCTTTGTTCATAATAGCTAGAAATTGAAAATAACCTAGGGATCTCTCAACTGAAGATTCCATAAAGGAAGTGTACATGTACTACTCAGCAATTTATTTTATATTTTTTTAATATTTTTATTACATATTTTCCTCAATTACATTTCCAATGCTATCCCAAGAGTCCCCCATACCGCCCCCCACTTCCCTACCCACCCATTCCCATTCTTTTGGCCCTGGCATTCCCCTATATTGGGGCATATAAAGTTTGCAAGTCCAATGGGCCTCTCTTTCCAGTGATGGCCGACTAGGCCATCTTTCCATACATATGCAGCTAGAGACAAGAGCTCCGGGGTATTGGTTAGTTCATCATGTTGTTCCAACAATAGGGTGGCAGATCCCTTTAGCTCCTTGGGTACTTTCTCTAGCTTCTCCATTGGGAGCCCTGTGATACATCCAATAGCTGACTGTGAGCATCCACTCCTGTGTTTGCTAGGCCCCAGCATAGTCTCACAGGAGACAGCTATATTTGGGTCCTTTCAGAAAAATCTTGCTAGTGTATGCAATGGTGTCAGCGTTTGGAAGCTGATTATGGGATGGATCCCTGGATACAGCAGTCTCTAGATGGTCCATCCTTTCATCACAGCTCCAAACTTTGTCTCTGTAACTCCTTCCATGGGTGTTTTGTTCCCAATTCTAAGAAGGGGCATATTGTCCACATTTTGGTCTTCATTCTTCTTGAGTATCATGCGTTTAGCAAATTGTATCTTATATCTTGGGTATCCTAAGTTTTGGGCTAATATCCACTTATCAGTGAATACATATTGTGTGAGTTCCTTTGTGATTGTGTTACCTCACTCAAGATGATGCCCTCCAGGTCCATCCATTTGGCTAGGAATTTCATAAATTCATTCATTTTAATAGCTGAGTAGTACTCCATTGTGTAAATGTACCATTATTTCTGTATCCATTCCTATTTTGAGGGACATCTGGGCTCTATCCAGCTTCTGGCTATTATAAATAGGGCTGCTATGAACATAGTGGAGCATGTGTCCTTTTTACCGGTTGGGACATCTTCTGGATATATGCCCAGGAGAGGTATTGCTGGATCCTCCGGTAGTACTATGTCCAATTTTCTGAGGAACCTCCAGACTGATTTCCAAAGTGGTTGTACAAGCTTGCAATCCCACCAACAATGGAGGAGTGTTCCTCTTTCTCCACATCCTCGCCAGCATCTGCTGTCACCTGAATTTTTGATCTTAGCCATTCTGACTGGTGTGAGGTGGAATCTCAGGGTTGTTTTGATTTGCATTTCCCGGATGATTAAGGATGTTGAACATTTTTTCAGGTGCTTCTCTGCCATTCGGTATTCCTCAGGTGAGAATTCTTTGATCAGTTCTGAGCCTCATTTTTTAATGGGGTTATTTGACTTTCTGGAGTCCACCTTCTTGAGTTCTTTATATATATTGGATATTAGTCCCTTATCTGATTTAGGATAGGTGAAGATCCTTTCCCAATCTGTTGGTGGTTTTTTTGTCTTATTGATGGTGTCTTTTGCCTTGCAGAAGCTTTGCAGTTTCATGAGGTCCCACTTGTCAATTCTCGATCTTACAGCACAAGCCATTACTGTTCTATTCAGGAATTTTTCCCCTGTGCCCATATCTTCAAGGCTTTTCCCCACTTTCTCCTCTATAAGTTTCAGTGTCTCTGGTTTTATGTAAAGTTCCTTGATCCACTTAGACTTGACCTTAGTACAAGGAGATAGGAATGGATCGATTCGCATTCTTCTACATAATAACAACCAGTTGTGACAGCACAATTTGTTGAAAATGCTGTCTTTCTTCCACTGGATGGTTTTAGCTCCCTTGTCGAAGATCAAGTGACCGTAGGTGTGTGGGTTCATATCTGGGTCTTCAATTCTATTCCATTGGTCTATTTGTCTGTCACTATACCAGTACCACGCCGTTTTAATCACAATTGCTCTGTAGTAAAGCTTTAGGTCTGGCATGGTGATTCCACCAGAGGTTCTTTTATCCTTGAGAAGAGTTTTTGCTATCCTAGGTTTTTTGTTATTCCAGATGAATTTGCAGATTGCACTTTCTAATTCGTTGAAGAATTGAGTTGGAATTTTGATAGGGATTGCATTGAATCTGTAGATTGCTTTTGGCAAGATAGCCATTTTTACAATGTTGATCCTGCCAATCCATGAGCATGGGAGATCTTTCCACCATCTGAGATCTTCTAGAATTTCTTTCTTCAGAGACTTGAAGTTTTTATTATACAGATCTTTCACTTCCTTAATTAGAGTCACGCCAAGATATTTTATATTATTTGTGACTATTGAGAAGGGTGTTGTTTCCCTAATTTCTTTCTCAGCCTGTTTCTTCTTTGTGTAGAGAAAGGCCATTGATTTGTTTGAGTTAATTTTATATCCAGCTACTTCACCGAAGCTGTTTATCAGGTTTAGGAGTTCTCTGGTGGAATTTTTAGGGTCACTTATATATACTATCATATCATCTGCAAAACGTGATATTTTGACTTCACCTTTTCCAATTTGTATCCCTTTGATATCCTTTTGTTGTCGAATTGCTCTGGCTAGGACTTCAAGTACTATGTTGAATAGGTATGGAGAAAGTGGACAGCCTTGTCTAGTCCCTGATTTTAGAGGGATTGCTTCAAGCTTCTCACCATTTACTTTGATGTTGGCTACTGGTTTGCTGTAGACTGCTTTTATCATGTTTAGGTATGGGCCTTGAATTCCTGATCTTTCCAAGACTTTTATCATGAATGGGTGTTGGATCTTGTCAAATGCTTTTTCCGCATCTAACGAGATGACCATGTGGTTTTTGTCTTTGAGTTTGTTTATATACTGGATTACGTTGATGGATTTTTATATATTGAACCATCCCTGCATCCCTGGGATGAAACCTACTTAGTCAGGATGGATGATTGTTTTGATGTGTTCTTGGATTCGGTTAGCAAGAACTTTATTGAGGATTTTTGCATCAATATTCATAAGGGATATTTGTCTGATGTTTTCTATCTTTGTTGGGTCTTTTTGTGGTTTAGGTATCAGAGTAATTGTGGCTTCATAGAATGAGTTGGGTAGAGTACCTTCTGTTTCTATTTTGTGGAATAGTTTGTGAAGAACTGTGATTAGATCTTCTTTGAAGGTCTGATAGAACTCTGCACTAAACCCATCTGGTCCTGTGCTTTTTTTGGTTGGGAGACTATTAATGACTGCTTCTATTTCTTTGGGGGATATAGGGCTGTTTAGATCATTAACCTGATCTTGATTCAACTTTGGTAACTGGTATCTGTCTAGGAACTTCTCCATTTCATCCAGGTTCTCCAGTTTTGTTGAGTATAGCCTTTGGTAGAAGGATCTGATGGAGTTTTGGATGTCTTCAGGATCTGTTGTTATGTCTCCTTTTTCATTTCTGATTTTGTTAATTAGAATGCTTTCCCTGTGCCCTCTAGTGAGTCTGGCTAAGGGTTTATCTATCTTGTTGATTTTCTCAAAGAACCAGCTCCTTGATTGCTTGATTCTTTGAATAGTTCTTCTTGTTTCCACTTGATTGATTTCGCCCCTGAGTTTGATTATTTCCTGCAGTCTACTCCTCTTGGGTGAATTTGCTTCCTTTTGTTCTAGTGCTTTTAGGTGTGTTGTCAAGCTGCTAATGTGTGCTCTCTCTAGTTTCTTTTTGGAGGCACTCAGAGCTATGAGTTTTCCTCTTAGAAATGCTTTCATTGCATCCCATAAGTTTGGGTATGTTGTGGCTTCATTTTCATTGAACTCTAAAAAGTCCTTAATTTCTTTCTTTATTCCTTCCTTGACCAAGGTATCATTGAGAAGAGTGTTGTTCAGTTTCCACGTAAATGTTGGCATTCTATTATTTATTTTGTTATTGAAGATCAGCCTTAGTCCATGGTGATCTGATAGGATGCATGGGACAATTTCAATATTTTTGTATCTGTTAAGGCCTGTTTTGTGACGAATTAAGTGGTCAATTTTGGAGAAGGTACCATGAGGTGCTGAGAAGAAGGTATATCCTTTTGTTTTATGGCAAAATGTTCTGCAGATATCTGCCAGATACATTTGATTCATAAGTTCCATTAGTTTCACTGTGTCCCTGTTTAGTTTCTGTTTCCATGATCTGTCCATTGGTGAAAGTGGTGTGTTGAAGTCTCCCACTATTATTGTATGAGGTGCAATGTGTGCTTTGAGATTTACTAAAGTTTCTTTAATGAATGAGGCTGCCTTTTTATTTGGAGCATAGATATTCAGGATTGATAGTTCCTCTTGGAGGATTTTACCTTTGATGAGTATGAAGTGCCCCTCCCTGTCTTTTTTGATGACTTTGGGTTGGAAGTCAATCTTATCAGATATTAGAATGGCTACTCCAGCTTGTTTCTTCATACCATTTGCTTGGAAAATTGTTTTCCAGCCTTTCATTCTGAGGTAGTGTCTATCTTTTTCTCTGAGATGAGTTTCCTGTAAGCAGCAAAATGTTGGGTCTTGTTTGTGTAGCCAGTTTGTTAGTCTATGTCTTTTTATCGTGGAGTTGAGTCCATTGATATTAAGAGATATTAAGGAAAAGTAATTGTTGTTTCCTGTTATTTTTGTTGTTAAAGTTGGCATTCTGTTCTTGTGGCTGTCTTCTTTTAGGTTTGTTGAGGGATTACCTTCTTGTTGTTTCTAGGGCGTGGTTCCTGTCCTTGTATTGGTTTTTTTCTGTTATTATCCTTTGAAGGGCTGGATTCCTGGAGAGATAATGTGTGAATTTGGTTTTGTTGTGGAATACTTTGGTTTCTCCATCTATGTTAATTGAGAGTTTGGCTGGGTATAGTAGCCTGGGCTGGAATTTGTGTTCTTTTAGTGTCTGTATAACATCTCTCCAGAATCTTCTGGCTTTCATAGTCTCTGGTGAAAAATCTGGTGTAATTCTGATAGGCTTGCCTTTATATGTTACTTGGCCTTTTTCTCTTACTGCTTTTAGTATTCTATCTTTATTTAGTGCATTTGTTGTTCTGATTATTATGTGTCGGGAGGTATTTCTTTTCTGGTCCAGCCTATTTGGAGTTCTGTAGGCTTCTTGTATGTTCATGGGCATCTCTTTCTTTAGATTTGGGAAGTTTTCTTCTATAATTTTGTTGAAGATGTTTGCTGGTCCTTTGAGTTGAAAATCTTCATTCTCATCCACTCCTATTATCCGTAGGTTTGGTCTTCTCATTGTGTCCTGTATTTCCTGGATGTTTTGAGTTAGGATCTTTTTGCATTTTCCATTTTCCTTGATTGTTGTGCCGATGTTCTGTATGGAATCTTCTGCACCTGAGATTCTCTCTTCCATCTCTTGTATTCTGTTGCTGATGCTCGCATCTATGGTTCCAGATTTCTTTCCTAGGGTTTCTATCTCCAGTGTTGCCTCATTTTGGGTTTTCTTTATTGTGTCTACTTCCCTTTTTAGGTCTAGTATGGTTTTGTTCATTTCCATCATCTGTTTGGATGTGTTTTCCTGTTTTTCTTTAAGGACTTGTAACTCTTTAGCCATGTTCTCCTGTAGTTCTTTAAAGTCCTTCTTGATGTCCTCTACCATCATCATGAGATATGCTTTTAAATCCAGGTCTAGCTTTTCAGGTGTGTTGGGATGCCCTGGACTGGGCGAAGTGGGAGTGCTGGGTCCTGATGATGGTAAGTGGTCTTGGTTTCTGTTAGTAAGATTCTTACGTTTACCTCTCGCCATCTGGTAATCTCTGTAGTTGTTATAGTTGTCTCTGTTCAGAGGTTGTTCTTCTGGTGATTCTGAGTACCGTCTATCAGCAGACCTGGGAGACAGGCTCTCTCCTCTGATTTTCAGTGGTTAGGGCACTCCCTGCTGACAAGCTTTCCTCTTAAAGGGAAGGTGTACAGATATCTGGCATTTGGACCTCCTCCTGGCCGAAGAAGAAGGCCGAAAACAGGACCTTTCCCAGATGCTGTGTTGCTTTGGCAGGTCACAGAAGCTGTCAGCTTCTGTGGTGCACACTCTCAGCTGTGCAGACTAAGTTCCTAAGTTCGGTGGAGTCCTGGATCCAAGATGTGCTCCCTGCTCCTGAGGCAGAGGGCTCCTGTGCAGGGCAAACCACTGTCTTCCAGCTGGGAGGGTGCCGGATGTCTGTGGCCCCAAAAGGGTGCTGCTTCAGTGACTCTGTGGCTTCCGCCTGTCCCAGAAGCTGTCAGCCTTTGTGGTCCTCACTCTTACCTGTGAAGACTAAGTTCGGAGGAGTCCCGGAGCCAAGATGGCGCTCCCTGCAGGGCGAACCTCTGTCCTCTGGCTGGGAGGGTGCTGGAAGTCTGCGGCTCCAAAAGGGTGCTGCCTCAGAGGCTCTATGGCTCCCGCCTGTCCCAGAAGCTGTCAGCCTCTGTGGTCCTCACTCTCACCTGTGCAGACTAAGTTAGGCAGAGCCCCGGAGCCAAGATGGCGCTCCCTGCAGGGCGAACCTCTGTCCTCCGGCTGGGAGGGTGCCGGGTGTCTGCGGCTCCAAAAGGGTGCTGCCTCAGCGGCTCTGTGGCTCCCGCCTGTCCCAGAAGCTGTCTGCCTCTGTGGTCCTCACTCTCACCTGTGCAGACTAAGTTCGGCGGAGTCCTGGAGCCTACTCAGAAATTTAAAACAATGACATCATGAAAATTTCAGGCAAATGTATGAAATTAGAAAAAAATCACTCTTAGTGAGGTAACCTGGAACAAGAAGCCATACATGGTATTTGTTTACGTATAAGTGGATATTAGCCATAATGTATAGCATAAACATGCTACAGACCCAAAGAGGCTAACAAGGGATAATGCTTGAGTCTCACTCAGAAGGGGAAAGAAAATAGACATTAATGGTGGATAGAGGGAGTGATCTGGGTGGCAGATGATGTGGTGTTAAGAACAGCAGGAATTTACTGTGAGAAGGACAGAGGAAGAGAGAACTGGAATCAGTGGTGGGGCATCTCTGGACCAAGGTAGAAACCTAGGGTAATGTAATATCTCAAGAATGTATTATGGTGAGTCTAGGAAGGACTGGTAGCAATGGAGTATGTGGGATCAGAAAAGCTACCTCCTGTAAGAAAGCAGAATTTCCAGTGTTGGAATGGGGCATCGACACAGGTATAAAACCTACAGTTTTATAAAAACTTACAGTTTTTCCTGTCTCTATCATGTATAGGGACTAAGAGCAATCAGAAATTGAAGGATTGACCTAACAATGACTGGTCAAACTTGAGTCACAAACCATGAGGGAAATACAACCCCAACACTATTAATTATCTTCTACTATACTTGAATACTGGTGCCTATCATAACTTTCATCTGGGAGATTTCACCCAGTAGCTGATGGAAATGTTAGTACGGGACCAGCAGAACAATTCAGTCAGAAGCTGAGAAAACCCAGATTTAATCAATTGGCTTGGAAGATTAGATTGCATGGAGACTAGAAGCTTCTAGTCCTAGGCCTAGGGATAGTTAGAGCAGAGAAGGAAACATTCTGGGCTCATCCTAAGGCCTGTATTTGCACATCTTGAGAACAACTTTCATCTTATAACTTCATCTTAGGAAATAAAAGTGACATTTACAGTTTGCTATTTCTTATCTTATTTTATTGTTATTCCTTAGATTCCTGTTTGTTTCCTAAGGAGAAATAGAATGAGTGTAATGAATTACTCTGGGATGGGATAAGGGGAGTAGCTGATATGAGTTTGGGAAAGAAAATCATAATCAGAATATATTGTATGAAAATGCATTTTTCATTTCCAAATGGTCATCAGTTGAAGCTAGCATCTGGGTTAAGGATGGGCATGTGATACCCATTCATAATTGTAACCTTGACTACATCTAGAATTAACTAGAACTCAAAGCTGGCCACATCTGGGATTTTCTTTTTATTAAACTATTTGAAGTAGGAAGACACACTTCTAATCCAAATCTTTGGATATGGAATATAAATCTTTAATCCAGATCGTTTGAGGTGGAAATATAAAGTTTAACTTTGACCACATCTTTTCTGGCAGCCTAGATATATGACTTTCTTTCCCTTTGTTTGCTTGATATTGCTCTATTTAGCAAGTGCACTCCTTCACAGTCATTATAACCTACATTTCTGAGATTCTGGCAAACATTGAAGACCAAAGGAGACATCAAGCATCATGGATGGAACTATTATTATTATTATTATTATTATTATTATTATTATTATTTTGGTTTTTTGAGACAGGGTTTCTCTGTGTAGCCCTGGTTGTCCTGGAACTCACTCTGTAGACCAGGCTGGCATTGAACTCAGAAATCCGCCTGCCTCTGCCTCTCAAGTGCTGGGACTAAAGGCGTGTGCCATTACTGCTTGGAATAATTATTTTTATTTTTTTTTTTTAATTTTTTTCACCAGAGTCCCCCCCTTTTTTTTAGAAGTGGATTATTCTTAATTTGTTTTGTTTTTAATATTTTTAAATTTTTATTAGATATTTTCTTCATTTACATTTCAAATGCTATTCCAAAAGTCCCCTATACCCTCCCCCTGCCCTGCTCCTCTACCCACTCACTCCCACTTCTTGGCCCTGGCATTCCCCTGTACTGGGGCATATAAAGTTTGCTAGGCCAAGGGACTTCTCTTCCCAATGATGACCGACTAGGCCATCTTCTGCTACTTATGCAGTTACAGACACAAACTCTGGGGGTACTGATTAGTTCATATTGTTGTTCCACCTATAGGGTTGCAGACCACTTCAGCTCTTGGGTAATAATTTCTCTAGCTCCCCTGTGTTCCATCCTATAGATGACTGTGAGCATCCACTTCTGTATTTGCCAGGCACTGGCAAAGCCTCACAGGAGACTGCTATATCAGGGTCCTTTCAGCAAAAATCTTGCTGGCATAGTGTCTGCATTTGGTGGCTTATTATGGGATGAACCCCCGGGCAGGGCAGTCTCTGGATGGTTCATCCTTTTGTCTTAGCTCCATTTTTACTGTGCATTTTCACGAACAATATATTATAAAAACTGACTTGACAATATGTGGTTTTTATAATCTGGTTTACTACTATTACTACTACAATTATATACATTTTCTTTCCTCCATAACAGTTGATATAATTGTATAGCTTGGAGAAAGCCTTCGTAATTTTGCAGAAGAGACTCAGATGTTTGGGTTTTCTGTGAGAGGGTCTTGCCATTCAGTCTTTGTTGACCTGGTACTCAGTAAGTACATAGCCCAGGTTGGCCATGAACTCTTAGTAGTCTTCCTGTTATAGCCTCCTGAGAGCTGAACTTACTAGTGTGCACCACCTTGCTTGGCTGAAGGACTTAGCTTTTAAATTCTCAGTACCCTTGTAAACATCAATACAACAATCCATTCTGTTTCTCCAGTCTTAGTCACTTCCCCATCTACTGCTCCCTCTGCACAGACCCTCATTACTTCTTCAACTCCCTTGTAAGATCCTTTTTCCTTTTTGAGACAGGGGTTCACTACATCGACCAGGCTGGCCTTGAACTGCGAGATCCTCCTACCCCTGCCTCCTGAGTGCTGGGATTAAAGCCATCTGCCACAATGCCTGGTCCATTAATTTTCTTTTAAGATAATAGTTCTCTCTCTCTCTCTCTCTCTCTCTCTCTCTCTCTCTCTCTCTCTCTCTCTCTCTTTCTTTCTGATACAGGGTTTCTTTGTGTAGGCCTGTCTGTCCTGGAACTCAGAAATACACCTGCCTCTGCCTGATTTAAGGTAAACACCACCACCTCCCTGCCTAAAGATAATTTAGCTGTTTTCATCTACTCTGAATTTACTTCCAGTTGCACATTAGGATTTAATAATCTTCAGAACTGTTTAAAAATCTTAGGAAGAAAAGTAAGAGAGTTACTTCTATCAAGAAACACAGGCTATGGCAGACAGCACATTTTTAGAATAGTTTTTAGGCTAGGGATATAACTCGGTATTACAGTGATTGGCACATATGCCATAGTTTTTACAGCCAGCACATCCAGAAAGAGGAGGGGCCATTCAGAAGTAAGTCCTAGTTAGTGTTTTGAGGAGTAATTTTAGGGATTCACTGTGAGCATCAAGATGAATGACATCTATGCTATGGACTGGCATAGAATTTCATGACACATACTTTCATTTCTACAAAAAGGCAGGCACCAGTTAGCATAAAAGTGGTTGGCACAGAAGGCGTTTGACAGGGAGTCCTGGATGCTTTGACATCCTGGTACATCACAGCCAGGTAGAAAGGTTTGTAAAACAGTGGAACTGGCCGTGCCAGCATCTGCACAGGGAACACTTCTTAGGCAGTCAGGTGCCACGGAGAACAGATCCACAGTGCTCTTTGTGTACATCATGTTCACAGTTGTGTTAGAAGGAAGGAGGACAGGCACAGAAGGACCCCAGGATGCAGGTCCCTCCATTCAGACAGCAAGTTTTATTAAGTAACTTACTGCTCTGTATCCCCACGGAAGGCACAAACTGGAAAGACCGATCACGTACAGCAGGTTCTTTCTGGTCCCAAATGCTGTTATCTCTAATGACAAGGTCTCTTGAAAATGGAATAGCCAGCTCGCAGTGGTCAAATTGGAAATGGCCACAAGCAAAATCACATATATGCAAGCGCTGGTCTGACGCCCAGCTCCACTGGGCAACAATTATTTTTATTATTGTACCTTTCATTGTTAAACAGCCACTGTTGGAATAGCTGGACCACAACTTGGAAGCAATTCTAGTAAATCCCACTTATCTATAATTCTGTTCCTCTAAACAATACTGACTAATAAAAATGTTGGTACCAGAGTGTCTACAGAGCAGCAAAAGAAAAAATTAAAGTATCTGGAACAGGTTTTCCAGCTTACCAACATGTCCAGTTAATGAAGTTTTTCCATTTACTGAATGAAGCATTTCCTGGAAGCTGGGGGAGAATATTGAAAGCCCATGATGTAAACTAATTTACAAATTTAAGGAGACAAATACATTTGATTATCCTGATTCATGAACTGAGAGAGGGAATGGATATGGTGACTCTCTATATAAAACTTTTGACAATTGGTTGAAAACTAAGAAAAATGATGCTGGTGATTGGTTGCTCCTATAGTCTCTCCATAAATTGAAAAAGGAAAGAATTAAATCAGTGATAAAATTGGCTAGCTCCAGATGTGCATAAACACTTGAAGGTTTGTAAGAATGCCCTGGAAGAGAATCTCTGAAGCAGCCACAGAAATCAAGTTATAGAAAATCAAGTCAAAGCCCTCATTACAAGATTGGCTGAATTACAGTGAAATTTAAAACCCCAGCCTAGAATGGTATTAGGTATTAAAGTAAGGGGATTAATTGGTAATAAATGAATAAATAAATAAATAAATAAATAAATAAATAAATAAGATGTGCTTTTGTGACTTGTGGTGGGGATGTATGAGAGACTTCTTCTGAAGCTACAAATGTTGAACCATCAAAGTCTCAAGGAGTTTTCTGACCAAAAGAAGTAGTCTTTCAACCATCAGCACATGGTAAACTCTCACTCCACTACCTGACATTTTGCCTTTTCTGTATTTGACTGAGAAAAACATATTTTCTTCTAATCCTTCCTCCATTTCTCTGAAAACCTTCATTGTCTGCTAAACAACCAGTGACTTTCTCTGAAGAAAATGCCAAGCAAGAAAATGCTGATGTCCCCTAGGACCTCTCAATAGTTGCCTCTAGAGTTGTAATCATATTTGAGACAGAGCAGGCTCACAGATTTGAAATAGCATAATGCACTAGGATATATGCTACAGCACTAAAGAGCTTAATTAGTTTGTTAATTCATTCAAGTATAAGCCTGGGAAACATGTGTGGGAGTACATTTTAAGAGGATGGGATAATGATAGAAGGGACATAAAGCTGGATCGAGGTGAGTATATGGATGTAGAACCACAAAGTGAAGATTCTAAGTAAATAAGGAAGCTCACATGGGAGAAAAATATATATGACTTTAGCTGAGGAGAAGTTCAATAATCAAAAAGATAGGATGTCCTCCTCTGTGGACAGTCTGCCTTTCTGCCAAGTCATCCATGTCATTGTCTATGTGCCCAAGAACAAAGAAGTCATATATACAAGTGTATACATGGGCTCAACAACATGACCTGCAACTCATCCAGGCTGACTTGGCTACTACTTCAGCTGAGTACCAGATATGCCTACAGCAGAGTCCAACGCTGAGCTCTAAATGTGGCACCATTACCCAGGGTGACAAGCCAGTGATCTGATGGCAAGTTGTCAATATTCATTACTTTTATTGAAAGAACAAGCTAAGGTCTTACTGGAGTACATATTTATTCTGGGTATGGATTCATTTTTCCTGTATCCTTCCACCAAAACCTCCATCCATGTTATTATAGAATGCTTTATCCACCATCATGGTATCTCACTCAATATTGCTTCTGATTAAGGAACTTACCTCACAGCTATAGAATTGTGTCTGTGGACCCACAACCATAGAACCCATTGGTTTTACCATGTTCCCTACTACCCTGAAGCAGCTGGTCTGATAGAAAGATGAGGTAGCCTTTTGAAGATATAATAGTGCTATTCATGTAACAACAGCCTGCAAAGCTGTGGCAGTGTTCTTACATTTCTGCTCGCATAGAAGTTTTGATTACAGAAGGAGAAGCACTCAAGGCAGAAGTCACAAACACGCTGTTGAACTGGAAGATCAGGATTTCCACTGGCCACTTCTGACTACAAGTGTCCTTCGGCCAATAGGCTAAAAATGGATGCTGTGTTGAGTGTGTGATTTACCTAGATTACCAAAGGGAAACTGGATTGTAATACACAATACAGATGAGAAAGATTATGTCTGGAGTACTGAAAATACTATAGGCCATCGCCAACCATGCTATCGTATCTTGTCATTATTGTCAATGTGAAGCTAGAACAACCCAATCCAGGCAAGATAACAAAGAGCACAGAGCGGTCAGAAAAAAATGTTAGATTTGCCAAAGGCCTTTTCTTCATTTAATGAGATAATTATGTATGTTTTTCCAATTTGTTTTGATAGCAGATTATATTTATTGATACCTAGGTTGAACTATTTCTGTACCTCTGTTTTGATGCCTGCTGGATCATGGTAGATTGTCTTTGATGTGTTCTAGGATTTGGTTTCCAGATGTTTTAAGAATATTTGCACCTGTCTCGGGTATTTATGTGATTCAAATATCAGAGTATTTGTGGCCCCATAAAAAGAATTAAGCACTGTTTCATGCATTTCTATTTTGTAGAAAACTTTTAGGAGTATGTTAATTAATTCTTCCTTGAAGGTCTGGTAGAATTGTTCACTAAATCCTTTTATTCAGCCTTTTTTTTTCCCTTCTAAGTTGCTGAAGAAAGTAAGGACTTGCAGCATTCCTCTGTGAACTGGCTTCTTTCACATGTTAATTATATTTCTATCTCTGGGAACAAACTCTCCAGTCTCAACTGTATTAATCCTCTATCAGATGGATTCCGAAATATTATTTCCATTGTATAGACTGTCTCATCACTCATTTTTTTTACTACACTGTATAAATCCATTTTAATTCCATATAATACCTTTTATCAATTGTAATTTACTTCTCTGAGCTATTAGAATTTTTTCAGGATGTTCTGTATACCTACACCTTGAATTGTTTCATGTTTTGGATTTTTTTGTTGTTTTGTTTTGTTTTCTTTTGTTTTGTATTTTGTGGTTGTTGTTGTTTTGGTATTTGTTCATTGTTTTGTTCTATTTTGAGTAGGTTCAGAGTTTTAAGCTTTATGTAAAAGTCTTTGATCCATTTTGAATTAAGTTTTGTGCAAGGCAAGAAACAATGATCTTGTTTTATTCTCTTATATGTGAACTTACAAGTTTTCCATTTCCTTAGTAGAAAAGGCTTTATTTTTCGCAATCTTTTTTGGTATGTTTGTCAAAATTCAATATTCTGGTGCCTGTAACTAAGTGGGTTGCTTGAGTCCTCAAATATCTATTAGCATATGGGTTATTTTCCTGAAGTCTAATGTTTTATAACTATGAATCTGTGCTCTGATACTTCTCACAAGGAGGGAATGAGGTATGTATGTTCCATTTAGAGCTAAACATTTTTCAGTTTCTTATTCTCTGCACTTTGACCAGGTATGGGTCTCTGAGTAAATCACCATCTACTACTAATAAAATCTTCTGTGATGAAGGCTGGGAGATGTACTAAAGTTCGAATATAAAATTAAAATTAAACTGAAAGCCATAATATAAAATCTTCAGAATAAGTGTAGACCCATGTGTGGAAAGCCGTGCAGTGAGCAATCGCTGTGGAGAGCCGTGCGCGTGCCGCGAGCAATCACCATTATAAGATGGCGCTGGCCTCCACTGTGACAAACTAGTAAACAAGCCTTGTGCGCAAGTGCGAGAGTGAACTCACTCCTAGTCACTGCCCATTCTTGGGGTGTAATAGTGGTGTGATGGGCGAGCAACGAATCAAGAGCTGTCACGCCACATCAGGTGCTGAAACGTCATGGCTGAGCACTATATAAGGGACTCCATTTTCTGGGGTCGGGATCTTCCTGAGAAGTAAGCAATAAAGCTTTGCCGCAGAAGATTCCAGTTGTCCTGAGTGTGTTCTTGCCGACGGGGACAAAAGCTTGGGATACCCATGCAGGCCCCATGCATACTGCTTCACTCTCTATGAATTGATATGAGCTTCATTCATATTGATTTAGAGGGCCTTTTAATCGGTGTCCTCCATAGACTCTGGTTCTTTTTCTTTACACCCCTTTTCTATGCAATATTGTGCAGTCTGAGGAAAGAAATTTGATAAAGACATAGCATTTGGGGCTTAATGATCCAAGGTCTCTTACTCTGAGTATGTATGGTTATGGGTCACTATATTTGTTCCCATCTGCTGCAAGATGAAGCTCCTCTAATGATCATTGAACTAGGTACTGATCTATGAGTAGAGCAGAATATCTTTAGGAGTCATTTTATCAGTGCTTTTTTTGTTTTGTTTTCTGGACCAGGTTTATTTGGTCTTACTATGGGCCCCTGTGTTATCTAATCTCTGTTTCTTGGTCACCCAAGTAGTGTTGTATATGTGTCCCATATCATAGTCTAGGCCTTAGACAAATTAGTTAAAAATTGGTTATTTCCATAAGACTGGTATGACTACTGCTCTAGTATATAATATAGACAGAACAACAATGTAGACCAAAGGGTCTGTCATTATATTGGTGGTCATATTTCTCTTTTGGTAGAATAGAGAATTATATCTTTTACCAAAGACACTAAAATATAGGGGTAGAGGCTTTATGTAGGCACCAGCTCAATATCTCTACTTTCAGTGGGCCGTTTAGGTGTTGCTTTCAGCAATGGGAACTTGCTGTCAGTTTGTAGAGAGTCTTGGCAGTAGCTAGGGTTGTTTGGGGGCTTCCCATGATGGTCCTTTGGCCAACAATTTAATTAGATGTAAACCAATCCCAGTACTGGGAACTTCCCTAAGTGACAAGAGAATGTTTCCCCTATTATTTGGCAATTTCACAGATTTTATTATTATTATTTTCTTTTGTCTTTTCTTACTTTTTTTTTTATTATCTTTAATCTCGTTTTACAGACCAGTCATTAACTCCCTTCCAGTCCACCCTTCTACAGTTCCTTGTGTCATTCCTCCCCCTTCCCTTCTCCAAGACAATGTCCCCCACACCCCTACATCCCCCACAAACCCCTAAGACTCCACATTTACTGGAGCCTCAAGGATATCAAGGGTTAGTTGCATCTTCTCTCACTGAGGCCAGACCAAGAAGTCCTCTGCTGTATATATGCCGGGCGCCTCATATCTGTTAGTGTATGCTGCCTGATTGGTGACACAGTGTCTGAATCTCAGAGGTCCAGGTTTGTTGAGACTGTTGTTCTTTCTATGGATTTGCCCTCCTCCTCAACTTCTTCCAGACTTTCCCTAATTCAACCACAGGGTTCCCTGAATTCAGTCTATTGGTTGGGTATAAATATCTGCTT
The DNA here is from genome assembly GCF_978045245.1 of Mus caroli. Lineage (NCBI taxonomy): Eukaryota > Metazoa > Chordata > Mammalia > Rodentia > Muridae > Mus > Mus caroli. The sequence continues at coordinate 140,648,772 of NW_028227257.1, forward strand.
CTGCTTCAATCAGCTGCTTGTTGGATCTCAGAGGAGAGCCACGTGAGGCTTCTTTCTGTAAGTACATCATATCATCAGTAATATTGTCAGGCCTTAGAGTCTCCCCTTAAGATGGCTCACAATTTGAGCCAGTCACTGAAACTCCTTCCCTCAGTCTCTTCTCCATTTTTTTCCTGCAGTTCTTTCAGACAGGAACAATTCTGGGTTAGCGTTTTTGAATGTGGGATGGTAACCCCATCCATCCACTTGATGCCCTGTGTTTCTATTGGAGGTGGACACTATGAGTCCCCTACCCCACTGCTGTGCATTCATCTAAGTTTCCTCCCCTTGAGTCCTGAGAGTCTCTCACCTCCCAAGATTCTGGTACTTTCTAAAGGTGTTCCCCACCTCACAGCCCCCGAGATTGCATATTTCCATTCATTCTGCTGTCCTTCAAAGCTTCTCTCCTGTCTCCTTTCCCCCTATACCCGATCATGTTCCACTCTGCCTTTCCCCTTTCCCTGTCCCACCTAGGTCCCTCCCTCCCTCTGTATTTTTGTATCAATATTCATAAGCTAAATTGGTCTGAAGTTCTCTTTCTTTGTTGAGTCTTTGTGTGTTTTAGGTATCAGAGTAATTGTGGCATCATAGAATGAATTAGGTAGTGTTACTTCTGTTTCTATATTATGGAATAATTTGAGGAGTGTTGGTATTAGCTCTTCTTTGAAGGTCTGGTAAAATTCTGCACTAAAGCCGTCTGGCCTTGGGCTTTTTTTGGTTGTGAGGTTTTTAATGACTTCTATTTTCTTAGGGGATATGGGCCTGTTTAGATAGTTGACCTGCTCTTTATTTAATTTTGGTTTGTAGTATCGGTCTAAAAAATCATCCATTTCATCTAGATTTTCCAGTTTGGATGAGTATAGGCTTTTTTTAGCAGGGTCTGATGATTTTTTTGAACTTCCTCAGTTTCTGTTGCTATGTCTCCCTTTTTTAATTTGGAAACTGTCTTTGTGCCCTTTAATTAATTTGGGTTTACCTAGCTTGTTTATTTCTCAAAGAACCAGCTTTTGGTTTTATTGATTCATTATATCTATGCTTCTCTTTGTTTCAATTTGGTTGATTTCCTCCAAGAGTTTGACTATTTCCTGCCTTCTACTTCTTGTGTGTGTGTGTGTGTGTGTGTGTGTGTGTGTGTGTGTGTTTCTTTTGTTCTAGGGCTTTCAGGTAAGCTGTTAAATTGTTAGTGTGGGATTTCTTGAATTTCTTTACCAGGGCACTTAGTGCTACAAACTTTCCTCTTAGCCCTGCTTTCATTATGTCCCATAACTTTGGGTATGTTGTGCCTTCATTTTCATTGAATTCTAAAAAGTCTTTAATTTCATTCTTTATTTCTTCCCTGACTAAGTTATCATTGAGTAGAGAGTTGTTCAGTTTCCATAGGTATGAGTTTTATGTTGTTTTTGTGGTAATTGAAGTCTAGCCTTAGTCGGTGGTGATCGGATAGGATGCATGAGATTATTTCAATCTTCTTGTATCTGTTGAGGCTTGTTTTGTGACTGATTATATGGTCAATTTTGTAAAAGATACCATGAGGTGCTGAGATTAAGGTACATTCTTTTGTTCTAGGGTAAAATGATCTCTCTATATGTCTATTTATCTCTCTATATATATATATCTCTATCTCTAGATCTAACCTATATCTATATCTGTTAAATCCATTTGGTTCGTAGCCTCTGAGTTTCACTGTGCCTCAGTTTAGTTTCTGTCTCAATGACCTGTCCATTGGTGAGAATAGGGTGTTGAAGTTTCCTACTATTATTGCATGGGGTTCAACATGTTTTGAGCTTTAGTAAAGTTTCCTTTATGAGTGTGGGTGCCTTTGCATTTGGGGCATAGATGTTCAGAATTGAGACTTTCTCTTGGTGGATTTTTCTTTGATGAATATGAAGTTTCCTTTCCCATCTTGCTGGATAACTTTTGGTTGAAAGTCTAATTTATTAGATATTAAGATGGCAATTCCCACTTGCTTCTTGGGAACATTTGCTTGGAAGACTTTTTTCCAGCCTTTAACTCTGAGGTAGTGGCTGACTTTGTTATTGAGGTATTTTTCTTGTATGCAACAAAATGCTGGATCCTGATTGTGTATCCAGTCTGGTAGCTGAAGTCTTTATTGAGGAATTAAGTCTATTGATATTGAGAGATCTAGAGACAGAAGATTGTTAGTTCCTGTTATGTCTGTTGTAGGTGGCATTATATATATGTGATTCTCTCTTTTGGCTTTGTTGTGAGATGATGAGTATCTTGTTTTTTCTTTGTGTAGGTAAACTCTTTGCATTGAAGTTTTCCTTCTAGAATTCTCTGTAGTGCTGGATTGGTAGATAGATATTGTATGAATTTGTTTTTTTCCTGGAATATTTTGGTTTCTCCATCTATGATGATTGAAAGTTTGGCAGGGTATAGTAGGCTGGGTTGGCATTTGTGTTTTCTTAGGGTCTGCATGTCCTTTGTCCAGGCTTTTCTGACTGTTAGATTTCTGTTGAGAAGTCTTGTGTAATTCTGATAGGTCTACCTTTACTTGGTCTTTTTCTCTTATAGCTTTTAATATTCAATATTCTTTCTTTGTTCAATACATTTAATGTTTTGCTTTTTATGTGATTGGAGGATTTTGTTTTTCTGTTCCAATTTATTTGGTGTTCCATAGATAGTCTTCTTGTACATTTATAGCCATCTCTTTCTTTAGGTTAGGAAAGCTTTCTTCTGTGATTTTGTTGAAGACGTTTTCGGGTACTTTGAGCTGGGAATCTTTGCTCTCTTTTATTCCTATTATTCCTAGGTTTGGTCTTTTCATTGTGTTCTGGATTTCTTGGATGTTTTGGCTTAGGGGGATTTTCTGTTTTAAATTTTTGTTGATTATTGTGTCAATGTCTTCTAAAGTATCTTCTACACCTGAAATTCTCTCTTCTATCTCTTGTATTCTGTTGGTGATTCTTGAATGTATAGTTCCTGACCTTTTCCTAGGTTTTCTATTTCTAGCATTGCTTCCATTTGTGTGTGTGTTTTAAATTGTTTCAACTTCTTTTTTTAGGTCTTGGGCCACTTTGTTCAATTCCTTCCTCTGTTTGACTGTGTTTTTCTATATTTTTTAAGGGATTTATTTGTTTCCTCTTTAAGAGCTTCTATGTATTTACCCATGTTTTCCTGTATTTCTTTAGTGAGTTTATTATATCCTCCTTAAAGGACTCCATTATCTTCATTATATAGGAGTTTAGGTCAGCATCCTGGTTTTCAGGTGTGTTGGTATATCAAGGGCTTGCTGTGGTGGAAAAACTTGGTTCTGGTCGTGCCAGAGTATATTGGCTTCTGTTGTTTATGGTCTTGAGCTTGCCTCTCTCAATCTGGTTATCTCTGGTGTGAAGTGTCCTGGTTGTTTCTGTGGAGTCTTCCTCCTCTGTCCCTGGATTGCTCCAGGTCTCTTGGGAAGCCTGTGGCCCTGACTGTAGCAGATCTCCTGGGAGGCCTTCAGACTGCTGGGTCTTAAGAGGACCTGATAGGCTGATGTGTAAGGTGTAAGGCACAAGCTTGAAAGAAAGTGGAGTTCTCACAGGGAGTGAGAGTGGGGGGTGGAGATGGGTTCCAAGTCTTCTGGGATCCTCAGGGTTCCCAGCTGCTGTGGTTATTTTGGAGGGTCACTTACCTGTGGACCTGGTTGTAGCAGACCTCTTGTGAGGCCTTCAGACTATAGGGTCTTCAGAGGAGCAGACATGCGTATGGTCTGCCCAGGTAGAAGGTGCAAGCGGGATAGTGGGTGGAGTTCCAGCAATTTCATTTATATTACCTTCATATACATATATAGGAAGTTTCTACTATTTTAAGTTTCTATACCACCCCTCAAATGACCCTTTATTTGAGCTTTAGTCTTTTCATGTATTCAAATGCAGAAACCCCTCCCTTATTTGATCTTCCTATTCCAGTTCCCCTGCCTTTCATCATTTATAATTATTATATTTTTCTTTTTTTAATGATAGCTATCTGTTTCATCTAGTCTCTTACTTTATACCTACACTCCTTGGTTCTATGGATTGCAGCAAATTTATTATGGATTTAAAATCGAATATACAATTATAAGTGGTTACATATCATATTTGTCATTTTCAATCTGGGATACCTCATATAGAATTTTGCTTTCTAATTTTATCCCTTTACCTACAAATTTCATTATATATATATATATATATATATATATATATATATATATATAAATATATATATATAACATAGCTTAGAAATACTTCATTTTGTAACTGTACCACATTTTGGTTATCCATTCTTATATTGAGGGCTATCCTAGTTGTTTCCAATTTTCAACTAATGTGAATAGGTCTTCAATGAGCAGGGTTAAACAAGTGTCTCTGTGGTAGAATGAGGCATCCATTTGACTATATGCCCAAGAGTGATATATCTTGTGGTAGACCTATTCCCATATGCCTGAGTAATCTCCACACTGATTCTCATGGTGGCTATAACTTCTACCAAATATATTTTGAGTGTTTCTCTTATTCCACATCTTCACCAGCATGAACTGTCACTTGTTCTTTGATCTTAGTCATTATGACAGATAAAAAATAAAATCTAAAAGTAATTTTGCTTTGCTTATTCTTGCTGGCAAAGTATGTTAAACCTTTCTCAACTCTGTTTAGATATGTATTCCCTTTTTAAATGGGGTTTTTGTATTTATACCTATTTTCTCAAGTTGTTTATAGGTTTTGGAAATTAGGCTGCTCTCAGATTTATAGTTGGTACAATTATTTTTCCATTTTGTAGACTGATGCTTTGTTCAGATAACAGTGTCCTTTGCTGTGCAGAAGTTTCTGAATTTCAAGAGGTCCCATGTATTAATTTTTGTCCTTAGTCCTTGTGCTGATGATGCCCCTGCTCAGAAAGTCTTCTCCAGTGACACTTAAAAGGCTTTTTCCATATTTTCTCTTTTATTGAGTCCAGTGTATCTAGTTTTATGTTGTAGTCTTTGACACATTGGAGATGAGATTTCTGCAGGGTGATAAATATTTATCTATTTATATTCTTCTGTATGCAACCATCTACTTTGATTAGCACCATTTGTTAAAGATGCTTTCTTATTTCTATTGTATATTTTGGACTATTCATCAAAAATCAAATATTCATAGGTGTGTGAATTTATGTCCGGGTATCCAGTTTTATTCCATTGATGAAAATATATGGTGAGTGTTTATGTGTGTATGCATGTGTGTCTGTCTATTCTTGTATGTGTATGTATGTGTGTGTATATATGTGTAAGTATGTATGTATGTGTGATATATGTGTGAGTATCTGTGTGTGTGTGTGTGTGCGATATAATGCTGTTTATTTTTATCAGTATGGCTTTGCAGTACAACTTGAAATTGTTGTAGTTAAATTTGAAATAGTTCCTTTATTATTGAGAATTCTTTTAGATAGCCTGCTTTTTCTGTATTTCCAAATGAAGTTAAGAATTGTCCTTTCAAGATATGTGAAGAATTAGGTTGAGATTTGATGCAGGTTATATTAGCTCTATGGATTGCTTTAGGATAGCAATTTCTACTATGCTAATCCAACTGACTCATGATCATAAAAGATATTCATCTTCTGATATCTTCTTCAATTTCTTTCTTCAAATACTTCATGTTTTTACTGTAAATCTTTTAAACTTACTTGGTTTGAGATACCCCAGAATATTTTATATTATTCAAGACTATTATGAATAGTGATTTTGCTTGATTTTTTTTCTCAGACCATTTGTCACTTGTATATAGGAAGGCTAATGGTTTTTCTGAGTTTAACTTTGTATCCTGCTACATTTCTGAAAGTGTTTACAAGCTAAAGGAGTTTTTAGGTAGAATTTTTAAGGTCACTTATATATACTATCATATCTGCAAATAAAGATATTATGACTTCTTCCTTTACAATTTGTATTTCATTGATCTCCTTTTGTTTTATTACTGCTTTAGCTAAGGCTTCATGTACTATATTGAATTTATGTGAAGAAAACGAACAACCTTGTTCCTAATATTAGTGTAATTTCTTTGAGTTTCTTTCCATATGAATTGATGTTGGATATGGACTTTCCATAAAGTGCCTTTTTTAAGTGCCTTATATCCCCAATCTCTCCAAATTCATAAAGGAAACACTACTATAGCTTGAATCACATATTGACCCTCATACACTGACAGAGTTTTCTATACCTCTGCTCTGTAGACTAGGCAGATAATCCAGACCTCCAAGACAGAGAGAGAGAGAGAGAGAGAGAGAGAGAGAGACTTTAGCTAAATGGGGTTACCAAACAAAATGACATAGAATATTTTACCCAATCACTAATTAATATATGTTATATTCGCTGATGAGGTTTTCAGTTTCCATGATTTTGTAACTTTTCTGTTGTTGTTTATATACAGTTCTAATCTATGGTCATCAGAGTGCAGTGTGATTTTTGTTGTTGTTTTGTTTTGTTTTTGTTTTCAATTATCTTTTCTCTTTTGAAACCTACTTTGTGTACAAAAACGTGATCAATTTTGGAAAAAGTTACATTATCTGCCAAAAAGAATGTATATTTAAGAATTATAGTATATCAATACCCATAGAAGGAGTTACAGAGAAAAAGTTCAGAAATGAGATGGAAGGAAGGACCATCAAGAGACTGCCCCACCTAGGGATCCATCCCATAAACAAACGCCAAACCCAAACACTATTGTATAGACCAGCAGTATTTTGCTAACAGGACCCTAATATAGCTATCTCTTGTGAGGCTATGCCAGTCCCTGTCAAATACAGAAGTGGATGCTCACAGTCATCTACTGGATGGAACACAGGGCCCCCAATGAAGGAGCTAGAGAAAGTACCCAAGGAGCTAAAGGGGTCTGCAACCCTACAGGAGGACTAACCAGTATGAACTAACCAGTATCCCCAGAGCTTGTATCTCTAGTTGTATATGTAGCAGAGGATGGCCTAGTAGGCCATCAATGGGAGAAGAGGCCCTTGGTCTTATGAAGATTATAAGCTCCAGTACAGGGGAATGCCAGGTCCAGGAAGCAAAAGTGAGTGGGTTGGGGAGCAGGGTGGGGGGAGGGTATAGGGGACTTTCAGAGAAGAAACTAGGATAGGGGATAGCATTTGAAATGTAAATGAAAATATTTAATAAAAAAATTAACATTTAAAAAAATTGCAGTGTATCTTGGTAGATTTTTCTTTTGATGTGTATGTAGTGTCCTCCTTTATCTGTTCTGATTAGTTTTTATTTAAAGTCTACATTGTTAGATATTAAAATGACTATGTAAACTTGTTTTTTAAATCTATCTCTTTGGAATTTTTTTCCAACCCTTTAAGTCAACATCTATCATTGATGATAAGGTCTGTTTCTTGGATGCAGCACTAGGGTGGATCCTGTTTTATCACCCATTCTGTTATTCTTTGTCTTTTTTATAGACAGCAGTCACCAAAGGTTTTTTTATTCCTGTTATTTTGTTATTCTTCTTCTTGGTGGTGGTGGTGCTGTTATTGGTAGTAGGGGTGGTGTGTGTGTGCTTATGTATTTCTCCATTCTCTTGATTTGCTGTTTTGGGGTTCTTTATTTTCTCTGTTTCCTTGAATGTATGTTGAATATTTCCTTCTATAGCTTCTGTGAGATTGGGTTTATATATAGATATTTCTTAAATTTGGTTTTATGATATAATGTCTTCATTTCCCCATGTATTGTGGTCAAAAATTTGACCAGATTATATTAGTTTGGGATGCCATGTGTGGTCTCTTTGAACTTGTAGAATATCTGCCCAGACTCTTCTGGGTTTTAAAGAATTCAGTGTTTTCTCTAATACATCTGCCTTTATTCATTACTTGGTCTTTTTTCATTACAGTCATTGGCACAAAATATTTTTTTAATTATAAAATAAAATTTTCCTAATTTTAAGGAGAATATGCCTATCAAAGTCCACAGAGCATACATAATACTAAAAAAAAAAAACTTTACCAGAAAAGAAGGCCTCTTGGGAAATAATAATTAGAACATTTTATGGATATAACAACAACAATAACAACAAAAAGAATATTAAAAGTTGTAAGGATGTGTTATGTTTCCTGGTAGGGAAATCTTCAGAAGTTCTGATAAGTGTGAGCTCCACAGATGCTCAATAAGAGTTCCCAGGAAAAATGTGTTTCTGCATATTGGGACCTGGCATTTTGGAATGAAGATGGGCTGAATGTCATGAAGAGGCTTCACAAGAAGAAGAAAGGCAGGATGTTATACCAGAATCTTTTTAGCACCCTGGGAATGAGTGTAGAAACAGAGGAAAGCCCATAACAGAAGATCTGCTACTGAAGTAGGAATTAGACTAGGGCGCTGGGCTTGGATGAATGGAGGGAGAGGTGAAGATCTGCAGTTAGCCTTGGCCTGTGTTTTCCAAGGGAGTACTTGCTGGACTTGTAGGGCCATAACAAAACAATGGGTCTCAGAAAGGAAGTTTGGAGGGGAAGATCTATGTAATTCAGTAGAGATGAGTATATGAAAGGAAGGAAGACTGCATCAGTTCTGCTGCAGATGAGACTATGAGATTGGATTTGGAGGCACAGAGTGATATAGGAATGGCTACCATGGGTTTTCTAATGAAAAGGTGGGGATAAAACTCTGAGAGATCTGAAGGAAGGGAGGGAATGATGAAATCTATAATCTGCTTACTTTCTTTCCTGGCCATAAAAGTTATTGGGCTTTTATAAATTAAATTGTAGCATCCTAGAGGGCTATTGTTGCCCTGTTTTAGTGTAATTCTATTTTACATACTTCAGAAGCTTCTACAGCAGTAGGTTTCCATGTGAGTTATATATTTAAGTCCTTTAGTGTTATCTTTACCTTTTTATATTTCCTCCGTGTACTAGTGAGTTTTATTCCAATTTGACACAATGTAGAGTTATTTTGGAGGAAAGAACTTCAACTGAGAAGTTTTCTCTGCAGAGGCCAGCCTCTGAAGCATTTACTTGATTGATGATAAATATAAGAAGACACAATTAACAGTAGTCAAGCCAATCCTGGACAAGTGATTCAGCGCTATATATCAAAGTGGGCTGAACAAGCTGTGAGGAGAAACACATAAATGTGGTTATTCTTCTGCTTTATTTCCTGCCTTGAGTTCCAGCCTTTAATTCACTCAGTTTCAGGGTGTGACCTGCGAAGTATAAGATGAAATTAGTCCTTTCCTTTCTAAGTTGCATTTTTATCAAATTGGCTATTTTTTATTTATATTTCAAGTGTTGTCTCCCTTCCCACTTTCTGCCCCACAAATACCCCATCGCATTCCCCCCTCCCCTTTGCCTCTATGAGGGTGCTCTCTCACCAACCTACCCATTCCCACCTCACTGCTCTAGCATCACCTTACTCTGGAGTATTGATCCTCTACAGGCCCAGGGTCCTTCTCTGCCATTGATACCAGATTAGGCAATCCTCTGGTACATATGGAGCTAGAGCCATAGGTCCTTCTATTTGTACTCTTTGGTTGATGGTTTAGTCTCGGGAGCCCTGGTGGTCCATTTAGTTAGTATTGTTGTTCTTCTTATGGAGTTGCAAACTGATTCACCTCCTTCAGTTCTTCCCCTAACTCTTCTATTGGGGTCCCGATGCTCAGGCCTATGAGTATCTGCATCTGTATTATTCAGGTACTAGCAGATCCTCTCAGGGAATAGCTAAACCTGGTCCTGTCAGCAAGCTCTTCTTGGAATCATCAATAGTCTGGGGCTTAGGTGTCTGCAGATAGGATGGATCCCTAGGTGGGACATTCTCTGGATGGCCTTTCCTTTATTCATGTGCATTTTTTTTGTCCCTGCATTTCATTTAGATAGGAAAATTTTTGGATTAAAATTTTTAAGATGGGTGAGTGGCCCTGTCCATAAACTGTGGGCTATGCCTATCTACTGGAATTGGTCTCTATAGGTTCTCTCTCCCCTTTATTGGAAATTTTTGATAGTGTTATCCTCATTGGGTCCTGGGAACCTCTTGCTTCTCTGGCATCTGGGACTTTCCAGTGGCTAGTCCCAGTTCCCCATCACCATAAATCTGTTCAATTACCTAACCCTCTGTACTTCTATCCCATCTCTCCCCAAACCTGATCCTGCCTCCTTAACAGAACACCAATGGCTTAGGCTCTAAGACCAACAGTTGACAAGTGGAATCTCAGAAAGGTGAAAAACTTCTGTAAGGCAAAAGGCACTGTTAAGAGGACAAAAAGGCACCTTCCGGTCAGCGCCAGAACCGGGTCACCTTGGGCACAGAGTTGGCAGACACCTCCAAGGTCCCTAGAGGACTCTCCACACGATCTTAGGACCACCAGTAAGTAGAACACATCTTCTGTTCCATTTCAATCGCATGGGACCTGAGACAGCATTAGGGAAGCAGTAAAACTGGCCTGACCAGGGTCCAAGTCCCTTCCGGTCAGCACCAGCATGGGGTCACCTGGGTGAGGAGTCAGAGGACACCCCCAAGGTCCCTAGAGGACAGCTTATGAGGAAGACCCCAATTCGGGCTCCAGACATCCAGGCACCTTCCCTGCCAAAGGACAGGTGTCCTCCCCGCCCGGGAGGGCTTTGCCATAGCACCTGGGGAAGCCATCTTGGTTCCAGGATCCACTTGAGACTAGTGTGCACAGGTGAGAGTGTGGACTACAGAAGCTAACAGGTTCTGGGACAGGCCCTGTTTCAGGCCTTCATCTTCTGCCAGGAGGCAGGTCTGAACGCCAGATATCTGTGCACCTTCCCTGCAAGAGGAGAGCTTGCCTGCAGAGAGTGCTCAGACCACTGAAACTCAGGAGTGAGCTAGTCTCCCAGGTTAACTGATAGAGGCTAACAGAATCACGAGAGGAACAATCTCTAACCAGAGACAACTATAACAACTAACTCCAGAGATTACCAGATGGTGAAAGGTAAACGTAATAATCTTACTAACAGAAACCAAGACCACTCACCATCATCAGAAGTCAGCACTCCCACCTCACCCAGTCCTGGGCACCCCAACACACCTGAAAACCTAGACCCGGATTTAAAAGCATGTCTCATGATGATGATAGAGGACATCAAGAAGGACTTTAATAACTCACTTAAAGAAATACAGGAGAACACTGCTAAAGAGTTACAAGTCCTTAAAGAAAAACACAAAAACACAACCAAAGAGGTAGAAGTCCTTAAAGAAAAGCAGGAGAGCACATCCAAACAGGTGATGGTAAAGAACAAAACCATGCTAGAGCTAAAAAGGGAAGTAGACAAAATAAAGAAAACCCTAAGTAAGGCAATGCTGGAGATAGAAACCCTAGGAAAGAAATCTGGAATAATAGATACCAGCATCAGGAACAGAATACAAGAGATGGAAGAGAGAATCTCAGGTGCAGAAGATTCCATAGAGAACATCAGCACAACAATCAAAGAAAATGCAAAATGGAAAAAGATCCTAACTCAAAACATCCAGGAAATCCAGGACACAATGAGAAGACCAAACCAGGATAATAGGAGTAGATGAGAATGAAGATTATCAACTTAAAGGGTCAGCAAATATCTTCAACAAAATTATTGAAGAAAATTTCCCAAACCTAAAGAAAGAGATACGGATGAACATACAAGAAGCCTACAGAACTCAAAATAGACTGGACCAGAAAAGAAATTACTCTCAACACATAATAATCAGAACAACAAATGCACTAAATAAAGATAGAATATTAAAAGCAGTAAGGGAAAAAGGTCAAGTAAGATATAAAGGCAGGCCTATGAGAATTACACCAGCCTCTTCACCAGAGACTATGAAAGCCAGAAGATCCTGGACAGATGTTATACAGACACTAAGAGAACACAAATGCCAACCCAGGTCACTATACCCAGCCAAACTCTCAATTATGATAGATGGAGAAATCAAAGTATTCCATGACAAAACCAAATTCACACATTAACTTTCCATGAATCGATCCCTTCAAAGGAAAGTAACAGAAAAAAACAAACAAAAACAACAACAAAAAAACAATACAAGGGCAGAAACCACATCCTAGAAAAAGCAAGAAAATAATCCTTCAACAAACCTAAAAAAAAAAACACAACCACATGAACAGAATACCAACTCTAAAAAAAAAATAATAGAAAGAAACAATTACTTCTCCTTATTATCTCTTAATATCAATGGACTCAATTCCCCAATAAAAAAAGATAGACTAACAGACAAGCTACACAAACAGGACGCAACATTTTGCTGATTACAGGAAACCAACTCAGGGAAAAAGACAGACACTACCTCAGAGTAAAAGGCTGGAAAACAATTTTCTAAGCAAATGGTATGAAGAAACAAGCTGGAGTAGCCATTCTAATATCGAATAAAATCGACTTCAACCCAAAGTTAACAAAAAAGACAAGGAGGGACACTTCATACGAATCAAAGGTAAACTTCTCCAAGAGGAAATCTCAATTCTGAATTTCTATGCTCCAAATGCAAGGGCAGCCACATTCATTAAAGAAACTTTAGTAAACCTCAAAGCACACATTGCACCTGACACAATAATAGTGGGAGACTTCAACACACCACTTTCATCAATGGAGAGATCATGGAAACAGAAACTAAACAGGGACACAGTGAAACTAACAGCAGTTATGAAACAAATGGATTTAACAGTTATCTACAGAACATTTTATCTTAAAACAAAAGGATATACCTCCTTCTCAGCACCTCATCCTACCTTCACCAAAATTGATCATATAATTGCTCACAAAACAGGCCTCAACAGATACAAACATATTGAAATTGTCCCATGCATCCTATCAGACCACCATGGACTAAGGCTGAACTTCAATAACAACATAAATAATAGAAAACCAACATTCATGTGAAAACTGAACAACACTCTTCTCAATGATACCTTGGTCAAGGAAGGAATAAAGAAAGAAATTAAAGAGTTTTTAGAGTTTAATGAAAATGAAGCCACAAAATACCCAAACTTATGGAACACAATTGAAAGCATTTCTAAGAGGGAAACTCATACCTCTGAGTGCCTCCAAAAGGAAACTAGAGAGAGCACACACTAGCAGCTTGACAACACATCTAAAAGCTCTAGAATAAAGGAAGCAAATTCACCCAAGAGGAGTAGACAGCAGGAAATTATCAAACTCATTGGCAAAATCAACCAAGTAGAAACAAGAAGAACTATTGAAAGAATCAACCAAAGGAGGAGCTTTTTCTTTGAGAAAATCATCAAGATAGATAAATCCTTAGCCAGACTCACTAGAGGGTACAGGTACAGCATCCTAATTAACAAAATCAGAAATGAAAAGTGAGACATAACAACAGATCCTGAAGAAATGAAAAACACCATCAGATACTTCTACAAAAAGTATGCTCAACAAACCTGTAAAACCTGGATGATATGGACAAATTTCTAGACAGATACCAGGTACCCAAGTTAAATCTGGATCAGGGTAATGATCTAAACATTTCTTATATTCCCTAAAGAAATAGAAGCACTCATTAATAGTCTCCCAACCAAGAAAAAGCCCAGGACCAGATGGGTTTAGTGCCTAATTCAACTTCTCCATAAACTATTCCACAAAATAGAAGCAGAAGGTATTCTACCCAATTCATTCTATGAAGCCACAATTACTCTAATAACTAAATCACAGAAAGACCAAACAAAAATAGAGAACTTCAGACCAATTTCCCTTATAGATATCGATGCAAAAATGCTCAATAAAATTCTTGCTAACCGAATCCAAGAACAACTCAAAACAATCATCCATCCTGACCAAGTAGGTTTCATTCCAGGGATGCAGGGATGGTTTAATATACTGAAATCTATCAAGGTAATGCACTATATAAACAAACTCAAAGACAAAAACCACATGATCATCTCGTTAGATGTAGAGAAAGCATTTGACAAAATCCAACACAAATTCATGATAAAAGTCATGGAAAGATCAGGAATTCAAGACCCATACCTAAACATGATAAAAGCAACCTACAGCAAACCAGTAGCCAACATCAAAGTAAATGGTGAGAAGCTGGAAGTATTCCACTAAAATCAGGGACTAGACATGGCTGTCCAATTTCTCCCTACCTATTCAACATTGTACTTGAAGTCCTAGCCAGAGCAATTCAACAACAAAAGGAGATCAAGGGGCTACAAATTGGAAAGGAGAAAGTCAAAATATCACTTTGAGCAGATGGTATGATAGTATATATAAGTGACCCAAAAAATTCCACCAGAGAACTCGTAAACCTGATAAATAGCTTCAGTGAAGTAGCTGGATATAAAATTAACTCAAACAAGTCAATGGCCTTTCTCTACACAAAGGTTAAACAGGCTGAGAAAGAAATTAGGGAAACTATACCCTTCTTAATAGTCACAAATAATATAAAATACCTTGGCATGACTCTAACTAAGGAAGTGAAAGATCTGTATGATAAGAACTTCAAGTCTCCCTCTTCCAGTCAGAAAAGCACCTGGGTAGCTCCGGGGTAGCTAGAGCGCAGGGTCGGCTGACACCCGCCAGCTACCCACGACCCCCGCCACAGGATTTTGAGACTGCTGGTGAGTGGAACACAGCTTCTTCTCCAATCTTTAAACAGTGACAACGACAACAACTAACCCCAGAGATTACCAGATGGCGAAAGGTAAACGTAATACTCTTACTAACAGAAACCAAGACCACTCACCATCATCAGAACCCAGCACTCCCACTTCGCCCAGTCCAGGGCACCCCAACACACCGGAAAAGCTAGACACGGATCTAAAAGCATATCTCCTGATGATGGTAGAGGACTTCAAGAAGGACTTTAATAACACACTTAAAAAAATACAGGAGAACACTGCTAAACAAGTAGAAGACATTAAAGAGGAAGCACAAAAATCCCTTAAAGAATTGCAGGAGAACACTGCTAAAGAGTTACAAATCCTTAAAGAAAAACAGGATAACATAATCAAACAGGTAGAAGTCCTTAATGAAAAACAGGAAAACACATCCAAACAGATGATGGAAATGAACAAAACCATACTAGACCTAAAAAGGGAAGTAGACACAATAAAGAAAACCCAAAATGAGGCAACACTGGAGATAGAAACCCTAGGAAAGAAATCTGGAACCATAGATACGAGCATCAGCAACAGAATACAAGAGATGGAAGAGAGAATCTCAGGTGCAGAAGATTCCATAGAGAACATCGGCACAACAATCAAGGAAAATGTAAAATGCAAAAAGATCCTAACTCAAAACATCCAAGAAATACAGGACACAATGAGAAGACCAAACCTACGGATAATAGGAGTGGATGAGAATGAAGATTTTCAACTCAAAGGACCAGCAAACATCTTCAACAAAATTATAGAAGAAAACTTCCCAAATCTAAAGAAAGAGATGCCCATGAACATACAAGAAGCCTACAGAACTCCAAATAGACAGGACCAGAAAAGAAATACCTCCCAACACATAATAATCAGAACAACAAATGCTCTAAATAAAGATAGAATACTAAAAGCAGTAAGAGAAAAAGGCCAAGTAACATATAAAGGCAAGCCTATCAGAATTACACCAGATTTTTCACCAGAGATATGAAAGCCAGAAGATCCTGGGCGGATGTTATACAGACACTAAAAGAACACAAATTCCAGCCCAGGTTACTATACCCAGCCAAACTCTCAATTAACATAGATGGAGAAACCAAAGTATTCCACGACAAAAACAAATTCACACATTATCTCTCCACGAATCCAGCCCTTCAAAGGATAATAACAGAAAAAAAAAAAAAACAATACAAGGACAGGAACCACGCCCTAGAAACAACAAGAAGGTAATCCCTCAACAAACCTAAAAGAAGACAGCCACAAGAACAGAATGCCAACTTTAACAACAAAAATAACAGGAAACAACAATTACTTTTCCTTAATATCTCTTAATATCAATGGACTCAACTCCCCGATAAAAAGACATAGACTAACAAACTGGCTACACAAACAAGACCCAACATTTTGCTGCTTACAGGAAACTCATCTCAGAGAAAAAGATAGACACTACCTCAGAATGAAAGGCTGGAAAACAATTTTCCAAGCAAATGGTATGAAGAAACAAGCTGGAGTAGCCATTCTAATATCTGATAAGATTGACTTCCAAACCAAAGTCATTAAAAAAGACAGGGAGGGACACTTCATACTCATCAAAGGTAAAATCCTCCAAGAGGAACTATCAATCCTGAATATCTATGCTCCAAATACAAAGGCAGCCACATTCATTAAAGAAACTTTAGTAAATCTCAAAGCACACATTGCACCTCATACAATAATAGTGGAAGACTTCAACACACCACTTTCACCAATGGACAGATCGTGGAAACAGAAATTAAACAGGGACACAGTGAAACTAACAGAAGTTATGAATCAAATGGATCTGGCAGATATCTACAGAACATTCTATCCTAAAACAAAAGGATATACCTTCTTCTCAGCACCTCATGGTACATTCTCCAAAATTGACCACATAATTGGTCACAAAACAGGCCTCAACAGATACAAAAATATTGAAATTGTCCCATGCATCCTATCAGATCACCATGGACTAAGGCTGATCTTCAATAACAAAATAAATAATAGAAAGCCAACCTTCACGTGGAAACTGAACAACACTCTTCTCAATGATACCTTGGTCAAGGAAGGAATAAAGAAAGAAATTAAGGACTTTTTAGAGTTCAATGAAAATGAAGCCACAACATACCCAAACTTATGGGACGCAATGAAAGCATTTCTAAGAGGAAAACTCATAGCTCTGAGTGCCTCCAAAAGGAAACTAGAGAGAGCACACATTAGCAGCTTGACAACATACCCAAAAGCACTAGAACAAAAGGAAGCAAATTCACCCAAGAGGAGTAGACAGCAGGAAATAATCAAACTCAGGGGTGAAATCAACCAAGTGGAAACAAGAAGAACTATTCAAAGAATCAACCAATCAAGGAGCTGGTTCTTTGAGAAAATCAACAAGATAGATAAACCCTTAGCCAGACTCACTAGAGGGCACAGGGAAAGCATCCTAATTAACAAAATCAGAAATGAAAAAGGAGACATAACAACAGATCCTGAAGACATCCAAAACACCATAAGATCCTTCTACCAAAGGCTATACTCAACAAAACTGGAGAACCTGGATGAAATGGAGAAGTTCCTAGACAGATACCAGGTACCAAAGTTGAATCAAGATCAGGTTAATGATCTAAACAGCCCTATATCCCCCAAAGAAATAGAAGCAGTCATTAATAGTCTCCCAACTAAAAAAAGCCCAGGACCAGATGGGTTTAGTGCAGAGTTCTATCAGACCTTCAAAGAAGATCTAATCCTAGTTCTGCACAAACTATTCCACAAAATAGAAACAGAAGGTACTCTACCCAACTCATTCTATGAAGCCACAATTACTCTGATACCTAAACCACAAAAAGACCCAACAAAGATAGAAAACTTCAGACCAATACCCTTATGAATATTGATGCAAAAATCCTCAATAAAGTTCTTGCTCACCGAATCCAAGAACACATCAAAACAATCATCCATCCTGACCAAGTAGGTTTCATCCCAGGGATGCAGGGATGGTTCAATATACGGAAATCCATCAACGTAATCCAGTATATAAACAAACTCAAAGACAAAAACCACATGGTCATCTCCTTAGATGGGGAAAAAGCATTTGACAAGATCCAACACCCATTCATGATAAAAGTCTTGGAAAGATCAGGAATTCAAGGCCCATACCTAAACATGATAAAAGCAATCTACAGCAAACCAGTAGCCAACATCAAAGTAAATGGTGAGAAGCTTGAAGCAATCCCTCCAAAATCAGGGACTAGACAAGGCTGTCCACTTTCTCCATACCTATTCAACATTGTACTTGAAGTCCTAGCCAGAGCAATTCGACAACAAAAGGAGATCAAAGGTATACAAATTGGAAAAGATGAAGTCAAAATATCACTTTTTGCAGATGATATGATAGTATATATAAGTGACCCTAAAAATTCCACCAGAGAACTCCTAAGCCTGATAAACAGCTTCGGTGAAGTAGCTGGATATAAAATTAACTCAAACAAATCAATGGCCTTTCTCTACACAAAGAATAAACAGGCTGAGAAAGAAATTAGGGAAACAACACCCTTCTCAATAGTCACAAATAATATAAAATATCTTGGCGTGACTCTAACTAAGGAAGTGAAAGATCTGTATAATAAAAACTTCAAGTCTCTGAAGAAAGAAATTATAGAAGATCTCAGAAGATGGAAAGATCTCCCATGCTCATGGATTGGCAGGATCAACATTGTAAAAATGGCTATCTTGCCAAAAGCAATCTACAGATTCAATGCAATCCCCATCAAAATTCCAACTCAATTCTTCAACGAATTAGAAAGTGCAATCTGCAAATTCATCTGGAATAACAAAAAACCTAGGATAGCAAAAACTCTTCTCAAGGATAAAGAACCTCTGGTGGAATCACCATGCCGGACCTAAAGCTTTACTACAGAGCAATTGAGATAAAAACTGCATGGTACTGGTATAGTGACAGACAAATAGACCAATGGAATAGAATTGAAGACCCAGAAATGAACCCACACACCTATGGTCACTTGATCTTCGACAAGGGAGCTAAAAACATCCAGTGGAAGAAAGACAGCATTTTCAACAAATGGTGCTGTCACAACTGGTTATTAACATGTAGAAGAATGCGAATCGATCCATTCCTATCTCCTTGTACTAAGGTCAAGTCTAAGTGGATCAAGGAACTACACATAAAACCAGAGACTCTGAGACTTATAGAGGAGAAAGTGGGGAAAAGCCTTGAAGATATGGGCACAGGGGAAAAATTCCTGAATACAGCAGTAATGGCTTGTGCTGTAAGATCGAGAATTGACAAGTGGGACCTCATGAAACTGCAAAGCTTCTGCAAGGCTAAAGACACCATCAATAAGACAAAAAAACCACCAAGAGATTGGCAAAGGATCTTCACCTATCCTAAATCAGATAAGGGACTAATATCCAATATATATAAAGAACTCAAGAAGGTGGACTCCAGAAAGTCAAATAACCCCATTAAAAATGGGGCTCAGAACTGAACAAAGAATTCTCACCTGAGGAATACCGAATGGCAGAGAAGCACCTGAAAAAATGTTCAACATCTTTAATCATCAGGGAAATGCAAATCAAAACAACCCTGAGATTCCACCTCACACCAGTCAGAATGGCTAAGATCAAAAATTCAGGTGACAGCAGATGCTGACGAGGATGTGGAGAAAGAGGAACACTCCTCCATTGTTGGTGGGATTGCAAGCTTGTACAACCACTCTGGAAATCAGTCTGGCGGTTCCTCAGAAAACTGGACATAGTACTACCGGAGGATCCAGCAATACCTCTCCTGGGCATATATCCAGAAGATGTCCCAACCGGTAAAAAAGACACATGCTCCACTATGTTCATAGCAGCCCTATTTATAATAGCCAGAAGCTGGAAAGAACCCAGATGCCCCTCAACAGAGGAATGGATACAGAAAATGTGGTACATTTACAGAATGAAGTACTACTCAGGTATTGAATGCAATGAATTTATGAAATTCCTAGGCAAATGAATGGACCTGGAGAGCATCATCCTGAGTGAGGTAACCCAATCACAAAAGAACTCACAGGATATGTACTCACTGATAAGTTGATATTAGCCCAGAGACTTAGAATACCCAAGATATATGATACAATTTGTGAAGCACATGAGACTCAGGAGGAAGAAGACCAGGGTGTGAACACTTTGCCCGTTCTTAGAATTGGGTGCTGAATGCCCATGGAGGGATTTGCAGAGATGAAGTTTGTAGCTGAGACAAAGGGATAGGACGTCTAGAGACTGCCATATCCGGAGATCTATCCTGTAATCAGCCTCCAAATGCTGACACCATTGCATACACTAGTGGGATTTTGCTGAAAGGACCCTTATATAGCTGTCTCTTGTGAGACTATGCTGGGGCCTGGCAAACACAGAAGTGAATACTCACAGTCAGCTATTGGATGGATCACAGGGCCCCCAATGGAGGAGCTAGAGATAGTATCTAAGGAGCTGAGGGGATCTGCTACCCTATGGGTGGAACAACAATATCAACTAACCAGTGCCCAGGGAACTCATGTCTCTAGCTGCATATGTGTCAGAGGATGGCCTCGTTGGCCATCAGTGGAAAGAGAGGCCCATTGGTCGTGCAGACTTTATATACATCAGGGCAGGGGAATGCTAGGGCCGGAAAGTGGGAGTAGGTGGGTGGGGAAGTGGGGAGGGAGGGAGTGGGGAACTTTTGGGATAGCACTGGAGATGTGAATGAAGAAAGTACCTAATTAAAAAAATAAAAAGTCCTACAATGTGAGATTTAAGGAGACATATTGGTCTATTATACAATGGGACTCAGTTGCAAATCACTCAGGGACCCTCCACATCAGACATCTGAAGCATGTTTTGTTCTACTGATCCATATCTGATATCATGGACCAAGTCTACCATCTATTTCCACAGCCATGAGCAAGGGGATGTTGGGCCTTGTAGGTTAGCGTAACATCCCACTGGATCCTTCCCCGAAAGGATCCTGGGGTCAGGTCAACTTACTTGCATTGTCAATACCAGTTGAGTGGTTCAAAGAAAGAAAATGTGCAGAACAAGGAAGAGCCAGAGGGATCAAGGACACCACAAGAACCAGGCCCACAGACTCAGCTGGGACTGGGACTCTCAGGGAGACTGTATGTGTCTGATCCAGATCCTCTGCATATATGCTATGGTTGTGTAGCTCAATGTTCCTGTGGGATTCCTAACAGTGGGAGCACGGACTATATGACTTTTTTGCCCACCTTTGGGACTCTTTCCCCTTTCTAGGTTGCCTCATTCAGCTTTGATGTGGAAATATGCCAGGTTTTATAGCTTGTTATACCTTTTTGGTTGATGTCCCTGGAAAGCCTGTTCTTTTCTGAAGGATCTGGGGTAGGGAGAGGCTGGGGGAGGGGCAACTGCAGTTGGGTTGTAATAAATGAAAGAAGAATAAAAAAAAAGATTAAAAAGAAAAAAATAGGACAAAATGGCAATCTACAGATTGGGAAAAGATCCTTATCAACCCTACATCCAATAGAGGGCTAATATCCAAAATATACAAAGAACATAAGTAGTTAGACTCCAGAGAACCAAAGCGCCCTATTAAAATTGGGGTACAGAGCTAAACAAAGAATTCTCAACTGAGGAATCTCTAATGGCTGAGAAGTACCTAGAGAAAAATATTCAACATCCTTAGTCATAGGGAAATGCAAATCAAAACAAACATGAGATTCCACCTCACACCAATCAGAATAGCTAAGATTAAAAACTCATGTGACAGCAGATGTTGGTGAAGATGTGGAGGAAGAGGAACCCTACTCTATTGCTGATTGGATTGCAAGCTGGTACAACCATTCTGGAAATCAGTCTGATGTTTCCTCACAAAATTGGAAATAGTTCTACATGAAGACTTGGCTATTCCACTCCTGGACACATACCCAAATGATGCTCCAACATGTAACAAGGACACATGCTCCACTATGCTTATAGCAGCCTTATTTATAATAGCCAGAAGATAGAAACAACCCAAACGTTCCTCAAGAGAAGAATGGATCCAAAAATGTAGTGTAATTACACAGTGGGATACTACTCAGCTATTAAAAACAATAACTTCCTGAAATTCATAGGAAAATGTATGGAACTAGAAACTATCATTCTGAGTGAGGTATCCCAGACACAAATGAACACACATGATAATTTGATATTAGCCCAAAGACTGAGAATATTCATGATACAATCCACCAACTATTTGAAGCCTAAGAAGGAAGACCATGTGTGAATATTTCAGTTCCAAATAGAATGGTGCATCAAAATAATCACAGGAGGTATAGGGTAGGAGGAACCTTGGGGTGAGAGATCAGGGTGAGCAAAATGGGGGGTGGGGCAGGATCAGGTATTGGAAGGAACAGGAGAGAACTACTGAGGGTCAGGTAATTGAATAGAAATATGGCAATGGGGGATGGGAAACTGGGGGCAGATACTTGAAAGTGCCAGATGCTAGGGAAGCTAGAGGCTCCCAGGACCCAATGTGGATGACATTAGCCAAAATACCCAGTAAAATGGAGATTGAACCTGTAGAAACCAGTTCCAGTAGATAGACATGGCCCCCAGTTGAGGGATGGGGCTACCTATCCATCTCAAAAATTTTAACCCAGAATTATTCCTGTCTAAAGAAAATGCAGGGACAAAAAATGGAGCAGAGAGAGATTGAAGGAAAGGCCATCCAGAGACTGTCCCACCTAGGGATCCATCCCTTCTACAGACACCAATGCCAGACACTATTTTTGATGCCAAGAAGTAATTGGTGACAGGAACTTGGTATGGCTGTCCCCTGAGAGGTTTTTCCAGCACCTGACTAATACAGATGCAGATACTCAAAGCCAGCCAACAGACTGAACCTGGGAACAACAATTGAAGAACTAGTAAAAAAAAAAACTGAAGAGCTGAAGAGGATTTCACCCTCATAGAATGAACAATATCAACTAATTGGACTACCCAAACCTGCCAGGGTCTAAACCAACAACCAAAGAGTACATATGGATTGATCCATGGCTCTAGCTACATATATAGCAGAGGAGGCCCTTATCTGGTATCAGTGGGAGGGGAGGTCCTTGGTCCTGTGGAAGCCTGATGCCCCACCATAGATGGATGCTAGGGTAGTGAGGTAGGAGTGGGTGAGTGGGTCAAGGAGCACCATCATTTAGGTGCTCAAAGGGGAGGGACATGGGATGGGGTGTTTGTTGAGAGGTAAGCAGGAAGGTGGATATCATTTGAAATGTAAATAAATAAAATGATTAAAAAACAAATTTTTGAGGACTTCTGAGTTGTCAAACAGGTCTTTAGTAGGACAGCTATAAACACTATTTTTTAGTAAATATTCCAAGAACATTTCAAAAAATATTATTTCAGGTGCCTAGAGAAGGTGCTAAGTGATTAAGAGCACTTACTCTTCTTACAGAAGATGAAGTTCCTTACATCTACATCAGGTGACTCCCCATACTTGTAACTCCATTTCAGGCAATGTAACACCCTCTTCTGGCCTTCATGAGCATGGAATAAATGTGGTGATACATTCAGACAAGGAGGTTCACCCACATACATGTACATAAAAATAAAAGTAATAGAATATACTACAATTTTTATAGAACTTTGAAATAAACATTTTACCGTTTCTGTTTCACTGCATTTGAATGAGAATGTGGATTACTAAAACATGTCAGACCATGTGTTTTTAGTATAATATCCTTAGGTATGAAGAGACTTCCTGTGCTGAGTATGGTGCCATACACTTTAATGGAAGAATGATGGAACCAGAAGCAGGTGACTTTCAGTGGTATCGAGGCTAGGCTAATCTTTAAAGCAAATTCAAAGCTTCTTATGGTTATGTAATGGGATTCTGTTTTAAAAAATAATAAATAATATATAAAGAAAATATAAAGGGTTCATCTAGTAGCAAATCTCTATGCCAAACTTTATTGGGTATATAATTTGACAGACAACTTAATATTTATTTCTTTAGTAGTAAAAATATTTTAGAAATTCATCCATTAGGATATGGAGAAAAATTAAAATTGTCCAGATACCTAAACTTTTAATATAGAACCTCATATTTCCAAGCTCAAAAAATTATCGATTGTCATGTATCTTAGTCTAGGTTTCTATTCCTGCACAAACATCATGACCAAGAAGCAAAATGGGGAGGAAAGGGTTTATTCAGCTTACATTTCCACATTGCTGTTCATCAGTAAAGGAAGTCGGGACTGGAACTCAAGCAGGTCAAAAAGCAGGAGCTGGTCGGGCGTGATGGTGCATGCCTTTAATCCCAGCACTCGGGAGGCAGAGGCAGGCAGAATTTTGAGTTCAAGGCCAGCCTGGTCTACAAAGTGAGTTCCAGGACAGCCAGGGCTATACAGAGAAACCCTGTCTTGAAAAACCAAAAAAAAAAAAAAAAAAAGAAAAAGCAGGAGCTGATGCAGAGGCCATGGAGGGATATTGTTTACTGGCTTCCTTCCTGTGGCTTGCTCAGCCTGCTCTCTTATAGAAGACCCTAAGACTACCAGCCCAGGAATGGTTCCACCCACAATAGGCCCTTTCCCCTTGATCTCTAATTGAGAAAATGCCCCACAGATGGATCTCATGGAGGCATTTCCCTAACTGAAGCTCCTTTCTCTGTGATAACTCCAGCTTTCGTCTAGTTGACACACAAAACCTGCCAGTACAGTCATGTAACTATTATTAATCATGAAAATCACAGTGAACATTGGTTGATTTTTGCTTACCCTAAAAATCTGTTTTCATTGGGTCATTGACTAATGTCGGCACATTTACAGAAAATTGTTAAGAATACACTGAAATAATGTATATTTTTTATACATTAGGTTTTTAATTAGTCTAAAAATGATATATCATGGAGTGCTTTGATTTTATACATAGTAATTTAAGATGAATGCACTTCACACATTAATAGAAGAAACAAATATGTGGCATGTTTCTTAGTGTATGGCTAATTTTCCAATTCCTTTATTGGTTGTCCACCTTTCTTGGAATCATTGAGATATGGTACATAATTACAGTTTTCTGAAGACAATCCATAAAAATTCCTGTGATGTTCAGTTCTCAATGTAACACTGATATAGCTTTATACTCTAAAGGTGAGAAGAGACCATGAAAAATGCATTGCCTCCCTACACAATTTGACTTACTTGGCAAAAAAAAAAAGATTTTGAGATTGAAAATTTATTATTTATTTGAAGTTTCTGGGATGTCTTGTTCTAAGAAAGTGTATTAACTTTTGTTTTTTCAATGTTTGTCACCAACTTCTAAAACTCCATGCACACCCTGTATTGATTTCTTTTTAAAAATTAATTAAAAGTATTCATATATTAAGAATGAATTTCTGGGTCTTCAGTTCGTTTTTGTTAATGTACCTGTCTGCTATTTTACCAGTACCATGCAGGTTTTTTTATCACAATTTTTCTGTAGTAGAGCTTGAAGTCAGGGATTGTGATTTTACCAGAAGTTCTTTTAATGTTGAGAATAGTTTTTGCTATCCCAGGTTTTTTGTAATTTCAGATGAATTTGCAAATTGCCCTTTCTAACTCTGTGAGGAATTGAGTTGGATTTTAGATGGGGATTGCATTGAATCTGTAGATTGATTTTGGCAAGATGGCCACTTTTACTATATTAATCCTGACAATTCATGAACATGGGAGATACCACTACTGGGCATATTCCCAGAAGATGCTCCAACATGTAATAAGGACATATACTCCACTATGTTCATAGTGGCCTTTTTAAAATAATATCCAGAAGCCAGAAAGAATGCAGATGCCCCTCATCAGAAAATGGATACAGAAAATGTGGTACATTTACACAATGCACTACTATGCAGCTATTAAAAACAATAAGTTTATGAAATTCTTAGGCAAATGGATGGATCTGGATGACATCATCCTGAGTGAGGTGCTACATCCACTCCAGTGAAGTCTGCTTGACAGGTTTAGAAACCTGGAAGCAGTCCTGAGGCAAGGAGTTTCACGGAAACGTAGCCTCCTGGAACCTTGGCATTGCACACTAAAAACCTGTCCCCACGTTAGTCTAGTGTATGGATCTCTATACTCTCTTTCAGTATTGGTTTATTATAAGTGTCTTTGGGGATTGATTTTGACATAGAGCTAAGCCTCCACCAGTGTTGCAATGTCCTAGAAAGTCCTTGAAGCCAAACCTGAGCTTGGAATTCAGTAAGAATATTGCCTAATCAGTAACACTCAAATTTACTTCTAGTAGAGACAGTGAAATTAATCAGGCATTACAATTTACTTGAATAGAGCTAGAAAAGCTCAGGGCTAGTCTACATAGTAATTACTTAGGACAATAGATGAGTCACACCCAAACACAAGAATACACAATGGCCTAGGAAATAGGTGGGTTGTAGTATTATTCATGAAAGGGTTAGTAGAACAGAATTCCCCTCCTGCAGGTTTTTCACTAGGCCCAGAGGAATAGAATAATTAGGTATTTACTAAAGTACCCCCAGTGGGTTTAACAATAGACTAGCATTATATCAGAGAGTTCACCTGGCTCCTGTGTTTTATCTGATCTTAATTAAGGTGTTGCTCCTATTCTCAGTTGTAAACATGGCCTTGTTCCCACCTTCTTTTTATGTATGCATTTTCTTTGTTTTATGTTAAGAACCAGTGTACCTTGATGGATGTATTTGCCTAGCTTTCTTGTTTTTCTTCTGTATTATAAGACTGGTGCTTGCTTTGAGAAAATACATCCAGATACAGCACTCCCTTGTGTCCTGTCTGTCACCTTTTTTGCCAACGCCTTACTCACCTGTAACCAGAACCCCGTTTCCTGCAGATTTCCTGCAGACCCAATTGAGGTTAGTCTGCAGCAGTGAAGTAACTCAATCACAAAAGAACACACAAGATATGCACTCACTGATAAATGAATATTAGCCCAAGATACTAAAAAGAATACTCAAGATACAATTTGCGAAACACATGAAACTCAAAAAGAAGGAAGACCAAAGTGTGGATACTTCGATCTTTCTTAGAAGAGGGAACAAAATACCCATAGAAGGAATTACAGAGACAAAGTGTGGAGCAGAGACTGAAGGAGTGACCATCTGTAGACTGCCCATCCCAAAAGATCCATCCCATATACAACCACCAAACCCAGACACTATTGTGGATGCCAACAAGAGCTTGCTGACAGGTGCCTGATGTAGCTGTCTCCTGAGAGGTTCTGCTAGTACCTGACAAATACAGAAGTGGATGCTTACAGCCATCCATTGGATAGAGCACAGGGTCCCCAATGAAGGAGCTAGAGAAAGTTCCTAAGGAGCTGAAGGGGCTTGTAGCCTCATAGGAGGAACAACAATATGAACTAATCAGTAACCCCAGAGCTCACTGGGACTAAACCACCAACCAAAGATTACACATTGTGGAACTCATGGCTCTAGCTGCATATGCATCAGAGGAAGGCCTAGTTGGTCATCAATGGGAGGAGAGGCCCTTGGTCCTGTGAAGATTCTGTTCCCCAGTATTAGGGGAATGCCAGGGCCAGGAAACACAGTGGTTGGGTTGGTGAGCAGAATAAGGGGTATGGGATAGAGAGTTTTCAGAGGGGAAACCAGGAAAGGGGATAACATTTGAAATGTAAATAAAGAAAATATCTAATAATAATAATAATAATAATAATTAAAAATATGAATTATTTACTGTTTTATCAAAATTGTAAAATTATTATTGTTAGACGTAAGGTGCTTTTGCAGAGAGTAAATTGAAATATTATAAATTAAAATTAATCAAGAATGTAGTAGGTAATGAGTGCTGTATTCTCTCTATGTATCCTAATGAGAAAGCAAAGATCATCCATTCCTTACTTACCCCAACAATTCTAGGAAGCTGAGTCTCATAAAAGTTAATATAATGCTTGTTTCCCCCAAAGGCTATTCTTTGAACTGAGTTCTGTTTCCCCACCAAAATATGCTTATAGTAATTTTCAATAAATATTTGCTAATGGTTTCACTAGTTTTAAAATAGCCTTTCAGAATTGCTATTGTGTCTGTTAGAAATGTTCTGAGAACACACACACAAACTAGCCTCAAATCTTATTACACTAAAGGGAGAATATATTAAATTGATGCTGTCAACTGTAAATTGCATTCTGTGTCCTTGACCTGCATCTCCTGCAGTCTGTTTTGCAGGTGGAAAGCAGGTGTGCCCTGTAGAAATGCATGTGCATGCTGTTCACATTTAAACTAATCGCAAGATTGGTGCCAACAGGATGTTGTCCAATTCCAGTTGAAACTTGATGTTTAGTCTTGTAAATTAAACATGACAAGATAGTAGAGGTTTTGAAAAAATCCACTGGGTGGATTTTCAAAACCTCTTTTATTTGAAAAATATTGTATTGAAAATTAAACACTGTGTAGCTGTCCATACACTATACTAACTATAGTTAGGGTTAGAGTTATGGTTAGGGGTTTTGCTTAAAACTATTTCAACTCTGTAGTTTAGAACTTTAAATGATTTCCTAGAAACTATTTAAATGGAGACCAAGTGGCACAGCACATATTTTACTAATATTTTCCTTTATTTTAAGTGGAGAGATTTTTCCTTTCTATTAATTAGGCATTTAAGCTTTGATGTGATCTGCACATAATGATCAGAACCTACATGACAAGAGCATCTCTACCATTATTTGTTACTGTAGGAAACCCACAGATACAGAGACATGGCACACTGGAGCTCGATTCTGATGTTTGGGGTTTATATTTGAGTAGGTATTTAGAAATAACATTTGGAAGAGATTGTGACAGATCCATCTTTCATTTTATGTGTACAAATGGCAAGTTTACACAGAACTAGGCAAACATAGACTCCAATAAAATAGATTAAACTTCAGTTTAATTAATGTTCCAGTGCATTCTTCTGTAAAATCACATTGTCTTAATTAACAACAAGATCTGTTTATGAATAGGAACTGCAACTGCCAAAATATCACTCTGTTGTCTTTCTTTCTTGATTGGCTTTTAAAAAACAATTGCATATATTTATTTTCCCATATAAATTATTGATGATCAAGTCAACATATTATTGTAAGTAGAAAAATGATTAATAAAATGTTTCATCCTCCTTTTGACTATGAGAAATGAAATGAAAACATTTTAAGAAAACAATATATATGAATGAATCTTTAAGAATGAATTGTTTAGAGCTAAAGTTGCTCTATGCCAAGCCTAATAATCTGGTTTAAAACCCCTTGATGGACTAATTCAAGGTGTCCTCTGATCTCCACACTCATGTCCTGACACTTGAACCCTCCTACACAGACACACACACATACACACACACACACACACACACACACACACACACACACACACACACACACACACAGTGGGCCACTTTAATCTAGGAAAGAAAGTAACCCAAACATGTGAAACAATGATGCTGCAGCTTTCCACTCTTAGTCTTAAGTTCTGTCCTCTTCACAAGTTAACAGTCAAAGGAAACAACAGGAGACGCAATCTTCACTATCTTGAGAGGGCCTGTAAATACAATGGAGGTCAAATGCAGATCATTTGAGAAATGGCTTGTCTGCTATGAATTCACTTGTCTGTGTTCCTTAGATATTCTTAGCCATAGACTTCTAACCATGTTTGGTGGTTCTATTTCTTTGAACCACTTTCATATTTGATATTCTGCTCCTGTCTCTCAGAGTTATTTTCTTGACTGTAGTGAACATTATTCTCTGTATAAAAGTCACAGTGTAGAGAATAAGCCTAATATTGAGGGCCAGCATTTCATAGAGTCAGGCTATGTGTACAAGGGTGTTGGCAGATAAAAAGCTCTCCCATTAAATTATTAAAAGAATCTTCCTTTTAATTAATTAAAAGGCTCTACCCAAAAGATGGTCCACCATAACACAAGGACACTTGCTCAACTATGTTCATAGCAGCCTTATTTATAATAGCCAGAAACTGGAAACAAGTTGAGATGTCTCTCAACTGAAGAATGGATGAAGCAAATGTGGTTCATTCACCCAAATGGAAACTACACAGCTATTAAAAACAAGGAAATCAAGAATTTTGCAGGCAAATTGATGGTACTAGAAAATATCATACTGAATGAAGTAACCGAGACCCAAATGGACATTCCTGGGAGGTATCAACTTAAAAATGGATATTACACATAAAAACAGAAAAGCCATGCTACAATCCATGGAATCACAGAAGCTAATTTACAAGGAGGGCCAAAGGAAGGGTGTTTGAATGTCACTCAGAAAAAGGAAATAAAATAGTCATTGGAGGTAGATGAAGGAAGGGAGCTGATTGGGAGAGGGTATGAGGAGAGGTATGGGGTAGGAGGGCAGGGAATCAGGCATAGGGAGATCCAGTGCCACAGACCTGGGAGAATGAGCACAAATCAGCAGGAAGGGAGGTCTCTAGGATGACCCAGAGACCTGGGATGGGGAACACTCCAGGGAGTCTCTGAGGGTGACTCTAGCTGAAACTGAGCTGTGGAGGATTTGCAGCCTGAAGTGGCTAACTCCTGTATCCAGGCAGGACTCTCAGTGGAGGAATAAGAACAGCAAACCACTCACAAAACCTTCAAACCAAAATTTGTCCTGCCTAAAAGAAGCCTAGAGACAAAGATGGAGCAGAGACAGACAGAATGACCAACCAATCAATGTCTTGCCAAACTTGACATCATTCCATGGGCAAGAACTAATCTGTGATACTCTTAAAGAGTATGTTATGCTCGCAGACAGACATACCTGTCTCTGAGAGGCTCCACTCAGAAGCTGAGAATCACAGCAAAACATTAGACAGGGCTCAGGAGTCTTGTGGATGAGTTGGGAAATGATTGCCAGACCCAGAGAGGAGATAGACTCCACATGAACGTTCAATGAACATGGACTCTTGGGAGCTCCTAGAAACTGAACCACCAGCTAAAGGGCTTCCATTGGCTGAACTGAGGCCACCTGCACATTTATAGCAGGTATGCAGCTTGGTCTTCATACTGATCCTCCAATAACTGAAATGGATGCTGTCCACTACTCTGTTGCCTACCTGTGGATCCTGCTCCCCTAACTGGGCTGCCTTGTCCAGCCTCAGAGACGATATGCCTAGTCCTCCTTATTGAATTTTGCCAGGGTAGTTTGGAACCCAGGAAGGGCCTCCCCCTTTTCACTGGAAAAGGGGAGGAGAGATGGAGGGAGGATCTGTGTAAAGGGCAGGACTGGGAGGAGGAAGAGCCACACCCAGAATATAAAGTGAATGAATAAGTAAATTAGTGGAAGAAAAAGCCTACACCATTAAATTAAGTAAGTATCAGGTCACATATGTAGCTAGGTGTGGTGGCAGACTCCTGTAACTCAATTTTTTGGGAATTAGAGGAGAATTTTAGGACAACTCTTAATTAATTTTTTTATCTCTGAAATTATATTTTCCCATGGATGAATCAGTTTATGATGACAGATTGAAATCTCCTAATGAGGAAACTGCATGATTGGTTCAAATTTAATTGCAAACAGACCTTTAAAGACTAGCTTTCCCTGAGCAGCCTAAGGGAAAGCAGAGTTTCTCATTGGTGACATTTTGGTGACATCAGAATCATCCAAGACCTCTTAGGTGCACCTAACTGTCCTTTCTATGAAGCATTAATTTTTATCACATAATATATAAAGCTTAAAATAAAATAATACATGCAACCATTTTTCTCATTAAACATGAATACACACACACACACATATATATAAAACTTATCAAACTGTTCATAATGTTGATACTACACTCACAAAAGGATAAACATTTGGCTCCCAACACCGAGGTCAAGCAGCTCACAACTACCTCTAACTTCAGATCCAATGCCTCTGGCTTCTGAAAACACCTACACTCACAGTCTTATACCCTCCCACAAACTACATAAACATATACAGACAATTTAAAAGTAAAAGTAATTTTAAAGAAAAAACACATTTCTATTGTTAGAATTCAAGGAAAGTATATGAAAACTTTTCATCAAAGGACAAAGTTGTTCAAGAGATACATTTCAGATCATGTGGAGCTGTCACTTATAATTACTCATACATCATTGTAATTTCTCTGAACTATGACATGTGAAGGAGACAGTGAATCTTAAGCAAGTTAAATAACCCAGTGTAAGAGGCAGTGAAAGTACAAACTGCTGAATATTTACTTTTAAAATCTAAATATTAGAACAATAATACAAATTGTTCTGCTTTATTGAGATTCAAATTCCAGCAAGATAGCTCAGTAGGTAAAGAAATTGCTACCAAGCAAGGAGATCTGAGTTTGGTAGCTGGGTGCCACATGGTAGAAGTACAAAAATGATTCAGAATGTTGTACTCATATGTCTACGTATTGTGGCATACTACAGTTGCACATACACACACACACTCACACACACAAGACTCTAGAGGATAGCAAATTAAAAGATCCACATCTATCATGATTCAGGAAAATACCCCAACAGATCTGCTGAGAAGTCATCTGATGGAAGTATTTTCTCGTATAAGTTCCACCCAACATCCCAGATTATTCCAGCTTGTCTGAAGAAAGAGACCAGGACAAGCAAAATGGCACTAGCATTCAAAACAGAAACAAAAGTCAATACAATAGAAAACCCATAAATACACACAAAAGTGTACACTGAATTTGTATTTAACTGTCTATGTATAATCAAATGAAGAAAGAGAAATATAGAAAATATGTGAAGAATAGAAGTGATGTACAAGGTGCCCACAATATGAACTCTCTTACTCTTCCTTTAAACTGATGTACCTTATCAGTTCAATCCTAATTGCTAGTTCTATATTTTAAATGTATAATAGAAAAGTATATGCAGGACCTAGCTCTTTGTTGGTGGTAAGGAGAAAGTGCTGATGTTGAAACCTAAAAATTTCTCACATATATTGCAATGAGATCAAAGGTTAGAGCTGAAAGGGAAATTGAAGGTGAAAAGGGGAGGGTCTAAAGCACTTAAGGGTTTGTAGCCAGCTATAAGATAAGCAAGTTAAGGAAGAAGGACAGGGCTCTGCTCACCCCTTAGTCATTCAAGTACTTGTTATATATGCAAGGCTCTCTTTCTTTTCCTATAGTCATATATTGTGTATTAATACTGGAGTCTAGATTTTCTAAACTTCTATAATTTAATTGCAGCAATTATTACACACTAAGTGAAAATATCTTCTTAGAAAGCATCCACTGATGCCAAGAGACAACAGATTATAAAACACAAGAAATGAATTAGGAATAACTGCAGTTATTCTGTGGATATGAGAACAAAAGGATAATGACACTTGTAATATTGGACACGTGACAAACATCTGACAGACAAATATTAGCAAAGCCAGAGTCAAAGGTAGACACAGAGAAGACTTCTGTGAGCTGACCTCTGAGTGGACAGTGCATGAACAGAGAATAATCATCCCCATTGTTGGACCACATGAACAAACAGGGCATGTAGGTTCTTCATTGACTTGATCCATGATAAGCCAAAGAGGCCTTACCAACTGAATAGTAAAGAGCTTGCCCTTTTGTGTTTATGTCATAGCACCATAAAAGTTCGAAATGAGAAGATCAAGGACTTTTTGTCTCTGAAAATCCCCTCCCACAATTAGGAGGGTTCTCTCTCTCTCTCTCTCTCTCTCTCTCTCTCTCTCTCTCTCTCTCAGTTATTTTATTGTCTGTAATTCTTAATAAAGCTTGCTTTTCTTGGCATTTTTCCATGAGAATCTTTATTTTGAATACATTTGTGCTTTGGTGACCACTGAATGCCCAGGACCTAGCACACTGGGTGAGGCACAACTGGGTCAGGAAAGGTACAAGCTTCTCCATTTTCTGGATAAGTTTAGTCCTAAGGAAATTACTCTGAACCACAGATGGAGACCATTACAGAAAGCCACAACTAATCAAAGTGTATAGTTGTGGGGCCCAGTCCTATCTACAACACAACTCTACACCAAACAATTTGCAGAAGAGGGAGTGGAAAGACTGATAGAGGCAGAAATGGAATATTGGGTTGTGTCATTGTTCCTCCTATAAATGTCAAAAGCAACACTTATAAAGTGTCACCAGCACAACTGCTTGACATAAGCTGAACAAAAATGACACCAATAAACAAGCCAATATGGTCAGAAGAAAGCTCAGGCTCCAAGCCTAGAAAAGGAATTAGAGGAACATAGAAAATACTGCAGGTATATGCCCTTCCCCCAGGCTTCAGTAAGCTAAACAAACCCAGAGTAGTTTTAACCTAGCTGGAGTTGCAATTCCTACATTTGCAATTTACTGCAGGAACTTTGAGGAGTTGACCACCCGCTGAGCTTGCTTTGCAACTTGATCCAGCTAAAACAAAGGATGGGGTCTGTAGGCTTTCCTGATATAAACTGAGTACTGAAAATAAACTTTGAGCCTTGATCAGAAACTTTTGTCTTCCTTCATCCTTCTCTGCCCACCCTCCACCCCGCCCCCATCCTTTTCATTTCCAGCCTCCCTTTCAGGTAACCCAGTTCATCCATGGGTGCTGGAGAGCTGCAAAGGTAGGACAATGTTCTCCAGAGAAGAACACAACAATTGTTTATCTAACACCAGATGCTTAGCCCTGAAAACTTATCTATACTAGTAACATCACACAGCCTGAGCAAGTTGTATTTAGGAATATGTATGTATAAACATGTTCATAAATGCATGTGATAACAATTAGTGAAATAAGAGACAGTGCATTTGAAAATGAGCAAGGATGGACGTATGGTCAGGTTCGGAAAAATGAAAGGAAAGGAGAAAATTATGTAAGTATATTAAAATATCAAAATAAGTTATTAAGAAAGGTCCCATTATACACAAAACTCCTACTTAAAAACATATAGAGACATAATTGATTTATAACTGAAAAATTACAAAATTTCCAGTTTACCTTCCTGATATTTTCTACTCTGAGAAAATAACAACAAAGATTATATTATAATTAACAATTATGAATATTTTACTCAAAATCACAATATAAGGAGCATGTAATTTTACATTCTTGCGTTTTATTTAAAGAAAATTTATCAAACAACTTATTTTTCTGGAAGCCACAGCTCCATCAATGAAAAGATATTTTATACATATATGACAAAAATTATTTGTAGATTACTATTTTTTACACCATATACAAACATTAATAGCAGAGGATTTTTGTCTTACTCCCTTTGCAGTAAGTAATTTGGTTCACTTATTTAAGATATTGATATGATTGTTAATTTATTCTGAAGTATACTTACATATGAAAGATTGTTATAATATGCAAGAAATATAGACATTTCTTTACATGTGATCATGCTGTTGACTTATGTGATTATAAGCTGTAATGTACCATAAAGAAAGAAGTCACAGTCATCTCATTTGATGCATTTTCTTATCACACCAATGATTATTGTATTAAATGGAAAGAATTAGTATGATTTTGTACATAGTACATCCTGCTATTCTACTTGTTTTGGTGCAGTGGACGGACCTAACAATTATTATGCAAAGTTGCAAACAAGTGCATGTTGATATGAAGGTACCTTGTCTTCATTTTTCCAGTGATTTAGAACACACTGACTATGTTTCAGAACCAAATGACAAATCTGAGGATATAGATAGAAATGCTGTAGGTGATAATGATTTCCTGAAGGGTATAAAAGTCACCTGGGAAAATTCTACTTCTATATTTCATTATAACATTCATTTTAGCAGAAGGCCTTACAGTGAACACTGTTGTATGCCCTTCATTTTACCTTTACTGCAAAAGCAAGTAAGCAAAACCTCAGCTGACATCAGGGGATTTTATTTCTTTATTTGTAGAGCAAGAGCCTCCTTGTTTCTAAAAGAGCCCATTTACCTGTTTTCTGTGGAGTGTTTCATGCACCCACATGTACTATATTTCAAAATAAAAATTAAACAAGATTTAAATAATAATCAAGTTAATTAAAAGTCACTGAATATATTTGATAGGAAATATACATTTAAAGAAAGATTTGTGTTAACTCAATATAACAAAGAAGTATATATGTGAAGAAAGATTTAAATAACAGTTTAAAATTTCATTGTGCTCAAATACCCAGAAACAATATTTTCTTAATACTAACAGCTTTGCAAAGGTTCATAAACATTTCTTATAAAAAGCCAGAGGAATAATATTTTAGATTTGTATGGTTATATTTTTATCTCCTAGAATGTTTTATGCATTATTTTAGTTTAGTATAGAAGGAACAGTAGAAGATTTATAAATAAGAGTAAGGATATGTAAGAAAGTCACAACTAATCATACTATTATTTATGTACAATTATATATGTATATATATATATGCTCTCTCTCTCTCTCTCTCTCTCTCACACACACACACACACAAACACACACACACATCACAAATTTTGTGTATAAGTATTTACATGAAATTTTCTTATCTGGACTAAAAATGTTTTCTCTAAGAGCCAGATACCACCTAATAAAAACCTCAATACTAAGCAAGAGAAGTCCTATTTTAAGTTGGTTGTTGTGTTGTTCAAGAGACTCTCCCATTCTTATTTCCTTTCACTGCCCCATTAGAATAAGTCCCTGATGTTGCAGATACCACACAATAGAGACACAGGCTCCAAGGTTCCAGAAACTCCTGACACTACTGAGGCTTTCAAAGGAAGGACACATCCAACAGTCCTATGCAGGTATGATACATATGATCAACATCCACCACCATCATGGCAAGATAACCCTTGGCAATAACCACCAGTTCTCTAATTGCATTTAAGACTCAGAACCAGGGTTAGTGAAATCATGGATCTTGATGGGGAATCTACAACCAACACTTTAGTACACTAGAATAATCCCTAACTACATTCTAAACATCTGCTTTATAACCACAGATAAATCTAGTCCTCAGTGAGCAAACTTCTCTTTGAAACAGAGACTGTTTCAGAAAACAATATAACCAATCAAAATGCAAATGTGTGGAACCCAGTCCTAAGATACATGTCTACAAACCAATCCTGTACCTAACATTCCAGAAACACTACAGAAGGATTGTAAGAGCCAAAGGATCAGGGACATTGCTCTGAGATTGTGACTCCTAGTAATGTAAAAAACCACACCCATCAACCTGACTGCCTAAACATGAGTTAACAAGGACAACCAAAAGACATGCCAAAGTAAATGAATGAAGACCACAAGGCATCCACCCTACACAAAGAACTACAGGCAACTAAGGAATGCTGAGAGTGAGACAGAAATATCTTCCCCAATGAAGAACACACCAAAATACACCAAATTGACTATATATTACCAAATGTGCGTGTGTGTGTGCATATGTGTTTACATATGCTTGTAAAATGTAGAAGGGTATAAATGTAAATGTATTGGACTACAATACTATTTATGGTATACTAACTGAGGACAGGGTTGGTTTCAAAGGGAACAGATTTCCAAGTAATAATTTAGAGTTATTATTGAGTCTACTTACATCTGGGAATGAAGCATATTCAGACAGAGGAATGTTTACTAAGCTGAGAAGATTATTGGTACAAATTATTTGTATTTTGATTATTGTAGTGCTACTTATCTAAAAGAATCTCTACAATACTCATAAGTCTTTTGGCCTTATTCTGGACTGGTGTTACCTAGCACAATCAGAGATTAGTTCAAACTTTCACTCTGTACCAAGGATATTCACAGAGTTGATAGATCATTGCAGAGGACCTAAAGTATAACTTCTCTATGAAGACAGTGATGATTCCATTACTGTTGATGAAGCTTGAGGAGTGGGAATCTTCTCTCAGAACACTCTAAGTTTGATTAAAAACCAATGTACTCATGTCTGAAACACACACTTGCAATCAGATGTGTAGGAAAGGGATAGTAGTCAGAAAATACTCACAGCTATTTTCCTACAAAGTAATGGTTGGGACCTTGAGGTGGATCCATGGGCCCCATTTGATCAATATTTTCCATAATATGTTGTCAGTCAGAGATGAATCTGTGCCATGCTTTTCAAACTCTAGCAAACATGAGTCCAGTGAAATAGCTATGAATTCCTGGTGAGGCAGCCACATATGTGGGAGATCATCCTGATGTGTCTGTGATCCATAGAAAAAATGAAATCCTACTCTCAGTATTTCCTTTCTTAACATAGCTGCTTTAAAATGCCCAAAGCCATCTGCTGTATGTTCACGAACAAATCAGAAATGGAGACAGAGGCTCAGGTCTCTTCTCTCTGGGCTTCAGCCATCAGAAACACAAAAATAATGGCTAACATAAATGAAAATTTGGTGAATGTGCTAGTGTGGTATTTTGACAAGTATGTAGAGAAACACCTGCTACTTAGGTTTCTTTTCAACATTTTTTTTGAGTTTATCCTTATTTACAGCACATATTATATATCCACAAAAAATTAGCTCATTTCCCTTCATACCAAGTTACCTCCACAAGACAACCACAAACAATCTTTTAAGAGTAAAAATAACAATAAGGATAAATTAAGGAACATTAAGGATTAACAAAAGGGATAAAATTTAAGGAAAAATACAAAAGTAAATTTTTATTTACAGTAACCAATTTTCTTTTGCTCTAAGCTCAGAATTTTCATGTATCTCAAGTCCCCCCCGTGCCCAAAACCACTATTTGCAAGGTTTTCTAATCTTATTTAAATTATGAAATCTTTTTTAAGTCAACCAATTTTGTTGTAATTGTTTGTCTTTTACAATACAGGAAACTTTCAGTCCTTAGCTGTTTTAGAGCTGATAGCTGAGGCTCTTCTTGTGGAAATTACATGGGATTCTCATTATATATCTCTACAAAGGCAGATGGAAACTCTGTGGGCTCACTCAGAAACATATTTAAAATGCTAGTTTGGGCTGCAGGTATGGCTCAGCAATAAAGTGTATGAAGTCATTGGTTCAATACCAGCATGGAACCAAACACAAAAATTCTTATTTAATGTCACTTCCTCTCTGACAACTGTGAAAATGTCCAAAGTTGTTAAATGCCTCTTCTGGTGTCTGTGACTCTTGTCATGTACTTTACTCTAGTGACACCTCACCAAGTTGAATTCTAATGGTCTTTATCTATTTCCTAACAATGGCGTTTTAGGTTTTTTGTTTTGTTTTGTTTTGTTTTTCAAATTAAAACATTCTCTCTAGGTTGCAGGAGGAGCTTCTTGAGAATAAGGAGGTAAACAAAATATTAAAAGTACATAGAAACTTGCTAAATTCTTCAAGTCCATAATTTGGCTTTGCTTAGGAAGGTTAAACAGCTTCCAGTAAAGGAGATTGAACAGCTGACTGGCCTGAAAGTTGTGAAGAGAACTCCATGGTTTCAGCTTTGTGAATCATCACCCATACTGGAGTTGTGCTGGCCAGTCCAGCCAAAATAGTGGACTCTAAGTTCAGTAAGAGGCACTGTCTCAAGATTTATAATGAAGTGATAAAAGATACACAACATTACCGTCTAGCTTTTCCATGTGCCTGTACAAGTAAGTTCCTCTACAAACAATTTGCCTACCCTTTCATACACAAACATAACCCCATACACACACACACTGATAACTGCTATCTAGCAAAATAGGTATCATCAAAATTTAAATAAATAATAAAAGAGATTAATGGTATATATTTATTAATTGAAAGACCCTAAATATACATAACTTAAGTAACTTACACTTGCTCACATAAATAATGACTGAATTTATCAAGATTATTCTTTGATTCTAAGTCTGATTTATAAAACCTATGATTTTTAGAACTTCAGAAGAGATGTATAACCTGTGACAAGATTTCTAGTTCCATACAATTCCTGGGTAGAACTAAAAGCTCAGTAGAAGGGTCTTTGAAAACTCAAGTTCTAATGCCATCATCAGTAGTCCAGTGCTACTGTAGGACTGCTCAGGGACAACCAACTGGTTATTCAGTTACAGGGACGACATAAACATTTCAAGATTGATTACATATATGC
The DNA here is from genome assembly GCF_978045245.1 of Mus caroli. Classification (NCBI taxonomy): domain Eukaryota; kingdom Metazoa; phylum Chordata; class Mammalia; order Rodentia; family Muridae; genus Mus; species Mus caroli. The sequence goes on from NW_028227257.1 coordinate 140,688,379, forward strand.
TGTCAAATTACAGTATAAGATATTTTTATAACCTTATTTCCTTTGAATTAAGAGACTCTTCATTTAGTCTCATAAGCAAATGCATTCATCTCATGTATCCAAGCCTACTTATCTTGCAGAATCAGCTCACAACAATGAAATTAAATCACAACAGTTCACTACAATGTGAGATGCTTTGTAAAAACAAGACACTCATTTGTTGACATATTTTTGGTAGAAAAAAGTGTCTATTTCATTTTGGAAGGTCCTTAAACAAAAAGAGTTGAGAAAATTGAGTACAAAAAGTACGAGAATTTATTTGCAAAACACTAGAGAGAAGAATCTCTTTCCTCTCTACAAGAGTATAATGCAGTGTTGTATGAACTTTGAGGTAACTTTTAAACAAGTGTTTTATGCATATTTAAATGGAGACACTACTTTCATTCTTCTGTAGAATAAGATTCATACTTAAAATTCTGATAAGAAGAATTTCTGGTGTTAAAACTCATTTTTCTTTATCTATGTATAAGCATGATTCACCATCTAGTTTCTACGGTGCACATAGGGGTATACCTACATCCCAAAGTTCAACTTCTCCAGGTCCAGCATCAGGGCATCAAGTCTCAGACATGCTACCTCATCAAGGGCAAGAGCACAGTATCTTGCCATGAAAGGGAAGAATAACTTCCTCATTCTGAAACTACAATTATTCCTTTGGCATGTATAGAAAAATCTATCATTTTAGATAAATGATGGAATAGAAAGTCTAGATGAAAATAAAAGAAAGAGATATACTTCAAATAACTTTTATAAAATACCTTCCACACCTCAGTTGGATGTTGAATTAAAGAAAGTTGAGGTTCAAAAATGTCAGCTAAAGGTAGGAAATGTCATTCAATGTCTCAGTCTTGCCTTGCAAAGGAAGGAGTAATTGGTCAAGTACAAAGTAAAACATAAGATCAAGGTTCATTTTGAAAAAGTTTAAATAAATTAAAGATATCTCAAATTTTCTTACAAGTGAACATTTATATAATAATGCCTGCAGTCTAGAAGTCTTGACTAGAGATGAATATACGGGATAGTTGTTTGTGGTAATTTCAGTGCCAGTGATGGTCATGGAAATAGTTGAGCCATGAAAGGAAATAACTTCCTCATTTTGAAACTACAATTATTCCTTTGACATGTAGAGAAAAATATTTCATCTAGGGGGATGGAATATAGTGCTTATCATACCTAGGGAGTTGGAATATAGTGTTTATCTCCAGGCTCATAAAAGATTGATGGATAGGAAAAGTCAGGGAGAAAAAGGAAACCTAGCCTTCAGGATGTGAAAGCAGGGTTGTCACAAGGCCACCCTGGACAAAACAGTGGGCAGCAAGATATTCCAAACTATAAAGAAAGTCTCTGTTTCAAAAGTAAAGCAAAAGAAATGAAAAAAAGGGAAAAGAGGAGAGAAGCAGATGATTAGAAAGCAAAAGGGAAGAACAGCAATCTACAATAGTAGCAAAGAGATTGAATCTGGAGCACATTGTTCAATAATTTCTCATAAACCAGGAATGTGAGAGTTTTATCACATCTTAATGCAACATGGTATTTTCCAACTCTACAATATGAAGTGGAAACTTCTTTGGAAAGTCAGTTATGTCAAATAATGTTTTGCTCAGGCACATAGGTGAAAGAATGTCTTGCTAAAATAGACAAGGCAAAGAAAGTTTTTCTGAAGCAGATACAGGTAAAGGTATGTTTTGCTGGAGCAGACATGGCAAAGAATATTTTCCTGAAGCAAACACAGGTGAAAGGACCCATGATAAATATTTATAAATATGACCCTACAGCCAGTGAGGGACTGAGTATTGGTTTGGTTTCCTCTGCCTTGCTATTCTTTGCTAACAACATATATACACTGATTTGCCTTATATAGTGTTGTTGAGTTCAACTTGTGCCACCATTGAGAGAAGCATGCCCAAGAGCTGCTCATGATGTTCCTGCAGCAGATTGTCACTTTAGCTGCCTTGCCTCAGGCTAGTTTTAAAGCCTTGTAGTTTCTTCAGGATTAAACTACAGCTGCTGGTTCATGCCTGGTGAAAGGACTGGACAGTAGCTGCCAGTTCATCTGTGGTATCTGCCTGCTTAGAGGACTGGTCAGTAGCTGCTGAGTTCTATTTGCCGTTTGCTATGGGACTGAATTGCTGCCAAAGACTGAACTCACCTGCAAAGAACTATTGCTGAAGAGGTCCATTTCCCTCATATACTAATAACTTTTCTCTTCCACTACCTCTGCTGGGTGGTGAGCTAGAGGAGAGGTGGAACCCTTATTAAAAGTATGTTGTAAAAACTTTTATGTATACAATATCGTTTAGTTTTCTTCACATTATATGGTTTCTTGCTCTTTAGAGAATTGATTTTGTTCCTCAATATGCCTGTTCCTCTCCATATCCCTGGCTTACCAGTTAGTCTGACTGGAAAATTATGGTTTCAAAGATACTTTTCATTCTTATACCCATTCTGATTCACCCTAGCTAGATCAGCAGCAATGTCTGGTGTTAATGTTCACAATATCTCATTTGTAGGGTCTGACACTGAATCAAACCTATTAACATATGTTGAATTAATAAAGAAATGCTGTAAAGCAGATTCACTATGTGTTGAAAATCATTTTAGGCCATTGCATCTTGAGCGAAAGTTATATTACATAAATTTGATGAAACAGAACATACTAGTTAAGTGATGAGGCTTTTCCCGTTAATTTATTTATTCACTTTACATTCTGGTTGCAGCAATCCCTCCCAGTTGCCACCTCACATGAACCCTTCCACATCCCCCCTCACCTTCATCTCTGAAGGAATGGGAGATAGACCTGGGTACCAACTCACCGTGGCACCTAGAATTTCTGCAGGACTAAATACATCCTCTTCCACTGAGGCTAGACAAGACAGCACAGTTTGGGAAAAAAATCCCAACAATAGAGAAGCAACAGAGTCAGGGCAGCCCCTGCTCTAGTTGTAAGGTAACATGCATGAATACCAAGCTGCATATCTGCTACATATGTGTGAAGGGAATAAATAAGCCACAATGGTGTTGAATGACAAAACTTTTCCTGGGGAGGCACAAAATATACATCTACTCACCCCAGAGAGGTAGCCTATGACAAACAAAATGGTAGATACCACCAAAGTCCAATTTAGTGACCAATGCGTTTTATAGTTACTTAGAGGTATATGGATGAAGAGTTGCTTACAGGAGCAGAAGTGACTCAAGGATAACCGCATCCTCATGACCCTTGCCAATATCGATGACAGCTCCCAAAAGCTAGTAAACCCACAGCAGACTGCACAGCTTGCAAACAGCTCAACATGCTGGAGAGTGTCCTTTCTAAGTGGCATTGGTCAAATTCCCTCTGGCATGTGTCTCAGCTAGGTTCTGCTTCTCCCAGGAAGCTGGTGTGGTCCCATGGCCTTCTGTACAGTGCGGTTTGTTTGAGAGGCTTTCCTTGTAGCTTGATTTGCCTGAATCATCTTTGCAGCTGTTATTCCTCACTATGGCTGGGAGCATCTGCTCAATTTCAAGGGAATTCCTGAAGATTTTGAATTGTTTACGTTTCTGCTTAATGATCTTCTCTCAAAGATGGAACTGTTACATAACAAATGGGAATGGAAACTCACACTTGTGTGGAGGTGGGGAATTTGAGTGCACCTTTGTCCATGTGTGAAAATCTGTGTAGACCCAAGAGTTCAATGTCTAGTGTCTCCATCTATTGCTCCCTATCTTATCTTCTGAGACAGGGTCTTTCATTGAACCTGCAACTAACTGTCATAGATAGAAACAATCTCGAGGGATTTCTCTGTCTCTGCCTTTCTAGTCCTGGAAATAAACATACATTCCAGTAAAAAGGTATTGGGTTAGAACACAGATTCCCATGATTGCACAACTTCCCAGGCTGTCTCATGGATTCTTCCACTACTCTTTATTATCTGTTCAATTCTCTTTCCAGGTAGGTGTAATTTTACATGCATTACAGATATCAATATTTCTTCATTTATCTATTTCTATTGTGCATATAACTATTATTTGCTAGTCTTATAAATATCATGTGTTCATATTTGTTCTTGATTTGCTTCTCTGATCTGTGACTCCATATGAAACTTTTATTATATGCTTTCTATGAAATGTCTTCTTATTTTTTTTTTTCGGGACAGGGTTTCTCTGTATACTCCTGGCTGTCCTGGAACTCACTTTGTAGACCAGGCTGGCCTCGAACTCAGAAATCCACCTGCCTCTGCCTCCCAAGTGCTGGGATTAAGGTGTGCACCACCACCATCCAGCTTGAAATGTCTTATAGGTTGAAATGATTCATGCTTTTGACAGGAGATTCTTGAATTATTGTAAATTTTAAATCTGATTTTTAATGGCAAAGAATGGAGCTCAGTGGTAGTATTCTTCTCTAGTTTAGAAAACCACAATCCTCTGCAACACACACAAAGCTTCTGGGTTGTGACTGTTAGGATTCAGTTTCCTCTGAAATTATCCTTTGCTCTAAATCAATTAAGCTACTGTAATACTACATGCAAAATCAACTAGTGTATAATTTAGGGAAGTTTTTTCTTTCTAATAAGATACTAACATATTTATTAGGCACATTTTGGAGATAGTAGCTATTTTGTTTCTAGTTTAACTCATAACCTTATTAGAGGAATGCAGAAACTATCATGTTTCTGCTAACCCAAGTCAAAATTTATTAGCTCAGATTTTATATTGTACGTAAACTATCCATAAGTAAAGAGATGTTACTAATGATATAGACTAAAAGTTACTTTAGACTTACAGTATATCATTTACTTAAATATAATACATATAGTCAACTATAAAAAGTCAAGTTAAGTAACTATGAAAATAACAAACTAGATTAAAACAAGTAAAATTAATTTTTAAAAGATCAATATCATCATTTATACTTTTATCACAATAATAAATACAATGTAATTCAAACTGTGTTTAATTATCCAACTTGTGTTAGCTTGAGTTGCAATAATTTAGAGCTGTTTACATGTTTTATAGTTTCTTAAAATATGTAAATGATTAAGAGTATGGACGATATTTAGCAATTATCTAAAACAAGAATTTTACCTATTTTTTTACCTATATACTTACCTACCAACTTTTATACCGATTTAATATAATATCATTTTCTATCAATATATTAAGTACATATAAATTAATCCTCTATTACATATTGAAATCTTTTTATGTAGGAGATTTTTAAAAAATACACATTTAGTTTGCAGGTGGGATTTGTGGCATATGTCTATAATCTTACCTCAGTACAAGCCTGGGAAACAGAAAGATGAAATAAAAATTATACATTTAATCTGCATTTGGTTACTATTGGTTAACCAAAAACTAAAGAGCAGCTGATCTTTAATTCTTGCAGTTGAATATAATCATCTGTCATTGGCATCATTACACCAATCAGATCAGGCAGAGATTGATTAAAAATATATCACCTGAATGGAGAGAGTGACATCTGTGTAATAGAAGCAATCACGATCCAAACAGGGTTTATGACCTCATACTGTGCTCCTTCCTTCCCTTTGATAGAGGGAAGATAACAGACCCTTCCTTACCAGGGACTCTCTAGCCTGCCCATGTATCCTAGAGATGCAGGTTAACTAAAATGTACTTCCCCAGAAAAGTGTCAATCTGTGGTACCTGATCCCACACCGGCTGCTTCCTAGGGATACTGACTTCCTCACTCTTTAGCAAGCTAGTATGGCATAGATATACAGACAAGCTACCTGTACACCATATCAGAGACACAGCCAAGAAAATAAATCCACATCACACACCCCCACACTCCGCCCTCCCACACACACAAAGAGTTTGAAATTTCAACAAAGTATGCTTTCTGCAAATCAACCAGCCCTACAGAAAGGGTTCTCCAGTAAGAATTACTTACATAAAGCTAAAGACAAAGAAATCAAAAAGTTGTAAACGTTCCTAAAGATTACAAGAATTACAAAGAACAGAAAAACAAACAGATCAGTGAACTTAAAAGAAAATCAGTGCCTGAGTAATCTCCAACAAAACATAAACACAAGACTGAACAAAAGGACAAACACAAGTGAATGATTTGAAAACTGAATTCAATAAAATATAGTCATGTTGAATAGGAATTTCATTGAAGATGAAATAACCATAATTTTTGAAAATGACATATTGAAACATTTGGGAAAGCTTTACAAATAGAGTGGATCATGTAGAAGGTAAAATATCTGGACTTGAAGACAAAGTAAAGAGGTCCATTCACAGATGCCCAGAGCAGGAGGACTTCAAAACTCATAAGAAAGGAATAAGCAGGATTTTAGGGCAGTATGAGGAGATGTAAATTCTGAATTATAGGTAAAAATGAAGAAGAATTCCAGGTTAGTTCATAGACCAAACCTTCAACAAGATCATACAAAATACTTTCCTAAACTCAAAAAAGTGCATATCCTTATAGATAACAATCAGCATACATAAGACCAAATAGCTATGATCAGGAACAAAACTCCCAACAGCATATGAGATCAAATATAAATATACCTACCAAAAAAGAATATTAAAAGCTGCCAGCGAACAAAACACAAGTCAAATATGGAAAAACAAATCCATCAGTATAAAAGCTGATTTCTCAGAGGAAAATTTGAAAATCATATTAAACAATTTAGATTGGTGAACCATTACAGGAAGTCATATCTACAAGTTTTCTGCTGATAACTAATCTGAAAATATACGTTTAAATAAAAAACTCACATCCTTGAAGACATGCATTTTATAAAAATCCTTTAAAGCACACACACATGAAGAACTTCATCTTTTCAAAGACTATACTGTAAGTGCAATGCAACACTTTAAAATATAATCTTGAATTGCTTCCTAATTTGTGTATCTGCATAGACTGAGATGACACTCTTCTGTATTAAAGCTCTGATTCTCGACAACAAAGGCAGAAAAAAGTGACTAGGGTTTGATATCCTAAAAATAGTTGAAGATGTGCCAAAAGCAAATTTCATTTTCCAAATGAGTTCTTCCTGTTTGGGAAACATAAGACTAGGGGTAAATGATCAAGTCAAATTTCAATTTAATGAACCTATATGAACAAAACCACACACATTAAATTTATTGCCTCATATGGTGAAACAAATACATGGCATTCCCAAGCAAATCAAGATGGATTTTAAGTCTTATTTTGATTATCAATGTGTATAACCAAAGTTGAAGTTAAATATATGGCTTAAAAAGACTCAGAAATGCAAAAGCTATCCTCATGCCACTTAGTCTTAAAAAAAAAAAAACTCAAAACAATCAGTGTTTTTCTTAATCTGTTCACTTATTATCAAGTCAATCAGACAGTGAACCATAATGTTAAATACACTATCCTCTCCAGCCTTTCAAAGACCAAGTTCACACATAGACATATGATAGCCATTGTATTACATTGTATTGTATTACATGGTATTACAGTTATAAAGTTTTCAATTCAGGTAAATAGCCTTAAAATTAGAATTTAATTTATTAGAATAGATTTATACAAAGAATTCTTAGGATAATAATTTAATCATCCAATATGAATACTAAAATGTATGCATTTTCAACATAATATTTTTATTGAATATTTGGGAATTTCAAATCATGTACCCTGATCAAACTCACTTCCCAGTCCTTCTAGGTCCATCCCCTCTACACTTTGGATATTTCTTCCAAAGAGAATGAGGGGGAGGAGGAGGAGAAGGAGAAGGAGGAGGAGGAGGAGGAGGAGGAGGAGGAGGAGGAGGAGGAGGAGGAGGAGGAGGAGGAGGAAAAAGAGCTGGAGCAGGAGCAGGGGCAGGAGCGGGAAATTCAATTTATCTTATCCATATACTCACTGGATTATAGTCAAACTCCCAGCATCTTAAAGAAAACTAAGTCAATCCCACTTACAATTCCACCAGAAGCCAATCATTATGGAAGCTACACTTCAGTACCATATCACAATTTTCAAGAGTCTCTTAGATGGATTCTGGTATAAGTTGTTAATTTTTTTTGAAGGGGAGATGAGGAGAGGGATTTTTTTTTCTATATCCAACTTTTCAATAATGAATCTGCAGTCACATCATTAATACCACTGGGATAGAGAGATGGCTTAGCCTTTAAAGACTAGTCTCACAACAAAAAAAAACCATAAAATGTGTACTTTTGAGATTGACAGGACATTTAATTTTATGACTCACATCTAATGTAGATAAAGCTAACTTTAAGGCAGTCCTAACTGAAGGAGATTTCTTCTAATGCTGCAGAACACTGTATGTATTTGAGTAACAAAACCATGTGTTTAACCATTTACAACTGAAGTCTTTGAATTAGCAGCATGTATTAGATAGAAAGTACACGGGGGAAATTCCCTTCTATATTTCTCTTTGGAAAGCCTGTAGTTATTTTTTTAAGCCTTCTTCTGTATATGGGCCCATAAAAATTTTACAGGAAGAAATTAAATGTGTAAAATGATTTATAGGAGGATTTTAAAAGCTTGCAAGTTTGGAATTTCATATATCTTCGTGAAAACTGTTATAAATCTTTGTAACCTAAATTGCTTACCCTAGTTCTCTACAGAAACAGCATAAACAGAGCAAGCAATTATCTGTAATAAACTTTTCCTTTAATATTGTGGCAATTCCGTTTTCCTAACACACTTGTCATAATCCATTTTTTGCTTTACATTCTCAAACACTGTACACTCCTTTTTTTGGGAGGATTTTTGAAACTGTGGAAATTCTGAAGCTACTGGGGAAAAGATAACATATTCTACTGTTGAGAGAACATTGGACATAAATGACACCTAAGCTGTACTTTTTGAAGTTTAATGCATTCTTTTTATAAGCCAAGTACTAGTGTTTTTGCTACTTGTGGAGACAGCATTCAAATAGTTCAATTTCTCATTCTAAGAAAATTTGTTAAACAAGTTCCACAATTAAATAATTAAAATATATAATTAATCAAATGCTGCTCCTGTAGGTTGGATATGAAATATTCCCGAAAACTTCTTGAGAATGATGTGCATGTCCTCACCAGCTGGAGGCATAGTGTAACATGTTATGACACATTTAGCAATGTTAAGCAGAGTTAAGCGGAGAATGTATATTTCTCACAGTAGATATTATTGGTGCCTTTCTTGTCTATAGGCCAGGCCCTGGCCTGGACTTTGGCTCCAGTCTCTCTTCTTGATTAGCATTGTGATATAACCAGCTGCCACAAGTTCCCATTACTGGAGAGCCTCATGTCTTTCCCACCCAGATGGACTGAATCCTCTCAAACTAGGAGGCATATTAACTCTTTCTTTACTCAGTTTGTTTCCATTAGATATTTTGTCTTCAGTAACTTGATAGGTAGATAACACAGATATTATAAAACTGTTCATCCAATATATTCTCTTTTAAATTTAAATTTAAACTACTTACTGCATTAAAATAGTAGAAAATTTAATGATGAAGTCTTTACATAAAGGAATAAGGTAATCTCAGACACTTTTTAAAGGCACTTTAGTAATTTTATAATAATTTACGGAATATGTATATGTTGCACCAAGATATTTTCTTTTTAAATCTATGTTTTTTAATATTTTATTACATATTTCCTCAATTACAATTCCAATGCTATCCCAAAAGCCCCCATACCCTCCCCCCTCTCCCCCATTTCCCTACCCAACCATTCCCTTTTTTTTTTTTTTTTTTTGGCCCTGGCGTTCTCCTGTACTGGCTCGTATAAAGTTTGTGTGTCCAATGGGCCTCTCTTTCCAGTGATGGCCGACTAGGCCATCTTTTGATACATATGCAGCTACAGACAAGAGTTCCGGGGTACTGGTTAATTCATCATGTTGTTCCCCCTATAGGGTTGCAGATCCCTTTAACTCCTTGGGTACTTTCTCTAGCTTCTCCATTGGGAGCCCTGTGATCCATCCAATAGCTGACTGTGAGCTTCCACTTCTGTGTTTGCTAGGCCTCGGCATAGTCTCACAAGAGACAGCTATATCTGGGTCCTTTCAGCAAAATCTTGCTAGTGTATGCAATGGTGTCAGCGTTTGGAAGCTGATAATGGGATGGATCCCTGTATATGGCAGTCTATAGATGGTCCATCCTTTTTTTTTTAATTTTTAATATTTTTTTATTACGTATTTTCCTCAATTACATTTCCAATGCTATCCCAAAAGTCCCGCATACCCACCCACCCCCACTTCCCTAACCACCCATTCCCATTCTTTTGGCCCTGGCATTCCCCTGTATTGGGGCATATAAAGTTTGCAAATCCAATGGGCCTTTCTTTCCAGTGATGGCCAACTAGGCCATCTTTGATACTTATGCAGCTAGAGACAAGAGCTCCGGGGTACTGGTTAGTTCATCATGTTGTTCCAACTATAGGGTTGCAGATCCCTTTAGCTCCTTGGGTACTTTCTCTAGCTTCTCCATAGGGAGCCCTGTGATACATCCAATAGCTGACAGTGAGCATCCACTTCTATGTTTGTTTGGCTCCGGCATAGTTTCAAAAGAGAGAGCTATATCTGGGTCCTTTCAGCAAAATCTTGCTAGTATATGCAATGGTGTCAGCGTTTGGAAGCTGATTATGGGATGGATCCCTGGATATGGCAGTCTATAGATGGTCCATCCTTTCATCACAGCTCCAAACTTTGTCTCTGTAACTCCTTCCATGGGTGTTTTGTTCCCAATTCTAAGAAGGGGCATAGTGTTCCACACTTTGGTCTTCATTCTTCTTGAGTTTCATGCGTTTAGCAAATTGTATCTTATATCTTTGGTATCCTAAGTTTTGGGCTAATATCCACTTATCAGTGAATTCATATTGTGTGAGTTCTTTTGTGATTGTGTTACATCACTCAAGATGAAGCCCTCCAGGTCCATCCATTTGGCTAGGAATTTCATAAATTCATTCTTTTTAATAGCTGAGTAGTACTCCATTGTGTAAATGTACCACATTTTCTGTATCCATTCCTCTGTTGAGGGGCATCTGGGTTCTTTCCAGTTTCTGGCTATTGTACATAAGGCTGCTATGAACATAGTGGAGCATGTGTCCTTCTTACCGGCTGGAACATCTTCTGGATATATGCCCAGGAGAGGTATTGCTGGATCCTCCGGTAGTTCTATGTCCATTTTTCTAAGGAACTGCCAGACTGATTTCCAGAGTGGTTGTACAGGCTTGCAATCCCACCAACAATGGAGGAGTGTTCCTCTTTCTCCACATCCTCGCCAGCATCTGCTGTCACCTGAATTTTTTATCTTAGCCATTCTGAATGGTGTGAGGAGGAATCTCAGGGTTGTTTTGATTTGCATTTCCCTGATGATTAAGGATGTTGAACATTTTTTTCGGGTGCTTCTCTGCCATACGGTATTCCTCAGGTGAGAATTCTTTGTTCAGTTCTGAGCCCCATTTTTTAATGGGGTTATTTGATTTTCTGGAGTCCACCTTCTTGAGTTCTTTATATATATTGGATATTAGTCCCCTATCTGATTTAGGATAGGTAAAGATCCTTTCCCAATCTGTAGGTGGTCTTTTTGTCTTATTGACAGTGTCTTTTGCCTTGCAGAAGCTTTGCAGTTTCATGAGGTCCCATTTATCAATTCTTGATCTTACTGTGCAAGCCATTGCTGTTCTCTTCAGGAATTTTTCCCCTGTGCCCATATCTTCAAGGCTTTTCCCCACTTTCTCCTCTATAAGTTTCAGTGTCTCTGGTTTTATGTGAAGTTCATTGATCCACTTAGATTTGATCTTAGTACAAGGAGATAGGAATGGATCGATTCGCATTCTTCTACATGATAACAACCAGTTGTGCCAGCACCATTTCTTAAAAATGCTGTCTTTTTTCCACTGGATGGTTTTAGCTCCGTTGTCAAAGATCAAGTGACCATAGCTGTGTGGGTTCATTTCTGGGTCTTCAATTCTATTCCATTGGTCTACTTGTCTGTCACTGTACCAGTACCATGCAGTTTTTATCACAATTGCTCTATAGTAAAACTTTAGGTCAGGCATGGTGATTCCAGCAGAGGTTCTTTTATCCTTGAGAAGTTTTTGCTATCCTTGTTTTTTTGTTATTCCAGATGAATTTGCAGATTGGTCTTTCTAATTCGTTGAAGAATTGAGTAGAAATTTTGATGGGGATTGCATTGAATCTGTATATTGCTTTCGGCAAGATAGCCATCTTTACAATGTTGATCCTGCCGATCCATGAGCATGGGAGATCTTTCCATCTTCTGAGATCTTCTTTAATTTCTTTCTTTAGAGATTTGAAGTTTTTATCATACAGATCTTTCACTTCCTTAGTTAGATTCACGCCAAGATATTTTATATTATTTGTGACTATTGAGAAGGGTGTTGTTTCTCTAATTTCTTTCTCAGCCTGTTTATTCTTTGTGTAGAGAAAGGCCATTGACTTGTTTGAGTTAATTTTATATCCAGCTACTTCACCGAAGCTGTTTATCAGGTTTAGGAGTTCTCTGGTGGAATTTTTAGGGTCACTTATATATACTACCATATCATCTGCAAAATGTGATATTTTGACTTCATCTTTTCCAATTTGTATCCCCTTCATCTCCTTTTGTTTTCGAACTGCTCTGGCTAGGACTTTAAGTACAATGTTGAATAGGTATGGAGAAAGTGGACAGCCTTTTCTAGTCCCTGATTTTAGAGGGATTGCTTCAAGCTTCTCACCATTTACTTTGATGTTGGCTACTTTTTGTTGTAGATTGCTTTTATCATGGTTAGGTCTGGGCCTTGGATTCTTGATCTTTCCAAGACTTTTATCATGAATGGGCGTTGGATCTTGTAGAATGCTTTTTCCGCATCTAACGAGATGATCATGTGGTTTTTGTCTTTGAGTTTGTTTATATAATGGATTACGTTGATGGATTTCTGTATATTAAACCATCCCTGCATCCCTGGAATAAAACCTACTTGGTCAGGATGGATGATTGCTTTAATGTGTTCTTGGATTCGGTTAGCAAGAATTTTATTGAGGATTTTTGCATCTATATTGATAAGGGAAATTGGTCTGAAGTTCTCTATCTTTGTTGGATCTTTCTGTGGTTTAGGTATCAGAGTAATTGTGGCTTCATAGAATGAGTTGGGTAGAGTTCCTTCTACTTCTATTTTGTGGAATAGTTTGTGCAGAACTGGAATTAGATCTTCATTGAAGGTCTGATAGAACTCTGCACTAAACCCATCTGGTCCTGGGCTTTTTTTGACTGGGAGACTATTAATGACTGCTTCTATTTCTTTAGGGGATATGGGACTGTTTAGCTCGTTAACTTGATCCTGATTTAATTTTGGTACCTGGTATCTGTCCAGAAATTTGTCCATTTCGTCGAGGTTTTCCAGTTTTGTTGAGTATATAGCCTTTTGTAGAAGGATCTGATGGTGTTTTGGATTTCTTCAGGATCTGTTGTTATGTCTCCCTTTTCATTTCTGATTTTGTTAATTAGGTTGTTGTCCCTGTGCCCTCTAGTGAGTCTAGCTAAGGTTTTATATATCTTGTTCATTTTCTCCAAGAACCAATTCTGCATTTGGTTAATTCTTTGAATAGTTCTTCTTGTTTCCACTTCGTTGATTTCACCCCTGAGTTTGATTATTTCCTGCCTTCTACTCCTCTTGGGTGAATTTTCTTCTTTTTTTTCTAGAGCTTTTAGATGTGTTGTCAAGCTGCTAGTGTGTGCTTTCTCCAGATTCTTTTTGTAGGCACTCAGAGCTATGAGTTTCCCTCTTAGAAATGCTTTCATTGTGTCCCATAGGTTTGGGTATGTTGTGTCTTCATTTTCATTAAACTCTAAAATGTCTTTAATTTCTTTCTTTATTCCTTCCTTGACCAAGGTATCATTGAGAAGAGTGTTGTTCAGTTTCCATGCGAATGATGGCTTTCCATTATTTATGTTGTTATTGAAGATCATTCTTAGACCATGGTGGTGTGATAGAATGCATGGGACAATTTCAATATTTTTGTATCTGTTGAGGCCTGTTTTGTGACCAATTATATGGTCAATTTTGGAAAAGGTCCCGTGAGGTGCTGAGAAGAAGGTATATCCTTTTGTTTTAGGATAAAATGTTCTGTAGATATCTGTTAAGTCCATTTGTCTCATCACTTCTGTTAGTTTCACTGTGTCCCTGTTTAGTTTCTGTTTCCACGACCTGTCCATTGATGAAAGTGGTGTGTTGAAGTCGCCCACTTTTATTGTGTGAGGTGCAATGTGTGCTTTGAGCTTTACTCAAGTGTCTTTAATGAATGTGTCTGCCCTTGGATTTGGAGCATAGATATTCAGAATTGATAGTTCCTCTTGGAGGATTTTACCTTTGATGAGTATGAAGTGTCCCTCCTTGTCTTTTTTGATAACTTTGGGTTGGAAGTTGATTTTATTCGATATTAGAATGGCTACTCCAGCTTGTTTCTTCAGGCCATTTGCTTGGAAAATTGTTTTCCAGCCTTTTACTCTGAGGTAGTGTCTGTCTTTTTCCCTGAGATGGGTTTCCTGTAAGCAGCAGAATGTTGGGTCCTGTTTGTGTAGCCAGTCTGTTAGTCTATGTCTTTTTATTGGGGAATTGAGTCCATTGATATTAAGAGATATTAAGGAAAAGTAATTGTTGCTTCCTTTTATTTTTGTTGTTAGAGTTGGCATTCTGTTCTTGTGGCTGTCTTCTTTTTGGTTTGTTGAGGGATTACTTTCTTGCTTTTTCTAGGGCGTGATTTCCTTCCTTGTATTGTTTTTTTTTTTTTTTTTCTGTTATCATCCTTTGAAGGGCTGAATTCGTGGAAAGATAATGTGTGAATTTGGTTTTGTCGTGGAATACTTTGGTTTCTCCATCTATGGTAATTGAGAGTTTGGCCGGGTATAGTAGCCTGGGCTGGCATTTGTGTTTTCTTAGTGTCTGTATAACATCTTTCCAGGTTCTTCTGGCTTTCATAGTCTCTGGTGAAAAGTCTGGTGTAATTCTGATAGGCCTGCCTTTATATGTTACTTGACCTTTCTCCCTTGCTGCTTTTAATGTTCTATCTTTATTTAGTGCATTTGTTGTTCTGATTATTATGTGTTGGGAGGAATTTCTTTTCTGGTCCAGTCTATTTGGAGTTCTGTAGGCTTCTTGTATGATCATGGGCATCTCTTTCTTTAGTTTTGGGAAGTTTTCTTCTAAAATTTTGTTGAAGATATTTGCTGGCCCTTTATGTTGAAAATCTTCCATCTAATCAACTCCTATTATCCGTAGGTTTGGTCTTCTCATTGTGTCCTGGATTTCCTGGATATTTTGAGTTAGGATCCTTTTGCGTTTTGTATTTTCTTTGATTGTTGTGCCGAATTTCTCTATGGAATCTTCTGCACCTGAGATTCTCTCTTACATCTCTTGTATTCTGTTGCTGATGCCCGCATCTATGGTTCCCGATTTCTTTCCTAGGGTTTCTATCTCCAGCGTTGCCTCACTTTGGGTTTTCTTTATTGTGTCTACTTCCCTTTTTAGGTCTAGTATAGTTTTGTACATTTCCATCACCTGTTTGGATGTGTTTTCCTGTTTTTCTTTGAGGACTTCTACCTGTTTGGTTGTCTTTTCCTGTTTTTCTTTAAGGACTTGTAACTCTTTAGCAATGTTCTCCTGTATTTCTTTAAGTGAATTATTAAAGTCCTTCTTGATGTCCTCTACCATCATCATGAGATATGCTTTAAATCTGGGTCTAGCTTTTCGGTTGTGTTGGGGTGCCCAGGACTAGGTGGGGTGGGAGTGCTGCGTTCTGATGATGGTGAGTGGTTCCGATTTCTGTTAGTGGGATTCTTGCATTTGCCTTTCGTCATCTGGTAATCTCTGGGGCTGTGCAGAATACACTGGGCGTGGTCCCGGAACCAAGATGTCTGTTGATGATGCTCCAGCAATGTGCTCCCTCTCCACTCAGACCCCTTTCCACTGGCCTGAAGGTGGCTGGATGTCAGGGGCCTGTGCAGAATACACTCGGCGGGGTCCTGGAACCAAGATGTCTGCTGCTGATGCACAGGCAAAGCGTTCCTGGGTGGTTGGATCCCTAAACACTGGCCAGAAAGTTGGCCAGCTGTCTGGGGCCTAAAAAGGGGGCTACCTTAGAAGCTCTGTGGCTTCCCCCTGTCCCAGAAGCTTTTAGCTTCTGTATTCAGTACTCTCACCTGTGCAGAATACACTTGGCGGGGTCCCAGAACCAGGATGTCTGCTGCAGATGCTCAGGCTAGGCGCTCCCTCTCTGCTCAGACCCCTTTCCTCCGGCCCGGAAGGTGGCTGGAAGTCTGGGGCCTGTGCAGAATACACCCGGCAGGGTCCCGGAACCAAGATGTCTGCTGCAGATGCTCAGGTAAAGCGTTCTCAGGCCGGTCGGATCCCTTACCTTTGTGCAGAATACACTCAGCGGGGTCCTGGAACCCTAAATCTATGTTTTAAAATATATATTATTACCCCTACAGACATACTAATAGACAAAAGCACTTGTTTTCTGAGAAGAGAAGTAAAATTTAGAGATATCAAGGTTATTCAAATATGTAGAATAAAATAAAATTGTATTTCTGGTGAAGATTGGGTAATTTTATTAGAAATGAAAAAAAATGCTTAGCTGGGTAGTGCACACCTTAATCTCAGAACTCAGGAAGCAGAGGCAGGCAAATCTATGACTTCAAGGCCAGTCTGGTCTACAAAGTGAGTTCCAGGGCAAACAGGAATATGCAGAGAAACCCTGTCTTGAAAAACCACAATAAAGAAACAGCTCAAGTTTTGCCTTCGATTACATCTCTTTACCTTGTGGATAACACAAAGTCAGATTTCTACAAGGGACAAGGAAGTCCCAGAAGAACATACTTGTTATGTTACACAAAATCAGCAAACTAGACACAGTACTACATGCCAATAAGAGAAAGCTGATCTTCGGGCCTAACTAGCTAATACTATGATAATGAAGGAAAAGATTTTTTATATTATAGGAAATTGAAAACTCCAGGGTTTAGATTATATCTATTGAGTCTTATGCAGTGATCTAATATATATAAAAAAATCGTTTTTCTAGTCTCTAACCTTAGCCTCTCTAGAACATGGAAATGAATGTTTTAATAGCATCGTTCATAATCCTATATTCTAACAAGATTTCTTTATCCTCTATATCCCTTGTCCTCATACTCAGATAAAGTTTACCCGATAATTGAATAGTCTGTAACAATAAGGAATAGAACATGTTTCTGGGTATTAAAGCCCTTAGCAAATGTGAAAGAAAAAATAGCAAGTAGCAGAGAAAAGCATCAGACTAATTCCATAAACTGGGTTTAAAAGCATCCAGCAGAAAAATGACAGGAGGAAGCAGTCAGGCTGGAGTACCTGAGGGAGAAGGTTTTTTGATTTTTTTTTGTTTTTTGTTATTTTAGATTACCTTTACGCTTCTGCTTCTACCCAAGGCATATTTTATCCCTTGAGAAAAAAATAATAGTAATATTTATTGTAAATAATTTACTTTCTTGCTATTGTCTTGAACACAATTGATTGCTTGTTTGTTATTGCTGTCGTTTTGCTTTGTTTTGTATTTTATTCTTTGCATATGTTATATCCAGACTGCAGTTTCCTCTCCCTCCACTCCTTCCACCCACTCCTCACCTTCACTTTCCCCTAGCTTTACACCTCTTTGAATTCCTTATTCCTTTAAAAAAAAAAACAATAAATAAAAGACCTGGTCTCTCAAGGATTTTAACTGAACATGGCATTAAAAAATCAAATTGCAGTAAGGCTAGATACAAACCCCCATACCAAAGCGGGACATGGCGAACAAGTAGGAGAAAAGTGGTTCTAAGTACAGGGAAAAGCATGAAAGATCCCCCCACTTTCACTTTTAAAAGTTCCACAAGAACCCAAGGTATACATCCATAATGTATATGCAAAGGACCTAGCTCAGACTCATACAGGGTCTATGAAAGTCCCTTTTATCTCTATATACCCTCATGAAACTTGCTTCGTTGATTCTATGGCTCGTGTTCCTACCATTCTGATTCCATCCTTCTTCCTACTCTTCTTCAAAGTTCTCCTGGCTTCAACTAGTGAGTCTCTACATATACTCCTATCAGCTGCTGAACAAAACCACTCTGATGACAATTGCGCTAAACACCAATCAATGAATTAGTTATGAATATAACAGAATATAAAGAGCAATTGTTCACTGAGTAGTTAGTTAGTTAGTTGGTTAGTTAGTTGTCAATAGTATTTGGTCAATGATTTTGTGAGTGGGTTGATGTTTGATTCTCACTGTTGGGAACTTTGCCTGTCTGTTGAAGATGGCCAGTTCAGACTCAGTATCCCTCATTACTAGGAGACTTTCATAGGGTCACTCTCGTAGATTTCAGGGAATTTTCACTGCACTAGGTTTCTACATCTGCCACCAAATTTCCCTCAGTTTCAGTCACATCTCCTAGCACTTTGTCTCTTAATTTTTCCCACCTTGCCTGAACCCCGCCCCCTTCTCATCCACATCTGACTACAGTCTAACCGCAAAAATTTGTTCTTTTCCCCTTTCCTTTCAGGAAGATCCCTGCAGCCCCACTTGAACTCTCCTTATGGCTTAGCTGCTCTGGCCCTATGAATTCTAGAATGCTCATCCTTTACTAATGAGATAATCTCCACTTATAAGTGTGTATATACCATGTTTGTATTTCTGGATCTGGGTTACCTCACTCAGTGTGATTTTTTTTTTAAAAGTTACTCAGCCATTTGATAATCTATTGGGAATTCTCTCTTTAGAGCTGTACCCCCATGGGTTATTTGTGTTGTCCAATTTTTTGAATTCTTTATGTGTTTTGGATATTAGATATTAGATACTAGGGAATATCTTATCTCAGTCTTTAAGATGCTGGTCTGTCTTATGGATGGTGTCTTTTGCTTTATATAACCTTTTCAGTTCCATAAGGTCCCATTTATTGATAATTGTTCTTATTTATGTATTTATGTATTCATTCATTCATTCATTTTATCAGATATTTTCTTTATTTACATTTCAAATGTTATCCCCTTTCCTGGTTTCTCCTCCAAATACCTTCTTCTCCCTTCACCCTTTCCCTGCTAACCAACCTACCCTCTCCTGCTCCCTGATCCTAGCATTCCCCTACACTAGGGCATCAAGTCTTCACAGGACCTTGAACATAAGTCTACTGTTCAGGAAGTTATCTCCAAAGTCAATGCATTAAAAGATATTCCCCACATTCTATTCTATTAAGTTTATTGTATCTGATTGTATGTCTGAAGTCTTTGATCCAGTTGGAATTGACTGTTGTGCAGGATAATACATATGGATCTATTTGTTCTCTTCTACATGTTGACATCCAGTTATACCATCACCATTTGTTATAAACTTATTAAAAGTTCAGCCTTTTGGTCCATTGTGCATTTCTGGCTTTTTTGGTCAAAAATTAGGTGTATGGATTTATGTCTGTATCTGCAATTCCATTGATCAACCTGTCTGCCTTTATGACCATGAAGGTTCGTCTGTCTGTCTTTCTTTCTTTCTTTCTTTCTTTCTTTCTTTCTTTCTTTCTTTCTTTCTTTCTTTCTTTCTTTCTTTCTTTTTTCCTTGCTCGCTTGCTTGCTTGCTTGTTTACTTGCTTGCTTGCTTGCTTTCTTGCTTTCTTTTTTAAATATAGCTCTGCAGTATACCTTGGAATCAGGAATGGTCATCCCTTGGATGTCATTTTATTGTACAGTGTCATTTTAGCTATCCCAGATTTTTGTTTTCTCCATATGGAACTGAGTATTGCCTTTCAGGGTCTGTAAACTATAGTGTTAGAATTTTGCATTGAATCTATAGTTTGCCTTTGATAGGATCGTCATTTACACTATGTTAAACCTACCAATCCATGAGTATAGGATATCATTCTATCTTTTAGTATCTTCTTCAGTTTCTTATTAAAACAACTTCAATTTTTTTTTTGTCTAACATAGATTTCATTTGCTTGATTAGAGTTACCCCAAAATACTTTATAACATTTGTGGATATTGTGAAGGATGTTGTTTCCCTGCTATCCTTCACAACCCATTTGTCCTTTGGGTATGAGAAGGCCACTAATTTTCATTATTTAATCATTTATCCAATCCCTTCCCTAAGGGATTATTAGCTGTAGGAGTTTCCTGGTAGAATTTTTGGGGTCACATATATACTATCATATTATATGCTTTAAAAAATGATACTTTGGTTTCTTTCTAATTTTTATCCCCCTGATCTCCTTCATATGTCCTATATTGCCCCAGCTAGAATTCAATTACTATTTATAATAGAAATAGCAAGAGTGGATGGCTTTGGATTTTTTCCAATGTTAATGGAATTGCTTTGATTTTTCTTCAATTAATTTGAGTTTGGATATTGTTTTCTGTTAATTGCTTTTGTTATGTTTATCCTTAATCTCTCCAAAGCTTTTATCATCAAGTGGTGTTGGATTTTGTCAAAGGCTTTTTCAGTGTCTAACAAAATA
Organism: Mus caroli; assembly: GCF_978045245.1. Taxonomy (NCBI): domain Eukaryota; kingdom Metazoa; phylum Chordata; class Mammalia; order Rodentia; family Muridae; genus Mus; species Mus caroli. Next base: position 140,708,862 of record NW_028227257.1, read on the forward strand.
ATCATGTGTGGGTTTTTTTTCTGTTTGTTTATATGGTGGATTACTTTGACATATTTTTATATGTTGAACCATCTCTACATGGATCCTACTTGATCATGGTAGATTATCATTCTGATGGTGGATTAGATTCAGTTTGCAGGTATTTTATTGAATATTTTTGCATCTATTTTCATACGAAAAATTGGTCTGTAGGGTTTTATTGTTGTTGTTATTGCTGAATCTTTTTATACTTTGTGTATCAGTTTGATAATGACTTCATAAAGTGAATTTTGCAATATCCATTTTGTTTATATTTTGTGGAATAATTTGAGAAGTAGTTGAGGTAAATGATTTTTGAAAAGCTGTTATAGTTTTTCATTAAGACCATCTGGCTCTTGCCTTCTTTTGTTTGGGAGATTTTGAGTAATTACTAGTATTTTTTAGGGGTTATGGGTGTATTTAAGCTGTTTATTTTGTCTTGTTTTAAATTTAATAAGTGGTAACTACCAAGAAAATTATGTCATTACTTTTAGATTTTCCAATTTTGTGAATACTGTTTTTTTAAAGTATGACTTAATGATTCTTTGAAATTCCTCAGTCTCTGATGTTATTTCTCCCTTTTTGTTTTTACTTTGTTAATATCAATATTCCTTCCATTCCTTCTAGTTATTTTGGATAAGGGTTTGTCTCTCCTGTTGATTTTTTCCCAGAATCAACTCTTTCTCTTATAAGTCAATTTACTGATTTCACCCCTCAGTTTTGTTATTTTCTGTGGTCTATTCCTTTGGTGTGAGCTTGCTTCTGTTTGCTTTAGAGCTTTTGGGTATGTCATTAAGTTTCTAATATGATATCTCTTCAATTTCTTTATGAAGGGACTTAGTGCTATGATCTTTCCACTTAACACAACTTTCTCTGTGTCTCATAAGTTTGAGTATGTTATGTATTTATATTCAATAAATTCTTGTAAATCTTTATTTCTTTTTGTCTTGATCAAGGATGTATTCAGTATAGAGTTATTAAGTTTCTATGAGTTTGTAGGCTTTCTGTTGTTTCTATTGTTGTAGCTTCTGTAAGCTTTATTATTTCGCTGTTTTGTTGTTGTCTGGATGACTTTTCCATAGCTGAGTGTAGGTATTAGAGTCTTCCATTATTATTGTATGAGGGCTGATGTATGATTTAATCTTGAGTGGTGTTTCCCTTGCAAATGTGGGTGTCTTTGTGTTTCTAACATAGATGTTAAAAATTGACAAGTCATCATGGTGGAGATTTATTTTGGTGAGTATGAATTGACCTTTTCTTTTGCTTAATTTTGTTTTGAAGACTATTTTCTTAGATAATGGAGTAGCTACAATGGCTGTTTCTTGGGTCCTTTGATTAGAATGCCTTTTTACAACCCTTTATCCTTAGGTAATGTATACATTTGATACCAAAGTATGTTTCCTATATTTTTGTATTCAGCAGAAGGATGCTTTTGGACCATTTTGTTTGCCTGTATCTTTTTATCAGGCCATTCATATTGAGAGACAACAATGATCAATTATTGGTAAATCTTGTCAATTTGTTTTAGTGGTGGTTGTGGTATTGTCTATATGTGGGGGCTGGTAATAGGTAAAAAATACTTTCAAAATTCACAGAATATACAAATAAAAACAAAAAGATTTACAGAAAGCAATGGGTGTTTGTCTCTGAGTTATTTAATAAGAATCAAAGCTTAAGCAAATGAATCTTCAAGTCTTAATTCTCTAAACTTTTGAACCATAGTAACTGCTGTTTTATGTGTGAGACTATAGAGATGGATACTCTATGGCAGCTACACAAACTATAAACATTGTTAGTATCTTTAATTAATCACTTGATGAAAACCTATAAAAAAAAAAAAGTAACAGGAAAATAATGGAGTAGTTGACACAACCTGAAAGCTTCTTAATGTATTTGACAAAATATGAAGTTTTTCCATTCATTTTTGTTTCTACCTTTGTTATGTTGCATACAAGCAATTTTGTGCTATGTTTGATTTTTAACTAATCTACAGTTAATTTATAATTATAAAAAGCTAGAGTGTCTCTACAGTTTTCACTTGCAGGCTTGGTGTTCTATACCTGGAAGAGGGAAGTTCTTAGCTGAAGAAAAACTGTCCAAGAATAGAGTTCATATGAGGAGGTTTCTGAGAAAACCACAAGAAACTAAGATGGGAGTCTTCTGACACAAGTTTCTTTAAAAAAATAACAAAACATGAAATTGTTCTTGGATTATGCTTTTATGCTCATTCAAAATGTAGCAGATAGGAGTGAATTTACTTCAAATTATTATTGCAACTTGATCTTCTTATTTGATTATATGACTTTTTGGAAAACATATTTTTGTCTTGTGCAGTTTGCCTGTCCTACGAGATTGTCTGCTACATGGGAACTGACTTTGTAATTGGCCACTTTACTCATGTGATTCCTCTTAAGCCTTCAGCATATAAATTGTCTAAAGTTCCAAATAAAGTGTGCTATTGCATTGTTATCTAGTATAAACATTAAAATATATGAAATTTGATTTAATAAAGCAACCACTATAGAAAATTCTATATATAGCTTGTTTATATTCAGCAGTATGCCAAGTACAAACTAGAGCAACTCGTACATCATTGAAGAAAGGCCATTCATTACACATAGAGCTTAATAGGCCTGTGTTTTTAGGCTGAAATTGCCAATATTTAGCTCTCACATTCACAAATAAAAAAATGAATATGCTAAATTAAATGAAGGCATTTTGAAGCAGATTTATTCTGTTAAAAGGTATAACAAAATAGAATTGTGTGTGACAAGTTTTAGCTCAACAGAATGTAAAATTGATATGCAATAAGTAGCTGTAGAAAAGGACCATGAAAAGATGGTAATGAAGACTTTAGTGTTAATTCCTAGGTTTGTAATTATGTAATTAGAGATGGTATCTTTCCAAGAGTTGCTCTAAGAGTTGTCAAAACCATTAGCTAGGGGACAAAAGAGTATCTGAAGATAATGGGATGCTGTTGAACTTTTCATTTTGAATTCTGATATTTTGGATCAGTTTGAGAGTAGCATTCAAAATCATTGGGTTCTTTCTGCTGGAACTTTTTGAACATGTCAAATCGTTATTAGCAATGTGTACTTTGAAAATGTTTCTCTGTTAAATAAATATAAATGATTAGGTGAAATCTTTGCTAGATTTAGTGACTTCTATCTGAACTAATTAGGCATGCATGAGTGAAAATAAATAATATTATAAATCATATTTCTGCTTTGGGAACATTAGACTACTATCTTAGTTCACCAGCATCAAAGGGTAGTACACAAATGTGTGACTCATTCATTTACCTTGCATTATTTTAATTTATGCTGAGATAATTGCACCCTGCCCTGTGGTGTTAGCAGCATCAATGTTATAATGGCTGGCACACTACTAACTCCTTGTCTATGAAATGCTAATGTGGGTGTCTAATTGGATGCTCAATGGAAGCCTCAAACTGAGTATAAGTCAAAAGAATTTGCACATAGAAACTCTCAACAGTATGTTTGAGACAAGACCAAATGAGACAGCATCAAATGGCTTGCCAATATGACCAAGTGAAAATTTACATGGTCAAACACATATATACAGACACAACACACACACACACACACACACACACACACAGAGAGAGAGAGAGAGAGAGAGAGAGAGAGAGAGAGAGAGAGAGAGAATTATAGATTGTTAATGTCTGCTAAGAGTATCTTTCAGCGTATCTTTCAGACCAGTATCTTTCAGCTTCAAGCACCAACAAAGATTTTCTAGTATATAGTGGTCAGTTCTTAGTACATACACACTCGTATATACATGTAAAGCTAAATGTACTCAGCATGTTATATATGCCTAAGTGCATACACACATACATTCATGTATATTTAACAATAATAAGAGATCATTAATTTCAGGAGACAGACAAAGGATAAGTGAGAATGAGAAATGTAAGGGGAAATGGAGGGACACTAGTGACACATACAATGCTAATGTATGAAGTTTTACAAAATAATAAAATTATTAAACAACAACCCATCACACATATGCCATCGAAGAGCCTGTCTTATCATCCCATCACGTCAGTGGCACCGATGATCACCCAGTTGCTCACGTCACTATTGTTGGCATCACCTTGACTCCCCTCTAACTGTACCAAAGTCTCTATGTAATCTACCAATAGACCTACACCACATTCCAGATCTAATGGAACTTAAATGTATCCCAGTTTCCCCTACTACACTTTACTCCTTCTATATTTGGTGTAGACTTTTGCAGAAGATTTGGGGCAATTATTCTTTGATAGGCTGAAATTTTTGCTTCTGTAAAAGTCACAATGGAATTTCTAAAATTTGAAGTTGCTGTATACAAAGCAAAGGTTATTTATTTATTTATTTATTTATTTATTTATCTATTTACTTATTTAGAGAATTGATTAAGTGAAGGATCTTGAGATAGATTATACTGACTTGCCTAGATGGAATCTCATACAGTAGAAAGATGGAGAACAAGTAAAAAAAAAAAAAAAAGCTGTGTGCAGAGTGACATCAGAAATAGCAGTTTTGACTGATGAAACAGAGAGGTCTCACAAAGGTGGGACAAACTTTGAAGGGGTTATCTCTGGCATCCCTAGAATGAGGCTAACCTGTAGTCACCAAAAGTTGACTCAGCAAAAGTTATTTTGAACTTTGGTCCCTAGAATTGTGAGAGAAACATTTGTTTTGTTATTTTAAACAATAGATTTTAACAGTTTTGTATCACCAGTAGAAATGCCCCTCCTTTTAGTTTTTACAATAGGTTGTTGTGTTGTTATAAATATATGGTGTTCTTTCAATATGTGTATTTTAGAGAAATAAAACAGTAAGCTAGGCATTGGTGGCACATGTCTTCTGCCAGTTCTTGGAAGGCACAGGCAGGTGGATTTCTGTGAGTTCTATGACAGCCTTATCTACAGAGGGAGCTATAAGACAGCCAGGGCCACACAGAGAAACCTGTTCTATAGATAGATAGATAGATAGATAGATAGATAGATAGATAGATAGATAGATGATAGATAGATAGTCATTTTCCTTTTAGAATACTGCAATGACTTTATTGTTCAAAATAAAATCCAAACCACACACTATTATGACCTGTAGTCAAAATGGCTTAGTATAGAATCGTATGGAATCCCCACCTCTTACTGATTTATGTTCTTTCTTACCACTCAGATGCACTGTTCTCCATGGCTATCCCTTAACACACCCATAATGTCCTCTCCCTACCTCACTCACACCCAGTTTAGATGCTAATGCTACATCTTTGTAGAAATCATTCCTGATCACTACATACACTAATATCTTGAACCATTTTCTATCCTGACTTCAGTCATCATTTTCTTTGTTATTTTTAGCAATAGGTGACAGTATACCATCTGTCCATTTTTTTTATATAACTTTGTTTTTATCTACAAGGTAAACTCTGAGAGTACACATTTTATTTCATTAACGCTCCTATATACATTATTTAGCATGGTGTTTCCTTTAAAACAGGTGACCTAACAAATATATCTCATATGGACTGTTCTCATGTTGACAGTAATAATATAAATCTCTATACTTATGTTTTCCATAAAATACCCTGTTACTCCTCTTATTGTGTTACAGCCACTGTCCATATGTATGTCTTTTTTAGGGTATACAAGCAGATATATACTGTTCCAGCATTTTCTAGATATAATAAAATTAGCTTTTAACATTTATATATTTGCTTCAAGTTTTCAAGCTTTGATTTGTAGTAATTATATACTCATATAAAGTAGAATTGATCATATTTGCTACTAGCAGGATTTTCTCAAATGTTTATATCTTTATCATCTTTCTTCCATAAAGTTATATTGAAAATATAAGAAGTTGACAATTGTTCACTGTGTAACTAAATTTTTAAGTTACTTGACACTAAAGTCAATCAAGACACACAATCTATCTGTATGTTACTTTAGTTACATTTCAGTTCTACAATAAAACACCTTAGCAACTTATATAAGAAAGAGCTTTGCTTTATGCTTTCAGAGAGATAAGAGCCCACCAGGATGAGAAGGCATAACAGTGGAAACAGAAAGCTGAGAGTTCACATCCTTCACCATTAGTACAAAACAGAGAGCATATTGGAAATAGCAAGCAAGGTAATAGTAAATAGTAAGTATGCTTTAATCACTCAAATCCTGCTCCCAGGGACATACTTCACCAGCAGGATACAGATCCTAAATGTTTCCAAACAACAAAATATTCTAATTATCAGGCTTAGAACTCTTAGTCCTTGTATAATATTCACACTGTTCCCACGATCCTTTAACCATGGCTACTATTCACTGATCAATGTTACATAAAAATGTTATATAATGTTATATTCTTTCTTAATAATGTTAGAATCATTTGTAATATGTCTCCGCAGTATACTTTTTTGCTCAAAAAATGTACACACCTTTTCATCACATCTATATCTATGACATTGTCTCCTGTATTTTTTGTTTGACAATGAGAATTTTCAGAGAAGAGTGATAAGTCATGTCTTGTCCATGTTCACCATTTGCCATCGAGTCTTTCAGTGCTAATCTTTTTGTTTGTTCTTAATAACTGCCAGGACATAATTTCTGTCATGGAAATCCTTTCTCCAAATTATTCTGCAAGCTATGAAGTTAGTACAGTCCTACAATCAGAAGCAAAAAGGTTATAAATTTTTTAATCTTTAGCTATTCATTTTATCTTTTGAAATTATAATTACGTTTTTTCTCCCATCGTGTTCCTTCTTCCAAACCCTCTCATATGTACTTCTATTCCCTCTTCCAAAGTCATAGCCTCTTTTGAAGTAAATGCTGTTGCATAATTTATGAATACATACAAGAACACATATTCTTAATCATGTAAATATAATGAGCTCATCTGTATTTTTTTTGAGATTCTTTTCTCTTTTTCTTTTTTTTTTAAATTAGGTATTTTCTTTATTTACATTTCAAATGTTATCCCCTTTCCTAGTTTCCCCTCAGAAAATCCCCTATTCCCTCCTCCTTCCCATCTCTGCTCCCCCTATTCCCCAACCCACCCACTCTCATATCCTGGCACTGGCATTCCCCTATACTGGGGCATAGAACCTTCACAGGACCAAGGACCTCCCCTCCCATTGATGACTGACTAAGCTATCCTCTGCTACATATGCAGCTAAAGACATGAGTCCCACCATGAGTCTTTTTTTATTTGTTTGTTTTGGTTTTTTTAATTGGTGGTTTAGTCCCAGGGAGCTCTGGAGTTACTGGTTAGTTCATATTGTTGTTCCTCTATGCTGCTGCAACCCCCTTCACTCCTTGGGTACTTTCTCTGGCTCCTTCATTGGGGAACCTATGCTCTGTTCAATGGATGACTGTGAGCATCTACTTCTGAATTTGCCAGGCATTGGCAGAACAGCTATATCAGGCTCCTGTCAGCAAAATCGTTTTGGCAGCTGCAATAGTGTCTGGGTTTGGTGGTTGTTTATGGGATGGATCCCCAGATGGGGCAGTCTCTGGATAGTCATTCCTTCAGTCTCTGCTCCTTTTGTCCCTGTAACTCCTTCCATGGGTATATTGTTCCTCCTTCTTAGAAGAATCAAAATATCCACACTTTGATTTTCCTTCATCTGTATAATTTTATTGTACATATGTTTTTAGAGCTATTTGGTATTTGATAACTACTTTGTGTGCTTTTCTGTAGGAACGACTATTAATCTCACCCCTAGAATTCCTTAGTTGCCTGTGGTTCTGTGTAGGGTTGAGGCCTCATGGGTATTTCATTTCCACTTTTTGCCTAAATAATGATAATGTCCTTGTTCAACTCATATTTATGCAGTCATGTTAGTAAGTCATTACTAGAAGACACAATCTTATACTGATCTACCAAATCCTCTGTCTCTTTTAATTTGTCTTCATCCTCTTCTTCAATGATCTGTAAGCTTTGGGTACTTGAGTTGCTGTGTTACAGATGTATCCCTTAGGATGGGATTCCATGACTCTTAACCTTGATTCTTGGGACTTTTTGTTTGTTTGTTTGGTTGGCTGATTGACTGGTTCGTTTGGTTTTTGTTTTTGCTTTTGTTTTTGTAATGGTTTCCATTTGTTGTAAAGACAAGTTTCCTCTAATAGAGGCAAGGAATTTACTTTATTGTGGGTATAAGATACATGTTTAAAATGTAATTGGATATTATGCTGGTTAGTAGAATAGTAATTGTGGGTCCTGCCTCAAGGTCCACAAATTTATTAGTCTTGGGGAGTTGGCTAGGTTTCCAGTACAGGGCATGATTTCCCTTTTACTGGGTGGATCTGAAGTCCAGTTCAACAAGTTTTGATTACCAATTATGGCTATAGTGCCAAGCTGGTTATTGCGATTTATAGGCATTATGGTTGGGTATGACTGCTATTTCTCTCATTTTGAAGGTTGTGAGTTACTCTTGGGCATCAAGAAATCTTGTCCTCGGAGAGATAGCTTTCAGTTTAGTTGTAGCTCTGAAGAGTATGCTTTTGAAAAGGGTGAGTTTCAATTTCCTCATTAATAGGAAGGAAAATATTTTGACTATAATTTTATACCTGATGTATAAAAAATGTTCAAGCCACTTTTTTATTTTGGTAGAGAACCATATGACATGTTGATACTAACATATTCCATACATTATAAAGGAAAAAATATTTATCTGTATGTTTCTAAGATAAAACTGGGCTCATGTTTACAAGATCCTTAAAAACATAGTCCTAGTTGCATATGTAGCAGAGGATAGCCTAGTCGACCATCAATGGGAGGAGAGGCCCTTGGTCTTGTGAAGATCATATGCCACAGTATAGGGGAATGCCAGGGCCAGGAAGCGGGAGTGGGTGGTTTTGGGATCAGGGCTAGGGAAAATATAGGAGACTTTTGGGATAGCATTTGAAATTTAAATGAAGAAAATATCTAATAAAAAAAGAAAATAAACATAGACTTATATTAAAGTATTGGTTACTATAAATTGAAAAAAAAACTTTATGTAGCAAAAGACAAACACACTTATTCAATTTTGAAGAATAACTTATTTCTCTATTCAGAAGTTAGTGTAAACATTAATGCATTTATGTTATAACATCTTTGGATATAATAATGCTTTTGTGTAATGCTAGATATTATTTACATTCTTTGTTGCCGTTGGGATTAAAAGTCATCATTTTTTATTAGGTTTGATCTGATATTATCATAAGCTATAATATATATTTTTCTTTTTAAAATTAATCATTTTATTTATTTATATTTCAAATGATATTCCCATTTCCTGTTACCCATCCCCAACCCCCATTGTATCGCCCTCTCCCACTCCCCTTTCCCTCTCTGAGGGCGCTTCTCCACCCAGCCACTCATTCCCATCTCACCACTCTAGCATATCCTTACACTGGGGCAACAAACCTCCACAGGACCAAGAACCTCCACTCCCATTGATGCCAGATAAGGCCATCATCTGATACATATGTATCTGGAGTCATAGATTCCTCTTTGTATACTCTTTAGTTGGTGGCTTCTTCTCTGGGTGCTCTGGGTAGCTTGGCTTGTTGATATTGTTCTTACTATGTGGTTGCCATTTCCTTCAGTCCCTTCAGCTCTCCCCTTTAGCTCTTCCATTGGGGTTTCTGGGCTCAGTCTGATGGTTGGCTGAGTATCTAGATCTGTGTTGGTAAAACCTCCCAGGAAATTACCATACTAGGATCCTGGTTCTTATTTTCTTCCTGAAGCTGTGCTTCTATCTTGGCTTCCTCATCCAAATAAACTCTCTCCTGTGCAAGTTACTTTTATTCATGATATTTTTCACAACAATAGAACCAAACTACAACATAAAGTGGTACCAAAGACTGGATTGTTGTTGTGATGGGCATGACCATGAAGCTTTTATGCTCTCTTGTGGGTGGAAGAGGATGCTCTTGAAACTTCAGATTGAACAGCCCTTGAGTGCACAAAACTTAGTGGAATGTTCTATCTTGAGTTTATAAGGACGTTAAGGGAAATAAAGACAATAGAGACCTGGGTTGTGAAGGTGAAAGGAAGCAAATACCAAATTTTAATTTGTACTATATTTGAATTTAAAAATCTATGGAAGTGAAACTAAATGGTTAATTACCTAAAAGATCAAGTGGTCTTATATGCTTTGGACTGGAAAGTTGACTTGACTGATAACATCTGTGATTATTTCTCATAAGAAACCTAAATACTGAACTTGCTGGTATCTACTGAATTTAGATAGCAGGGGAAATGACCTACAAATGTGCTTCAGGAAAACTGTCCTGTAGGTGAATACTTCTATGCTCACATTTCCCCTTTTTCTGTTATTTAAACCCAAAGATGTCTGCAGATAAAATTTCACTTCTGGCAGATAAAGCAAGCCCTTCAGTTGTTCTGATTACAGAAAAATCCTGCTTCTGGAGATGTCATTTTGTTTTTCTTTATATCCTTGTCACCTTTATTTGTTCCTTTCTAACAGAAACCTTGTTTCAGTGGGACAATATATGTGGTCTAACTGGAGGTTAAAATTCAACTGTGATTAATAAAATACCAGCATTGTTAACTCAAAATCTGATAAATATTTCCTTAGTATAAGCACTCAAATCTGTAGTCCAAAGGGGCCTGAGTTGCAGCTCAAGCTGAGAGATGAACTTGGTAATGTCTAAGAATCTCCCACATAGCACCAGCTTTGGAGGCATGAAGGGGTTTTTGAGAGAGTCTGAGGATTGACACTGTATATCATGGTCAGAGAATCCCTGAGGAGAATACAAAAGTCACTGGTCAATGTGTAGCTTTGCTTTCAGTGAAAGCCTCAGCATATTGAAAATGTTAGAATTGTAGGATATCCACCAAGGATAGCAGCAGACAAGGAGTGAAGCCAGCCTGAGTCAATGAGAGAAGCTGTGTGTTCTGTGGATAATAGACTCAAAGACAATTCCCCAATTGTCTAAGTCTTTGGAGCTCAGATCATGCATGAGTCCAAATGTATGACATTGAGCTACATGCATTTCTGGACTTACGGTTTGCTTAGCTCTGATTATAACTATTCCCTGTTCTTCTTTCTGAGACTAAGAAAATATATGGATTATTTGATAAGCAAAGCTCACATTTCAAAGGCCTGGATTTTTTTTTCAAAAGGGAATTTGGACAATTAAAATATTGAATGTTTTCAAGAGTATGGAACAGTTAGAGCGGAACTGCATTGTATGTTATGACATTAATGTGAGACACTGGGGACCAACAGGGAAGAAAAATAGATGCTTGAATAGTAATATGTGTTTTAAGCAGACAAGGCATCACTTATACTGATTTGTTTTTGTTAACTTGACACTAGCTACAATAATCTAGGAAGGGGGGACATCAACTTTGGAATTGTTTCTATCAGAAAAGACTGCAGGCAACTCTGTAAGACATTTTTGTGATTGAAAATTCATGTAGCAAGGCTTAGATCACTGTAGGTGGTGTGATTCCTGAGCAGCAATGGGGCTGTATAAGGGAAGAATCTGGGCAAGCCAGTAAGCACTCTAATGATTTCTGCTTTAGATCCTGCCTCAAGCACAAGCCCTGATTCCCCTCAATTTTACCTGAAAGTTTAAGGTAAAGAAACCCTTTCCTCCCAAAGTTGGTTTTGATCATGCCATTTAACAGAACAACAGAAAGAAAAGTATTGCACTAGAAATATAAATAAATTGACATTCCTTTTTACCAAACTGTGGATTTCAAAGGTTTATCTGAATCATGAATACAACTTACATATCAAATTGAAGAATAAAAAAGTGGTGGAGGAAACACTACAAATAAAAAACAATTAAAATTTAAATTACTGTTATGAAAGAAATGAAAGAAAACTAATTTTGAAAGCAACAAAGACATAATGCTGTATCAATCTAAAACTTACCCTTGTGTTTTTATATACAATTTTAAAAAATTGGGCTGGTGAGATGGCTCAGTGGGTAAGAGCACCCGACTGCTCTTCTGAAGGTCCAGAGTTCAAATCCCAGCAACCACATGGTGGCTCAAAACCATTCGTAACGAAATCTGACTCCCTCTTCTGGTGTGTCTGAAGACAGCTACAGTGTACTTACATATAATAAATAAATAAATAAATAAAAATTTAAAAAAAATTATGTGTATGCCTATGGCTCTGAGTGTTTGTGCATGAGAATGCAGATGTCTGCAAAGGTCAGAAGAGGGCATAGAATCACACTGAAGCTTGAGTTTCAGGTAGTTGAAAACTGTTCTATGTAAGTATTGGAAAGAAATCTCAGGAACTCTGTAAGAATAGAGTTCTCCCAAATTCTAATAAAATACCCAAAAGCTGTGAAGATATGGATCAAGAGAATCCAGATGAGGCAAAAATACATACACATAAATCCAGTCATGATAAAATAATATACACCATAATCTAAGCACCTGCTTTGGAAGTTAAATGCATGCTGAATATCCTAAAGAATAGCGACAGGGAGCAGCAAGAGACATGAAAATGTAATGGAGGAAAAATTAATTTTCTTACATAATTTTACGTGTCTAGCTGAAAGTGATAAAACAAAAGGTAAGAAACGCAAACACTTTAAAATGTTGGTATCATATATAAATACTATAGGAGAAAAATACATGGAAAGAATTTCTCAAAGAAGGGGCTAAAAGCTGTCAACGTTGGAGCAGTATATTTTCAGACAGAAGCAATGGAGGTGAGTCTCCAGAGGCAGCAAACTGCACGGAAGGAACATGTGTGGGAACACGGAAGACGATGACCAGGTTACCAGCCTGATTGTACCAACTGTTCTAATGAGAGCTACAGGCTGAAAATGGCAAAATCATTTGGTGATTTTATTTTATTTCTTGTTCTTCCTAACAGAGGAGAGTGGCAAGGCGACGTTTCTGCCCTCTTTGAGAGGGCAGAAAGCTTTTCTGACTTCAACTAACAGTAAATATGAATCAGAAGTCATATGTGTTGCTTCCCTCAGATGAGAAAAGTAAGTAGCCAACTGATAATATCAACAATAAAAGACATAAGCAGTAGAGGTTAACCGTTTATTACCACAAACTATAAAAATGTGAAAGCAAGAGAAAAATTGGGATTTGATAGTGTTATTTACTACTGTTAGGAAGTTTTGCCTAAGTTAAGAAGCAGGATTTTAAACCAATGATACCTTAAAATTATTGTAAAAAGTCAAATATTATAATAAAATGTTGGAACTGCTAGAAAGTGCTGAAACATCAAGAATTTATATGCCAGACCAGCACCACTTATTTTTTCTTTATATTTTTGTTCAGGTTGTCTTATAGTTATGGAAATAAATTATATTCAACATGTTTTTCTAGGTTCCTTGCTAGATTGACATCGACCTAAATAAATTTGTTACCTAATAAAAGGCAAACAATCACATTTATAAACTGTTCTAATGTTCAAACTGGGTGTATGTTGTTTTAATTAATTTAGAATGAATGTTCAATTAAAACTCTTATAGTTTTTTTTTAAGAGAAAGTGTATGTTTCCTAGAACACATGTGGTCAGAAGGCTGCCTTATAAAAGAAGAAATCCTGAATTAAAACTAAGAGTAGGAGGACATTGTAAGAAAGGCTTTAAATATGAATAAAGTATGGCAGGTGAGGTCTCGGTAACTGACCTGTATATTTTCAAGCATGTATCTTGGATTACTATGGGACTGTGAGCTACATGGAATCTAAAATATCAGCCGACTTGAGTAAGCTGGTCTGGGCTATGATCTAGGATTGCAGGCAGCAAATAAACCCACAAGTAAAGCTATGTTGCTGAGATTTCTTGAAGATTCAGAACAGACATAATTACAGAAGGATAGAGAATGGTGGTCCTGGTAAAGTGATTGGCAAAGAAGTTTCTCCCCAGTTCTTCGTGTTTGCATTCACCATCTAACTCCAGAATCCAAATCTACACTAACCATAAACTCTACTTCTACCATAATGCTAAGTGTTGCTTACTGTTCCCTTTTCTGGATGTGATGGAGCTGGTGTACAGGAAACTGTGACCAGGATACACTTTAACCTCTTAATTGCATTCTTCAGAACAGATATTAGTCATCAGCTGATTTCAGCATTGCTGCTAGTTCACATCCACAAGACACTTCCTTGGGTGACTTATACACATTTTACTCTTGTCATGTGATGTTCTCACCCAGACTTTATGGTTTGTTCACAAGCCAGAACTGAAAATATGTCTATATATTTTCTGATTCTTTCACATATAACTGACTTTGGTGGTAGCCATTTCTTAATGTGAGAGGGTGGTGAACAATTCACTTTTACCAATCATGTCGTTATGTGTCAGAAAAATACAGATAATATCTATAAAATATTAAGTGTAGACTTCATTGTTCTAGAATCATAATTTTATTCTGTTCTGTAATAGTGAAGAAACTGTGCTTTCAATTAGCACCTGAACATAATGGAAGCACTGACAAATCCTCCGCAGGTGACGATTCTTGAAAATGAAATGTTGTCTGTTTTAACCAATTGGAAAGACTATAATTGAGGTTCCATTAGCGATCTGACCACAAACTAGATGAATTGCTTTGTTATTAACAAAGAAAGGAAGAAATTGACCTTCAAATTGGGTTCACGTTGGACTGTAAGGTAGAATGTCATTTGACTAAGTGCTCATTATTCCTGATCTTTAGATGAAAGATAACTTTTTCCCCAAAAGACATGAAAAATATTATGCTAATTTCACACATTCTGTAATGTATAATGCTAAGATGTCAAAATGTCTCAGTAATAGGAAAGTAACTAATGTGTACACTAGAAATACTGCAAATAAAAGATGATTGCTGCGGGGAATTTGCATGAACCTGAATCTTAAATAGTTCTTCCTGTGCAGAAACTGCTCCCTAAAAATGGAATTTGAAGAGAGAACAGCATCTCCATAAGGTATTTTACTAAATTAAACTAATTAATTATTAAAGTTCAAACTACAGATTGAATATAAATTTCAGATTAAAACAGCATTGAACATGGCACCTGTATGGGACTATATGCCAATCACATAGTCTTTGCTAAGGGGATATTAGCCAATCTAATACAACTAAACATACTCAAATATCATCAACTTACAAATGTCTTTCTAGATGTTATTGTATCAAGTGACAAATTTCAAGTTTGCAAAACAGACAGAATTTCCACATTCTAATGAGTAAAGCACTGAATGAATAAATAACACAATATATAAGTCAAAATATTTTCTTTTTAAGAGACAGGCATGTTGATCAATGGCATAGAATTGAAGACCCGAAAATAAAACCACACACTTACGGTCACTTGATCTTTGACAAAGACACCAAAAATATACAATGGAAAAAAGAAAGCATCTTCAATAAATGGTTCTGATCTAACTGGATCTCTGTATGTAGGAGAATGAAAATAGACAAGCATCTTCAATAAATGGTTCTGATCTAACTGGATCTCTGTATGTAGGAGAATGAAAATAGACCCATATTTGTCACTGTGTAAAAAACTCACATCCAAGTGGATCAAGGACATCAACAAAAAACCAGTTACACCAAATCTAATAGAAGAGAAAGTAGGAAAGAGCCTTGAACTAATTGGTACAGGGGGAAATTTCCTAAACAGAACTCCAATGGCTTAAGCTCTAATATCAAAATTGATAAATGGGACCTCATAAAACTGGAAAGCTTCTGTAAGGAAAAGGACATAGTCGATAAAACAAATTGGCAACATATTGATTGGGAAAAAAACACTTCACTAAGCCACATACAATAGAGGGATAATATCCAAAATATATAAAGAACCCAAGAGGTTAATCAACAGAAAAAACAAACAACCAATCAAAAACTGGGGTATAGAACTAAACCAAGAATTCATAACTGAAGAATCTCAAATGGCTGAGAAACACCTAAAGAAATGTTCAAAGTCCTTAGTAATCAGCGAAATGCAAATCAAAACAACCCTGAGATTCCACCTTACACCAGTCAGAACTGCTAAGATCACAAACTCAGGTGATAACACATGTTGGAGATGATGTGAAGTAAGAGGAGCACTCTTCCATTGCTGGTGGAATTGCAAACTGGCCCAACCGCTCTGGAAATCAATCTGGAGGTTCCTCAGAAAATTAGAAAGAGATCTACCTGAAGACCCAGTTATACCCAAATGATGCCCCATCATGCCACAGGAGCACCAGTTCCACTGTGTTCATAGTGACCTTATTTGTGATAGCCAGAAGTTGGAAACAATCTAGATGTAACAAGACAGAGGAATGGATACAGAAAATCTGGTTCAATTACTCAGCTATTAAAAACAAGGACATCCTGACTTTTGCAGGCAAATGGATGGAACTAAAAAATATCATCCTGAGTGATGTAACTCAGACCCAAAAGAACATGCATGATATGCACTCACTAATAAGTGTATATTAGCCAAAAAAAAAGAAAGAAAGAGAGAGAGAGAAAGAAAGAGAGAGAGAGAGAGAGAGAGAGAGAGAGAGAGAGAGAGAGAGAGGGAGGGAGGGAGGGAGGGAGGGAGGGAGGGAGGGAGGGAGAGAGAGAGAGAGAGAGAGAGAGAGAGAGAGAGAGAGAGAGAGAGAGAGAGAGAGAGAGAGAAAGGAAAAGAAAGCAAAAGCAAAAGCAAAAGCAAAAGCAAAGCACAGCACAGCAAAAAACCCATACAGAATATACAAAATACAGTCCATAGAATTCAAAAGGCTCAACAAGCTGACATGCTCAAGTGAGGATACCTCAGTCCCACTTGGGAGAGAGAAAAAAGCAATCACAAGTGGGGACAGAGGGATGGAGGATTTGGGAGGGAATCTGGATGAGGTGGGGAGGCAGTGGGAGGGGGATAAAGGAGAACCTGATTTGATATTGGGTGAGGGAAAAGAACTGAAGCCCTGCAGACTAGCAGAAAGAATGTAAAGAGGCAACCTCAGGAAATAGAAGGTTGGGTGGACCCCCTATCCCTGAATGCACTAGAGACCTGGGAGGTGAGAGACTCTCAGGACTCATAGGGAGGGGCCTTTGATGAAATGCCAGACAGTAGAGAGAGAGAACTCATAGAGCTAACCTCTAGCAGGAAGACAGAACATCAAGTGAGGGATGGGGTTGCCATCCCACAGTCACACTTCTGACCCATAATTGTTTTTGTCTGAAAGAAGTACAGGGATGGAAATGGAAATTATCCCAAGGAAAAGAAAGTCCATTGACAAGTCCAAAGTGGGATCCAGCTCAATGGAAGGTCCCAAGACCTGACACTATTATTGAGGCTATTGAATGCTCACAAAAAGGAGTCTGTCATGACTGCCCTCTGAAAGACCCATCAAGCAGCTGAAAATGTCAGATGCAGTTATTTGCACCCAAACAATGGACAGAAGCAGCTGACCCCTGTTGTTGAATTAGGGAAGACTGAAAGAAGCTGAGGAGATGGGTGATTCTGTAGGAGGACCAGCAGTCTTAATTAATGAGGACCCCTGAGATCGTTCAAACACTGGACCACCAAACAGACAGGATACACCAGCTGATATGAGGCCCCTAACACACATACAGTAGAGGTCTTCCAGGTCTGTGTTCATTGAGAGATGAAGCACCTAACCTTTAAGAGACTGGAGGCTCCAGGGAGTTTAGAGATCAGGTGGGGTGGGGGGTGGGAGCATCCACGTGGAGATGGGGTGGGTGTGGAGGAGATGTGGGATGTGGAGTAGTTGGAGGGTGAATGGGGATAGGTGGGGAATGGAATATGGAGTGTAAAAAATGAGTTACAAATAAAATTAAAATTTAAAAAAGGAAATAAAAGCAATGATTTTCTTATGCTGCTTATTTTTTTAACAAACTAACCATAACATTTTTTGCATTCTGTCTAATTGATGTATAATAAATTTAATTATTTCATTCACTGATTTTAAGAATTTAAAAAAAAAACAATTCAAAATACATATAAAAGTTATTTTGGAATGTATGATATAAAGGGTGTTAATGTAATATTTACCATTTTTATGTTGTTTCTGATGAATTTAAATATCAAATTTATTTCCGTAGAATTTAAATATAGTCACCAGAATAGTCTATCAGCATACATGAAAAAAACTGCTGTCATAATGAGTTAATATATTTTGCAGAAAAGTGGTCATTAATGAAGAGATAAAATTTAAAGGAAAAAAATGTCACTGCTAAGAACTAGCTATTTGACCATCTATAAATATGTTTTTAGGAGAATAAGGGGTGACCTGCTATTTGTGATCATACCTCATTGAAGCTCGTAGAAAATCAGGTATGCTTACTTTGCAATTAATAAAAATGGAAACTAAATATACCCTATGTTTCCCATACTAGGTGCTAATATCTTATAGAACCAAATGCTTACTACAGAACCAGCTGACAAGAGTAGTATATGTAGTATACTATCTTAATCACTACAGGACAAAGGAAATGTATGAAGAGGCCAATTCTTTAAAGAACTGTGAAATCCTTTAACAATGGTACATTGCAAGTTAAAATATATATTGATATTTGTGTCAGACAATAATTTCTGTGTATTAGAAAAGTTTATTTTTTTTCTTGGTTCCTGTTAAGTGATGTTGGTAGACAAATAGGTGATACATACATCCACAAGTAGTATTAGATATGCAGACACATAGAAAAGAGAGTCAAATGGAGAAATGTTTAAGTAATACATGCATGTTTGGTTCTGTTTTGGGAAGCATCTTTGATCTGAAGCAAGCTGGAGACATCACAATGTATATTTTCTGTTTGTTTTATTCTCATATTTATTAACAGATTTATAAGAATAATTCAATGGTATCAGGTAAACAGCCTTTCCTGAAATCAGTTGGAGCTGAGACCCACTTAGATATAAACTCCTTACATAAACAAGGTGCTTAAGTTGTCTTTCAAGAAGAAAACATTTATTCGGTGAAAGAAAGATTTTAAATAGTTTTGTTTGTTTTTACTATCTCAGAGTACATGCACAGAGGAGACAGTAGTGTTTTGATGTCATAAATGCAAAATCTCCGAAGTAGAACATGACAATACCACAAAGAAAACACTCTTTCTGTAAATGTATGTGACTGTTTATAGTTGGGTTGAGCATGCATACTTCCTTTCCTCATTTTGTGATCAGTGTGCAGGTGCACCCTCCTTTCCCAGCACTGCCTCTGCTACGCTTGCGTCCTGGTCACAGATCTGAGCTTTCTGTTTTTCCATGGCCTCTTTGCTGGCTGACCCAATGGCAAAGCCATTTTGTTGTTGTGTAGTGTTCTTGATTGTTTGTTTATTTATTCTTGCAAAATCCTAAGAGCACAATATAGGTTTCTCTGTCTTTCAGTCAGTGAAATCTAGTTAGGGGTACATTTGCACATTTCCCAAGGCAATTTGCCATGTTCGCATACAATTTAG
The DNA here is from genome assembly GCF_978045245.1 of Mus caroli. NCBI lineage: Eukaryota > Metazoa > Chordata > Mammalia > Rodentia > Muridae > Mus > Mus caroli. The sequence continues at coordinate 140,728,258 of NW_028227257.1, forward strand.
AGATGAATGGAGAATCTGTCAGCACATTTTCTTTCTTTCTTTCTTTCTTTCTTTCTTTCTTTCTTTCTTTCTTTCTTTCTTTCTTTCTTTCTTTCTTTCTTTCTTTCTTTCTTTCTACTAGATATTAACTTTATTTACATTTCAAATGTTGCCCTCTTTCCTGGGTTCCCCTCCAAAAAACCACCTATCCCCTACTCCTGCCCTTGCTCACCAACCAACCCACACCCCCTTCCTGGCCCTGGCATTCCCCTACACAGGACCATAGAGCCTTCACAGGGTGAAGGGCCTCTTCTCCTATTGATGACTGACTAGGCCATCCTCTGTTACATATGCCCATGAGCCATGAGTCCCACCATGTGTACTCATTGGTTGGTGATTTAGTCCATGGGAGCTCTGGGGGGTGGGGGGTACTGACTAGTTCATATTATTGTTCCTTCTATAGGCCTGCAAAACCCTTTAGCTCCTTGGGTCCTTTCTCTAGCTGCTTCATTGGGGACCCTGTCTTCAGTCCAATGATAGGCTTCGAGGATCCACCTGTGTATGTTTCAGGCACTGGTGGAGTCTCTCCGGGGACAGCTATAACAGGCTTCTCCCGGTAAGCACTTATTGGCATCCACAAAAGTGTCTGTGTTTGGTGATTGTATATGGGATGGATCCCCAGGTGGGTCAGTCTCTGGATGGTCATTCCTTCAGTCTCTGCTCCATACTTTGTCTCTGTAACTCCTTCCATGGGTATTTTGTTCACCCTTCTAAGAAGGATTGAAGTATCCACACTTTTGTCTTTCTTCTTCTTGAGTTTCATGTGGTTTGTGAATAGTATCCTGGGTATTCTGAGCTTCTGGGCTAATATCTGGGTCCTCAGGTAGTATTATGTCCAATTTTCTGAGGAACCACCAAACTAATTTCCTGAGTGGTTGTACTATCTTACAGTCCCACCAGCAATGGAGGCATGGTCCTCTTTTTCCACAACCTCTCCAGCATCTGCTGTCACCTGAGTTTTTGATCTTAGCCATTCTAACTGATGTTAGGTGGAATCTCAGGGTTGTTTTGATTTGCATTTCCCTGATGACTAAGGATGTTGAACATTTCTTTAGGTGTTTCTCAGCCATTCGGGATTCCTCTGTTGAAAGTTTTTTGTTTTTTTTTTTAGCTCTATACCCCATTTTTAATAGGTTTATTTTGTTCTTTGGAGTCTAACTTCTTAAGTTCTTTGTGCATATTGGATATTAGCCCTCTATCAGATGGGATGTAGGATTGGTAAAGATCTTTTCCCAATCTGTTGGATGCCATTTGTCTTTTTGACAATGTCCTTTGCAGTTTTGTGAGGTTCCATTTGTCGATTCTTGATCTTACAGCACAAGCCATTGGTGTTCTGTTCAGGAAATTTCCCCCTATGCCCATATGTTAGAGGCTCTTCCCTACTTTCTCCTCTATAAGTTTCAGTGTCTCTGGTTTTATGTCCTTTATCCACTTGGACTTGAGCTTTGTACAAGGAGATAAGAATGTATCAATTTGCATTCTTCTATATGCCAGTTGAGCTAGCACCATTTGCTGAAAATGCTATCTTTTTTCCACTGTATGGTTTTAGCTCCTTTGTCAAAGATCAAGTGACCATAGGTATACGGGTTCATTTCTGGGTCTTCAATTCTATTACACTGATCCACCTGCCTGTCACTGTAAAAATACCATACAGTTTTATCACAGTTGCTCTGTAGTACAGCATGAGGTCAGGGATGGTGATTTCATCAGAAGTTCTTTTATTTTTGAGAATAGTTTTTACTATCCTAGGTTTTTATACCAACATACAGAAAACCAGCAGCCAACATCAAACGAAATGGAGAGAAACTTGAGGCATTCCTACTAAAATCAGGGCCTAGACAAGCCTGCCCACTCTATCTCTATCTATTCAATATAGTACTCGAAATTCTAGCCAGAGCAATTAGATAACAAGAGGAGATCAAAGGGATACAAATTGGAAAGGAAGAAGTCAAAATATCACTATTTGCAGATGATATGATAGTATACTTAAGTGAACCCAACAATCCCATCAGAGAACTCCTAAACCTGAAAAACAACTTCAGTGCAGTAGCTGGATATAAAATTAACTCAAACAATTTAGTGGGCTTTCTCTACACAAAGAATAAACAGGCTGAGAAAGAAATTAGGAAAATAACACCCTTCACAATAGTCACAAACAATATAAAATACCTTGACATGACTCTAACTAAGGAAGTGAAATATATGTATGATAAGAACTTCAAGTCTCTGAAGAAAGAAATTGAAGAAGATCTTCGAAGATGGAAAGATCTCCCATGCTTATGGATTGGCAAGGTAAACATACTAAAAATGGCTGTATTGCCAAAAGCAATCTATAGATTAAATGCAATCCCCATCAAAATTCCAACTCAATTCCTCACAGAGTTAGAAAGAGTAATTTGCAAATTCATCTGGAATAACAACAACAAAAAAAAATCAGCACATTTTCTTGGCAGCAAAGTAGCATGCACTGAAGACTGAGAAGCATATGCTGTGACAAGAATCACATTTACCTGCATTTATTTCTGATGGTTAATAATGTTCTAAGTTCCCCCCATGTTCTGGTAATACCCTAAGAAAAGCTATATGCTCTCTACATTCTTATTGTAAGAGAAGATACTTCAGTTGACAGCTAGGCACAAAGAATATTTCAAATTCCATGTGAAAGATATAAGATTGAAATTAATTCAGGATCCTATAATCCAAACCATTCAGAATCAATGAAAGTGTATCATGAAATTGGAGGATTGAGTATCAACATGAAAAGTAGAGTATCAACATGAAAAGTAGAATATCAACATGAAATAGGAGAAAATCAGCATCCCTACATCCCTGGGATGAAGCCTACTTGATCATGGTGAATGATCATTTTAATATTTTCTTGAATTTGGTTTGTGGGAATTTTATTGAATATTTTTGCATCGATGTTCATAAAGGAAATAGATCTGAAGTTCTCTTTATTGTTGGGTCATTGCATGTTTAGGCATAAGCTAAACTGTGGCTTCATAGAACGAACTGGGTAGTGATCCTCTGTTTTTTTATTTTGTGGAACAGTTTGAAGAGTATTGGTATTAGGTCTTCTTTGAAGGGCTGATAGAACTCTGCACTAAACCCATCTGGCCCTGGGCTTTAGGGTAAATTTTCCTGAACATAATGCCATAACTTATGCTCTGAGATCAGGAATCAACAAATGGGAACTCATAAAATTGCAAAGCATCTGTAAAGCAAGGGACAATGTCAATAGGACAAAATGGCAACCAACATATTTGGAAAAAATCTTTACCAATCCTACATCTGATAGAAGGCTAATAGTCAATATATATAAAGACATCAAGAAATTAGACTTTAGATAATCAAATAAGCCTATTAAAAATGGTGTAAAGAGCTAAAAAAAAAAGAGAGAATTCTTAATGGAGGAACATCGAATGTGCAAAAAGCAACTATAGAAATGTTCAACATTCTTAGTCATCAGGGAAGTGCAAATTAAATCAACCCTGAGATTCCACCAGTGAGAATGCTAAGATCAAAAATTCAGGTGATAGCAGATGCTGGCAAGGATGTGGTGAAGAGGAACACTCCTCCATTGCTGGTCATCCTGAGTGAGGTAACCCAATCACAAAAGAACACATATGGCATGCACTCACTGATAAGTGGATATTAGTTCATAAGCTCAGAGTACCCAAGATACAATTCATAGGCCACATGGAGCTCAAGTAGAAGGAAGACCTAGGTGTGGGTACTTTGATCCTTCTTAGAAAGGGGAGCAAAATACTCATGGGAGCAGATATGGAGACAAAGTGTGGAGCAGAAACTGGAGGAAAGGCTTTCCAAAGACTGTCCCACCTGGGGATCCTTCCCATCTACAGTCACCACACCCAGACACTATTGTGGATGGCAAAAAGTGCATGCTGACAGGAGTCTGATATAGCTGTCTCCTGAAAGGTTCTGCCAGAGCCTGACAAATACAAAGGTGGATGCTTGCAGCCAACCATAGGATTGAGCACAGGGTCCCCAATGGGGTCCCCAATGAAGGAGTTAGATAAAGGACTGAAGGAGCTGAAGGGGTTTGCAAACCCCATAGGAAAAACAATAATGTCAACCAACCAGATCCCCCAGAGTTACCTGGGACCAAACCACCAACCGAGGAGTACACATGGAGGGACTTATGGTCCAGCTGCATATATAGGAAAGGATGGCCTTGTTGGGCATAAATGGGAGGAAAGTCCCTTGGTCTTGTTAAGGCTCGATTCCCCAGTGTAGGAAAATTCAAGGGTGGGGAGACAGGAGTGGTTGGGTGGTAAGGTGAACACCCTCATAGAAACAGGGAGCAGGGATAGGAGGGGGATTTGGGAGGGGACAGGAAAGAGGATAACATTTAAACTTAAATAAAGAACATTGTGGCCTCCCTTCCCCCAGCCTGGAACCTGCTTGCTCAAGGGTGGAGCTACCAGCTCATTCGTCCTGCCACGCCTACTGCTGGAACCTGCCTTTGCTGCCTGGAGGCACACACGTGTTCGTCCTGCTACTGGACCCTGAGTTACTTGGCGGGATACTGGGTTCCCTCCCCCTTCCTTTATAACTGAGTGTCTGAAAATATCAGAATGTTTGTTGTCTTGGCTCCATTGTTTCTTCCGCCCCGTCTAGATTCCTCTCTTTTCAGTTCGAACTGTCATTCTCAGTTGAACCGTTCGTGTTGTGGACTGCGGGCAGGCCGCAACAGTTGGCGCCAGAACTGGGACCTGAAGAATGGCAGAGGGATGCTAAGAGAAACGACTGCTGTGTGGAGCTCCACAAGAAAGGAAAGGATCTTCGTATCAGAGGAGCATCGGAGCAACGGAAAGGTACACATGCTAGCGCTAGCCTAAAATTTCAGTTTTGTAAAGTGTTGCTGAGGATGCGGTAGGATACGAATCGAGTTTGAATCAGTGCTGACCCAACACTGTTTCTGCTTGGGGTCAGAGTTCGTTAATCGGAACTAGATACGGAGACAGGCGGTGTGCCGCAGCTTTTTAGAAAGCTGTTTAGGTGGAAGAAGGAAGGGTTTAAAGTCATGGATCAGGCGGTTGTTTTTAGTTTTCCGGAGTTGCTTCAGGCCAAAGGAGTAAGGCTTGAAGTACAATTAGTAAGAAATTTTTTAGATAAGATAGATAGCTGTTGTCCATGGTTCAAAGAAGAAGAAACGATAGATTGTGGAACCTGGGAGAAAGTTGGTGAGGCCCTGAATATCGCTCAGACAGATAATTTTACCCTAGGTCTCTGGGCGCTTGTCAATGATGCTATAAAAGATGCAACTTTTCCAGGGCTAAATCGCCCTCAGGCGGAACTTGTGGTATCTCAGGAGGAGTGCCTATCAGAGAAGGCCTCCTCAGAAAAAGATCTTCTTAACTCAAAAATTGATAAATGTGGAAACTCTGATGATGGACTGAATTTTAACAAAAATCACTCAGATAGAGGAATTGCCCATTACCTTAATGAGAATTGGTCCTCTTGCGAATCTCCCGCTTCACCTATAGTCACCACTTCGGGAGGTGCTACTCATAGGGACACACAGCTAAGCGAGTTAGAGTTTGAGATTAAGCTTCAGAGGCTGAGTCTCTTAAGATATTTCTAGTTTAGATAATGATTAATGTGGTTCCTATCCTAAATAGTAAAATTTAAGATAAGATATAAAGCAATGCCTCTTTATTAAAGCGTTAAAGCTTGCTTTAATAGGTATTCATAGGTATTAATTGATATCCAAACTTCGTAATATGATAGTAATGCTTCTAATATTGATTTTAACAGTGATAAATTGTTTTAAACATAGGTTTTGCTTTCCCAAAGTTGTAGATATTATCCTAACCTTGCACAAAAACTTAAAAAAATTATGGTTAAAACTGCCATTATTCCATTGACTGCAGCTTGCAGTTTGATTGCAAATTTAAGATTAATGCTCAGATTAAAAAGTATTTTACCTTTGAGTCAATACAGGGCTCTGGGCAGCCCCAGAGCGGCTTGTGGCCCTTTCTTTTGTTTTGCAAACAATGCCTAAAAAAGTTTTACCCTGTGTTCAAGAAAATTTCTTTTTAACAGTGTTACAGATCTATTCAGATGTTTAAAATAATGCTTAAATTCAAAGATTTTTGCTTCTAGTAAACTGGTAATCACTAGAAAATTTTGCCTCTACGTATGGCTAATATAGCTTTACATTATGTAAGAAAAATATTTATTGTTTCTGCTTCTTTACAAGAAGCCAAAAATATATACTTTCAGTATATATTGTTTCCTAAGTGGAAAGTATTTTATTAACTAATGCTTCTCAAGGGAAGTTTACCTTAAATCCTTGCTCTCACCCAAAAGATTCAGAGACAGTATCCTTTTATTATTTAGTGATTTAGTTTACTACAAAAGGTTTTACAAAAAATAAAGAAAGCTTTTATAATTGTTGTTAATTGGTAATTAAAAATTAGTTGTGCCCATACTTATTGGCTTATAGATTGATCCTAAAACAGCTACCTTATTAGGAAAGGGAAAAACAGGTTCTCTCCACAGAACTCTACAGAAGCATATTGGTAATTCGTGTGCTGAGCTGACAGGTAAGTTAACTCAGTGTCCTGATTAAAAGGACTAAAAGATTAAATTCATGTTTTAGATCCATCCTTGCTTGTCATTTTTCCAGTTTAGACTAGCTTCTAGCCTTTTAACTTTATGGCAATAGTACATCAGAGACTGTATATTCAGACTTAGTAAAATTAGTCATTTGATAGAGTCATAATGATTTTTCACTCTTCTTCAGTGTGACCAGCCATTCTAACTCAATCTTAGACTGGTCTAATATTCAGTTCAATTATTAGAGATTCCTATATTCTAAATTACCTAGCAGTTAACACAGAGCATTTCCCCCAAGGTCACCAAAGGCTCATCTTGCCTTCACCTTATTTGTCCTAAACTTTTTGCAAACTGACATTAAAGGTCAGTCTGCAGCGGAACGCCACTGGCACCCAGTTACTTCTAATTCTTATGCATTGGTAAAATGGAAGGACGCCCTGACTAATAAATGGAAGGGTCCAGATCCAGTTCTAATCTGGGGAAGAGGCTCGGTTTGTGTTTTTTCACGAGATGAAGATGAAGCACGGTAAACACAGATTCTGTCTCTTCTCGTAAGTATCATTCTAAAGACTAAAATTCCTCTTGTGCTTAGAGTTCAGCTGGGAGTGGAAGCTCTCAGAAAAACTGTTTTCCTCTGAGCCAAATCCCCTACAGGAGGCCGGAGATTAGCTTTAGTTTTACAATTTGCATCTAAATAAAGTACCTTGACTTCTCCAAACAGAAAATTTACCTTGCTACTCTCTCATTGTTTAGATTTCTTCCTTTTCTCAAGCAGGTCAATCTACATTCTCCGGTTCCCCGCCCCTAAGAGCAAACAGGTGGTACTGCTAATCTCCCTTCCAAGGACATCCCAGCATGTGGTTTTCAGTCTAAGATAAGATTTAGATTTACCAGGAGAGCTAGGGAAGTAGAAATTTCATATATATTTACAGAGATTAGTTCTTATTTTGATAGAGATGGGCTTAGTCCCTTAGCTGGCCTCTGGCTTTTCACCCTTGCTGTTACTGCAAGGTGTCCTTAGTTCCTCAGGCTATTGAGAATAACAGGTATGAAGAGGAAAGACTTTCAGCTCCTATTTTACCAAAATTAATGGTGTTAATACTGACATAATTCTTGTCTAGGCCTTGCTAAATCTGAGGTTGACAAGTCTCATATAGAGACCGCGCATAACTCAGAACTGCAATACTGATTCATAATCATATGAATACAGTATGGGTACCGATTGGCGCAGGAGATTACTGCGGAGGGAAGGTCCAGCTTGACCGTTTCTGAGTTCCCTGTGCGACACACCTGATTTGAAAGAGGTTGGTATCTGATTCCAGCTAAAAACCAAAAATACTTAAGGCTCTGCCTCCCCTCCCCAAAAGATACCAAGAGCCACAGATGTGAGTTGTTATAATGCTCACGGGAGGAATCAGGTCAATGTCCACCCAAGTCAAGGTTAAAGGCCCACTCATCTATGGATGAAAAGAATCATTTGATCACTTCTGTTAAGCATTGCCTATTTAAACTTAATTAATAGGGGGGAGAGAGGTTGGAGACCTTACTGTCGTAAGGGCAAGCCCTTCACTGCCTCCCACCCAAATAAAATAGCCAACTGGCCTTGTACTAAAGAGCTGGTCTTACCCCTTCTCACTGTTTCCCCTGCCTGTCACCCAAAATTGCGGAGGATTATCAGCTCAGTGTTATTCTAAATTTGTTTAGTTAAACTCAGCCAGGGTTCCAACGCCCTACTTAAAATGCAAACAGGTAGCTACCTATTCAGCACTAATTAGCATTATAAAGTCAGAGCCTATTCTGTTGTTAGTGGTTTACTAGGATAATAAAGACAGTCTTATCCAAATACAGTTTACCATTAGAAAAGTTAGGGAATCCCACGGAAACAGGTTTTTTCTTTAGCCCTAAGAACTCAGACAGAACTATTGAACATAGATAATTTTTCTGCCTCAGGCCACCCCCTTTTTTATTTTTGTTTGTTTTGTTAACTAATGGGAGGAAATGTGGCCTCCCTTCCCCCAGCCTGGAACCTGCTTGCTCAAGGGTGGAGCTACCAGCTCATTCGTCCTGCCACGCCTACTGCTGGAACCTGCCTTTGCTGCCTGGAGGCACACACGTGTTCGTCCTGCTACTGGACCCTGAGTTACTTGGCGGGATACTGGGTTCCCTCCCCCTTCCTTTATAACTGAGTGTCTGAAAATAGTAAAATTGAGCCTTGATCAGAATGTTTGTTGTCTTGGCTCCATTGTTTCTTTCTCCCCGTCTAGATTCCTCTCTTTTCAGTTCGAACTGTCATTCTCAGTTGAACCGTTCGTGTTGTGGACTGCGGGCAGGCCGCAACAGAAAATATCCAATAAAAATGCACTATTCATTAAACTGTCTTTGTTTACAAAGTGCTTACAGAAACATGTAACAGTAGCCATGATCCTGACATTGGTATCCTCACATACACATCAATTTCTCTCACTGCCTGGGTTACTGCTATGTAATGTCTTCACTATTTGAGAAGATACCATAGTTCCAACACAAATAAGTGGGTGATAGTAGTATTAATATATATTATATTTGACCCAATATATTTAAAATATTATCATTCTAAATGGTAAGTATAAAAATCATGGATCTAAAGTTGGAATGCTTTACAGCTTTCCCAAAGGAAATCTTTACTAGCTGTTCAGTATTTGGTACTTATAGCCTGTCTCTGCTGACATTAGTTATAATTTAATCTTTTAGTTATACGTGCCTAGAGGCTACTTCTGTGTTCTCTGGCATAAACCTAGAAGCCTATGTTATTTTAAAGGAGAATATTCACATGATTTAACAAGTGCATAATAATAAATGATTTAACTTTCTTGATTTAACCTCACTGAATAAGGATATTTGACACCACAAGTGTAACATGAACTCTAGAACTTAAGATTATGTAAGAAGTGAATTTTATCATGCAAATATGTTTATGTTACCAGAGGTGCAAATCTAACAACAGGGTAAAACTTGTTTAGAAAGGAGGGACCACAAAAAAAGAACACTGAAAGTTGAATTCATAGAAGTAAAAATTTCACAAAAGTAGCAAAGATGAGTGTATATTATAAGTGATCATGTTTATTTCTCACAGTGAATTCATTCTGGTGAATTGAATATTATGCATTCTCAACTGATGTTATACAGTACATGAATTTCTATTTTTAAAATGTTTTCCAATTTCACAAATCTTTATTGTCTTCCTTTCTGGGTTCTAACCTTTCTGCCACTACTGTATCCATTATTTCTATTTTTCTCCAGCAAAGCCCATAAGGTAAGGTCAGTGAATTTTTAATTAAATCTTGTGTGAAACAGATAGTCACATCTAAGATAGAGAGAGTGGGAGAAATGTTAGTAAAGTTGGAAGAGTAGTTCATGGTAGACAAATGAAGTAGACATTTTGTTGGCATTTGGAGTTTTTTGAGAATTACATTTTAAATACTTGGAGTTGTTTTAAAGCAGCTGTACCATTCTTGGAGGCCATCTGTAATAACTGCAGCCTCGCTGTGAGGGCCACCCAGAGCTAGCAGAAGAAAACCTTAGGGAAGATGCTTCTATGAAATAAATTGGAAAGCTGCTTCCGTAAGATACTGAGGCAAAAAAAAAAAAATCCATCAATCCCATTGAACACTTAAGTCAGTGGGATATGTCAGTTAAATTGATTGTTCCAGTGAGAAAACTGAATGTTTCTCACAACAGTTACATCAGCTGGAATGTGACTGATAATATTCACAGGACAGATGCTGTAAGTGAAGTGGGGAAAGGAAACAATTATATGGATGGTTCAGATTTGTAAGTGGTTTGTTTGAACTATTTGCTTAACTGGATTATTTTCCCTGCTTACTTGTGTGTATAAAAACCCAGGGTCTTGTTGAGAGGAGTGAGAACAAGTCAGAAAGCCATGACTTCAGTGGTTATAGGAACCAACAAACAGAAGAGATGAAATAAAAAGACCTCCACACACAGTTATGGAAAGCAAACAGACCGAACAGAATGTTTGAGAAAAGGTTGATAGGGTAGACTGGGAAAAGTGCTTTCACCACCTTCAATTCTTTCTGTAGTATTTCTCTGACTACGTGAAGATACGTAATTGATGACTAACCTTTAAATTAACAAAATTATTATTTAGTAAGGATTTCCTTTAATTTGGTAAGTTTTAAAAATAATTCTTAGAGAATAGTACAGAAAGTATTCACATGTATTGTATATACATTGTTATTCTTAACTAGTAGTGATGATCTGTTCTGTCTATCCATCATTCATCATTTACCTACTGAGCATTTGTCTTAGTTAGGATTTCTAATCTTCCAACAAAACACCATAACCAAAAAGCAAGTTGAAGAAGAAAGGGTGTATTTGGTTTATACTTCAATATCTCAATCCTCATCAAAGGAAATCAGAACAGGAACTCAAGCAGGTCAGGAACATGAAGGCAAGAGCTGAGGTAGGAGCAAAAGAGAGTGCACTTACTAGAGATTTGCTTCCCTTCGTTTGTTCAGCTGCTTTCCTATAGAACCCAGGGCCACCAATGACGGGACAGCAGCACCAACCATGAGCTGGGCCTTCACACAACAATCACTACTTAAGAAAATGCTTTAGGGCTGGATCTTATGGAGGCATTTTATCAATTGAGTCTCCACCCTTTCTGGTTACTCTAGCTTATGACATAAAACCAGACAATACAGTATCTATCTACCTATATCCATCTAACTACTTCCATTTTAATTATATCTTGAATGATCTAACGGCCATTTGAGAGTTACTTTGTTTATAAGAAAAGGAGACAAGTCACACAGTAAAGTAATTCTCAGAGTGATTTGCTTTTTCTAAATAACTCTATTGGCAGTTATGTATCTAATTCTACCTCTCAACTCCTCCTCCTCCACAATCTCAAACACTCTCACACAGAATTTATTCTCCAATTAGTATACAGCTTAAATGCACCTCTAATTGAGTTCAAATATGTAGTAATAGTTGTTGTTGCCTTTCAACAAACTTGACAGATGAATTTCTGTTGAAAATGTCATTCTACCTGTATAACCTACATTCTGTATCTTACATCCTTTCACTGTAATATAAAGAACATGTCTAAAATCTAGAATTCTATATAGATTAAGGGAGAACCTTGAAAGGCAAAATATGATGACATATCAAGACACAAGATGAGATTCCTGATCTTATTGATGCTATGTTATTTTTGTTTTTGTCATCTTTCTCTTTCACTGATTCAAATTTTACACAGTCATCTGTCATATGTGTAGGGTTGTAGGTCCAGAGTCTGCTCAGCCCCTGAGCACAGCTGCTTGGGGAGGTAGGACATGGGGAATTTGACTGTTCTTACACCATGATGCGTCCACTGGGGCAGGTGTGGACTGTAGCCAAGGCACCACTCCAGGGGTGGAGCAGCACAGTCTGATGTCTGAGAAAGCTAGAGCTGGTTTAGGGGTCCCTGGCCCTGCAACAAGACTGGGACCATGGGATTCTCAGACCCTCCAACACCAAGTATTGCTAGGAGTCGCAAAAGAGTAGAGAACAGAGTGGGGGCACTCGGTTTGGGTCTAGCCCAGGGCAGGAGGGACATGGGAGCTATGACTAGGCCCACAAGGAGAGCCCTTTACTTGATGAGTGGCAGGATTGGTGGCAGTTGTAGCTAGGAGTGCAGAGATGCACCAGCAGCTCTGTAGACAAATGTCTTATCCATGGCTCCCCATTGTGGATCTCGTTGTAAAAAGGCAGTACATGGCTTTAAGGCATTTATTGCCATAGTGGAAAGTGAATGTGTAAAATTATACCCCATTTCGATAGGTGGGCCTGAGATTAAAAACCTTTTGCAGAAAGGAATGTCTGGGAAGGGAAGCTTTTTAGCTATGCCCTCCAGACTTCTAGGTAACTCACTAGCATGGAGATTTGTCTTGAGCCTACCTGACCACAGGTCATGTTTATTTTCCTATTGCTTTTGTCTGAGATGTTAGGAATGCTTAATCTATTTGTTGAAGGGCTTGGGGCATTGCCCTTATATGACTGATGGCTACAAATCTATGGGGGGGGGATGTGCTTTGGGTATGTGACAAGAGCCTGGTGCCCAGGAGCAGGCAAAATTCCTACCATCCCGTCAGGGTCTCTGGTTCCCCAACACCTTTAGCTCAACTGAAGACCAGGCTACCTCTGACAGTCCACTACTCCACAATATGTTCACTATTTCCAGCACACTTCAACTACATAAAGATTCTTTCTGCCAGGGAGCTAATTCATTTTATTTGGTGTTTTGAAAACTGTCTATCTTCCAAAGTTATCACCACTTTTGCAATGTAAATCCTTTGATTTCCCTAGTACAAAGAGATTACCTTGTGTCTCTATTTTTAATATGGCAGAGAATCATAGGCATGTACTAATTCTTCTAATGATGTTTAAACATATTTTAGCATCATGTATTTCACAATACTATAATGTTATCAATATATAACTAATAGCTAATATTCAACATAGGGATTGCTAAGCAGTAGGAAAAAGTCTAACTTTTTAATGTATAATAGATTATGCATTATTAATATAAACTTGTAATCATATTAGCCTCATTTTAGAGATAAGAAAATTAATGCTTTGAAAGATAAGGTCACCTGCCTATGACTCCTATATGAGTAATAAAAATTATTCGTGTTATGGTTCAGAAGCCTTTCCTTCAAACAATCTCACTTTACATTGTTGCTATTTTTTGAACATCTCACTTAGAAATCTTTATAGATTTTAGTTGATACAATGAATTAAAAACAGTTTGGGGTCATACCTCCTATACCTGGATGCAGTAGGTTTTAGGTATTCATCATTTGACATTATTATTAAATATGCTCAACATATTTTAGCACATCTAGGAGGTCTTCTTGTTTTTCTACTGCTGAGGAAATTAGATCAGACCAATGTGTCAAACTGAGTGAGGCTAGGAATGAAAAAAAATGTCTGCCTTGTTTGATAAAACTGAATATGCACCTCTAATAAGTCCCAATTGTGTACTTTACATACAATGTTTACCTTAATTTGCTGGTTAGAATTCTAATAAAAGAATATTTTGGCAATGATTATAAATTAATGTGCACTATTACCATAAGGTATTTGATAATAGGAGAGATAATAAGCTGTATGAAAGTTAAAAATAGACTAAGGTGGCAGATGACATATATGCTATAGAGTCTGAATCAGAGATTCAAATGGATATAAGGAAGGAGTGTTGTATACAAAAGAGGGCCTGAAGGTATACCCTCAGGATATGTCATGCTGGACAGGATACAAAGAGCCCATGGGAGAAGTAAGGGCTAGTTTGCTTGACAGGTTTCAAAAGGGAGCAAAAACACCTCTCAAGGTAGAATTTTATAGTTGAAGGCTACGGTACTTAAATCCTTGTTTGACAGCTATGCAGCAGCCAGACTATTTTCAGGATGTATTACTTGGGTGTTTCTCACAGACAGTTGCAAAAAGCCTGTCTATCATTGTTGATACTAATTGTAATAACAGTTCTTCCTAAGGCCAGTATTTTGAGCCTAAGTCACTATATAAGTATTTTCCTTTCTATCATTTTGAAATATTACCACATTGTCTATCGCTAAAACTAAGATCTTTTAAAGTATATATTAAATGAACACAGACAATACAGTGATGTTTCTCTGAGCTATTATCACTAGTTAGTCAGTGAAGAGAGAGTAGAAAACAGCTAATCAATAGCTATGTAGCTTTCCCAAGGAGCAAATAAAGATGTGTAGTTATATCATACTAAGACACTTGTCCTATACATACAGAAAAAAAAATCTTGATAGTCAGGGAAAGTAGACACAAAAATAAGTAATCAGGATGAGTAGGATCCTTATTCTAGAAAATTAATGAACAGTGAACAGACCATATGCTCAAATAATTAAATATTGTAATATATATAGCCATTTATATTTGAATTCTTTATTTGAGTTACTTATTGTAAGCATAATTTCTTTGATTCTCTGAAATGTATTATGTATCTGCTGATTAAATGAGTGTTCAGCAAATCTTCATTTAGCTTTTGAACTGGCAAAGAGATCACTGATAAAGTATGACACAAGTCCTACTTTGATTATTCACAATCATATCATGTGGCAATTGCTGTAGATCAAATGGTTGGATGTCAGTAATGACCTTTTGGATTTTCTTAGTAAGCCTAATGGAGAAGAAAGAAAACAAAGTTGAAACAATTCAATCACAATACAAGAAAGCACATGAATAAGTATGGTGTTGACTGTTAAGAAAAAGATCCCATATATTCAAGACAGGGTTCAATGCAGACAAAACAGGCTGAGTAAGAAATGTTCAGCGATCTGAATTGACTCCACTTCTTTGTCCAGTTCTGCTAGTAGACAAATCTTGTTTTCTTTCTTGGCTTTATCATTTGGTGCATGAGTTATCCAACTGGGAAAATGGGTGATGATATGGCATTTGCCTGAGAAAACAAACTCTTGTGCATACCATTGTTTTATTGTATTTTCATTCTCCAAGTGAAGCAACTGGGACCCAGAATAATTAAAGAAGAAGGGCAGACATGAATATCATTGTGAAGAGGCACATATACCTTCATTAGTTATTGCACATTAAAATTATTCCAGTTAAGAAAAATATTCTTTGTCACACACAGATAAATTCCAATATAAGACTTATAAGAAATGAATAGACATTCATAAAGGAAGCTGATCTGAAGTTCTCTTTCTTTGTTGGGTCTTTGTGTGGTTTAGGTATCAGTGTAACTATGGATTCATAGAATGAATTGGGTAGTGTTCCTTCTGTTTCTATTTTGTCAAATAGTTTGAGAAGTATTAGTATTAGGTCTTCTTTGAAGGTCTGATAGAATTCTGCACTAAAACAATCTGGCCTGGGCTTTTTTTTTTTTTTTTTTTTTTTTTGGATGGGAGACTTTTAATGACTGCTTGTATTTCCTTAATGGTTATGAATTTCATCTAGATTTTCCAGATTTGTTTTGTATAGGCTTTTGTAATAGGATCTGATGATTTTTTTTTGAAATTCCTCAGTTTCTGTTGTTATGCCTCCCTTTTCATTTCTGATTTAGTAATTGGAATACTGTCTCTGTGCCTTCTAGTTAGTTTGGCTAGTTTGTCTATCTTGTTGATTTTTCTCAAAGAACCAGCTCCTAATTTTGTGGATTCTTTCTATAGTTCTTTTTGTTTCTACTTGGTTGATTTCAGCCCCGAGTTTGATTATTTCCTACCATCTACTCCTCTTTGATATATTTGCTTCTTTTTTTCTAGAGTTTTCAGATGTGCTGCTAGTGTTTGATCTCTCTAACTTCTTTATGGAGGCACTCAGAGGTATGAGTTATCCTCTTAGTATTTCTTTTATTGTGTCCCATAAATCTGGGTATGTCCTGCCTTCAGTTTTATTAAATCCTAAAAAGTCATTAATTTCTTTATTTCCCCCTGACCAAGTTATCATTGAATAGAGAGCTGTTCAGCTTTCATATACCCACAATACAACCCACAAACCATATGTAGCTTAAGAAGAAGGAAGACCAAGATATACATGCTTCAATCCTACATATAATGGGGAGCAAAATAATCACAGGAGATAGGGGGAGGGAGGGATGTGAAAGGAGAGAGGAGGGAGAGGGAAAAAGAGTGGCAAGATTAGGTATTGGAAGGGACAGGAGAAAAGTACAGAAGATCAGGAAATTGAATAGAAATATGTAACATTGGGGGATGGGGAACTGGGTATAGCTACTAGAAAGTCCCAGATGCCAGGAAGAGAGAGGCTCCTAGGACCCAACAGAGATGACTTTAGCTGAAATACCCAACAAAGAGGAGACAGAAGCTGTAGAGACCATCTCTAGAAAATAGGCAAGACACCCACCCAGTTGAGGGATGGGCCACTCACACATCTCAAAATTTTTAACCCAAAAATGGTTCTGTCCAAAAGAAAGTCAGGGATAAAAAATGGAACAGAGAGTGAAGAAAAGGTCATCCAGAGACTGCCTTACCTAGGGATCTACCCCATCTGCAGACACCAAATCCACAGACTACTGTTGATGCCAGAAAGTGCTTGCAGACAGGAGCATGGTATTGCTGGCCCCTTAGAAGTTCCATCAGAACCTGACCAATACAGATGCAGATACTCACACCCAACCATCAGACTGAGCCCAGGGACTCCAAAGTTAGAGCTAGGGTAAGGACTGAAGGATCTGAAGGGGATTGAAACCCCATAGGAAAAACTATATCAACTAACTGGACTACCCAGAGTCTCAGGGACTAAACCACCAACCGAAGAGTATACGTGGAGGGATCCATGGCTCAAGGTATATATGTATCAGAGGATGGCCTTATCTGACATCAATGGGAGGCCCTTGGTCCTGTGGAGGCATGATGACCCAGTATAGGGGGAAGTTAGGAGGTAAGGCAGGAATGGGTGAATGTGTGGAGAAATACCCTCATACAGACAAAGGGGAGGGGGGAGATCGGGGTTGGGATTAGGGGGTCTGTGGGAAGGGGGATATCATTTGAAATGTAAAGAAATAAAATGATTAATGAAAATAAATTAAATTGAAAAAAATGAATAGATATCCTAGACTATAGGATATAAAGTTCTCAAAATCAAATTAGTTCTCTAAACCTGCATCTGTAAATAAATATAATATTTGCTAAAACTGTTTTCTTGGTTATTATCAACAAAAATAAAATTTAGTACAGATTATCAAAATTACTTTTAACAATAATTTATTCAATTTGCTTTCTATTCAAAATATTAAATATTTCTCCATAGCAATTTACTATCTATCATGTGATACCATATGTAAGCCTTTTCCTCCAGAATGTAATCAGACTGATTCTTGAATCTGCTCATAAATTGATTTATTAAACTTACATTATTTGTTTGCCATTTTCCAGGCACAGTTTTGCCCTTAAAAAAAAATGGTCATTCAGGTCAGAACCTGTCAAACATTATTTCAGTGAAGTTATTTCACAGAATAAATTTGTCCACAGCTATCTGCTGAAGAGTGTTTGCCAGTAATATCAGTGCTTATCAAGTTAGTGCCTAAACTTTCTTATCAGCTCGCCAATATCTGATAGTCAGTAATGATGCCGTGACCTTTCTTTGCTAAGATTTCCTAAGGCTCCTGGCTGAAATAAACTACAGTCTTGAATGCACCTTTACTGGAAGCAGAAAGCAACTTAGAAACATATCTGAGCCATTGTAGCCTTGAAAGGAAAAATAACTTGAAAATAGAGGTCAAAGAATGAGAAAAGCATGTGAGAGTTGCAAAAGATGTAGTCAACTTGTGACTCTCTAAGACCTGGCCCCTGGTTGGATACATTTTTGGGGGTTATAGGATATCTTTACTGGATCTTTAAAAACTGAGGGACCATTTTTCAAATAATGTTTTCACAAAAAATTAATAAAAGTTAAGATTTAATATTACAAGTGGAAATGTGCTGTTACCATCATGTGCAATATATGCAAATCCTGCTCACAAACACAAAAAGAGATTTCCAGATATTAATGTGGTCTATTCATTCCATGAGGATGCAGAAGGAAAACATTACTTGTCAAAATTTAGATTATGTCAGAACAGATGACTGGTTTAATCACAGACATCTTGGTCTTCCTCCTCAGTTCCCTGATTCAGTAGTTGTGAATAAGAGAATATGTCTTTAACAAGTTCACAAGTCTTCATGGTGCTGATGACTCTGAGAGACCTCCTGGAGACCTATTGGAGCAAAGTGACACAGGTTGTTATTTTTCTTTTTTTTAGAGTATGTCCCCAGGCATACAGTAAAAATTAATTCAGAAAACTTAGATCATTCTCTTTAAAGCTTGGAAGACATAGAATAAATCTGTAGTTTTTTTTTTAATCTTTCAGCTATTGACATTTAAAATTTTTTATTAGATATTTTCTTCATTTACATTTCAAATGCTATTCCAAAAGTCCCCTATACCCTTCCCGTGCCCTACTCCCCTACCCACTCACTCCCACTTCTAGGCCCTAGTCGCCAGTTGTGCAAGCACCATTTGTTAAAAATGCTGTCATTTTCCACTGGATGGTTTTAGCTCCCTTGTCAAAGATCAAGTGACCATAGGTGTGTGGGTTCATTTCTGGGTCTTCAGTTCTATTACAGTGATCTACCTGTCTGTCGATGTACCAGTACCATGCAGTTTTTATCACAATTGCTCTGTAGTACAGCTTGAGTTCAGGCATTAATTCCATAAGAGGTTCTTTTATTGTTGAGAATAGTTTTTGCTATCCTAGGTTGTTTGTTATTCCAGATGAATTCGCAAATTGCCCTTTCTAACTCAGTGAAGAATTGAGTTAGAATTTTGATGGGGATTGCATTGAATCTATAGATTGCTTCTGGCAGGATAGTCATTTTGACTATATTAATCCTGCCAATCCATGAACATGGGAGATCTTTCCATCGTTTGAGATCTTCTTTAATTTCTTTCTTCAGAGACTTGAAGGTCTTATACCATACAGACCTTTCACTTCCTTAGTTAGAATCATGTCAAGAAATTTTATATTATTTGTGACTATTGTGAAGGGTGTTGTTTCCCTAATTTCTTTCTCAGCCTGTTTATCCTTTGTGTAGAGAGCAGCTACTGATTTGTTTGAGTTAATTTTATATCCACCTACTGCACTGAAGCTGTTTATCAGGTTTAGGAGTTCTCTGGTGGAATTTTTAGGGTCCCTTATATATACTATCATATCATCTGCAAAAAGTGATATTTTGACTTTTTCCTTTCCAATTTGTATCCCCTTGATCTCCTTTTGTTGTCGAATTGCTCTGGGTAGGACTTCAAGTACTACATTGAATAGGTAGGGAGAAAGTGGGCAGCCTTGTATAGTCCCTGATTTTAATGGGATTGCTTCCAGCTTCACTCCATTTACTTTGATGTTGGCTACTGTTTTGCTGTATACTGCTTTTATTATGTTTAGGTATGGGTCTTGAATTCCTGATCTTTCCATGACTTTTATCATGAAGGGGTGTTGGACTTTTATCAAATGCTTTCTCAGCATCTAACGAGATGATCATGTGTTTTTTTTTGTCTTTGACTTTGTTTGTATAGTGGATAACGTTGATGGATTTCCATATATTAAACCATCCCTGCATCCCTGGGATGAAGCCTACATGGTCATGATGGATTATTGTTTTGATGTGCTCTTCGATTCGGTTTGCGAGAATTTTATTGAGTATTTTTGTATCGATATTCATAAGGGAAATTGGTCTAAAGTTTTCTTTCTTTGTTGGATCTTTGTGTGGTTTAGGGATCAGAGTAATTGTTGCTTCATAGAATGAATTGTGTAGAGTACCTTCTGTTTCTATTTTGTGGACTAATTTGGGGAGTGGTGGAATTATGTCTTCTTTGAAGGTTGATAGAACTCTGCACTAAACCCATTTGGTCCTGAGCTTTTTTTTTTTTTTTTCGGTTGGGAGACTATTAATAACTGCTTCTATTTCTTTAGACGAAATGGGACTGTTAAGATATTTAATCTAATCCTTATTTAACATTGGTATTTGGTATCTGTCTAGAAAGTTATCCATTTCATCCAGGTTTTCCAGTTTTGTTGAGTATCGCTTTTTGTAGTAGGATCTGATGGTGTTTTGGATTTCCTCAGGATCTGTTGTTATGTCTCCTTTCTCATTTCTGATTTTGTTAATTAGGATACTGTCCCTGTGTTCTCTAGTGAGTCTGGCTAAGAGTTTATCTATCTTGTTGATTTTCTCAAAGTACCAGCTCCTGGTTTGGTTTATTCTTTGAATAGTTCTTTTTATTTCCACTTGGTTGATTTCAGCCCTAAGTTTATTTCCTACCATCTACTCCTCTTGGGTGAATTTGCTTCCTTTTGTTCTAGAGATTCTAGGTGTGTTGTCAAGTTGCTAGTGTGTGTCTCTACTTTCTTTTTGGAGGCACTCAGAGCGATGAGTTTTCCTCTTAGAAATGCTTTCATTGTGTCCCATAAGTTTGGTTATGTTGTGCCTTCATTTTCACTAAACTCTAAAAGTCTGTAATTTTTTTCTTTATTCCTTCCTTAACCAAGGTATCATTGAACAGAATGTTGTTCAGTTTCCAAGTGAATGTTAGCTTGTTATTATATATGCTGTTATTGAAGATCAGCCTTAGTCTGTAGTGATCTGATAGGATGTATGGAATAATTTCAATATTTTTGTATATGTTGAGGCCTGTTTTGTGACCAATTATATGGTCAATTTTGGAGAAGGTACCATGAGGTGCTGAGAAGAAGGCATATACTTTTGTTTTAGGATAAAATGTTCTGTAGATATCTGTTAAATCCATTTGTTTCATAACTTCAGTTAGTGTCCATGTGTCTCTATTTAATTTCTGTCTCCAGGATCTGTCCATTGGTGAGAGTGGTATGTTGAAGTCTCCCACTATTATTGTGTGAGGTGCAATGTGTGCTTTGAGCTTTACTAAAGTTTCTTTAATGAATGTGGCTGCCCTTGAATTTGGAGCATCGATATTTAGAATTGAGAGTTCAACTTGGTAGATTTTACCTTTGATGAGTATAAATTTTCCCTCCTTGTCTTTTTTGATAACTTTGGTTGGAAGTCAATTTTATTCAATATTAGAATGGTTACTCCAGTTTGTTTCCTTGGACCATTTGCTTGGAAAATTGTTTTCCATACTTTCACTCTAAGGTAGTGTCTGTCTTTATCATTGATGTGGTTTCCGGTAAGCATCAAAATTCTGGGACCTGTTTGTGTAGTCAATCTGTTAGTGTATGTCTTTTTATTAGGGAATTGAGTCCATTTATGTTAAGAGAAGTCAAAGAAAAGTAATTGTTGCTTCCTGTCATTTTTGTTGTTAAAGTTGGAAATCTGTTCTTGTGGCTGTCTTCTTGTAGTTTTGTTAAAAAATTACTTTCTTGCTTTTTCTACGGTGTGCTTTCCATCTTTGTGTTGGTGTTTTCCTTTTATTATCATTTGAAGGGCCAGATTTGTGGAAATATATTATGTGATTTTGTTTTTGTCATGGAATGCTTTGGTTTCTCCATCTATGGTAATTGAGAGTTTTGCTGGGTATAGTAGCCTGGGATGGCATTTGTGTTCTCTTAGTGTCTGTATAACATCTGTCCAGGACCTTCTGACTTTCATGGTCTTTGGTGAGAACTCTGGTATAATTCTAATAGGCCTGCCTTTATATGTTATTTGACCATATTTCCTTACTGCTTTTAATATTCTATCTTTATTTAGTGCATTTGTTGTTCTGATTATTATGTGTCGGGAGGAATTTCTTTTCTGGTCCAGTCTATTTGGAGTTCTATAGGCTTCTTGTATGTTCATGGGTATCTCTTTCTTTAGGTTTGGGGAGTTTTCTTCTATAATTTTGTTGAAGATATTTGCTGGCCCTTCAAGTTGAAAATCTTCGTTCTCATATACTCCTATTATCCATAGGTTTTTTTTTTTTTTTTTTTTTTCTTCTCATTGTGTCCTGGATTTCCTGGATGTTTTGAGTTAGGATCATTTTGCATTTTGCATTTTCTTTGATTATTGTGTCCATGTCCCCTATGGAATCTTCTGCACCTGAGATTCTCTCTTCCATCTCTTGTATTCTGTTGTTGTTGCTGGCATCTATGGTTCCAGATTTCTTTCCTAGGGTTTCTCTCTCCAGAATTGTCTCCCTTTGGGATTTCTTTACTGTTTCTACTTCCATTTTTAGTTCATGGATGGTTTTTTTCAATTCCATCTCCTGTTTGCTTGTGTTTTCCTGTAATTCTTTAAGGGATTTTTTTTGTTTGTTTGTTTCTTCTACCTGTTTAGCCGTGTTTGCCTGTAGTTCTTTAAGGACTTCTTCCTGTTTAGCAGTGTTCTCCTGTAATTACTTGAGGGATTTTGTGTTTCCTCTTTAAGGGCTTCTACTTGTTTAGCAGTATCCTCCTGTATTTCTTTAAGTGTGTTATTAATGCCCTTCTTAAAATCTTCTACCATCCCTGCGAGACTAGTCTGCACAGGTGAGAGTGTGGACTACAGAAGCTAATAGCTTCTGGGACAGGCAGAAGTGACACAGCTTCTGAGGCAGACCCCATTTCGGGCTCCAGAAATCCGGGCGCCTTTCCTGCCAAAGGAGAGGTCTCCGTCCCAACCAAGAGGACTTTGTGGGAGCACCAGAGAGTGTGGACTAAACAAGCTAACATCTCCTGGGACAGGGCCTATTTCAGGCCTTCATCTTTTCCAGGAGGCAGGTCCGAATGCCAGATATCTGTGTACCTTCCCTGCAAGAGGAGAACTTGCCTGCAGAGAGTACTCTAACCACTGAAGCTCAGGAGAGAGCTAGTCTCCCAGGACCCAACATTTTGCTGCTTACAGGAAACCCATCTCAGGAAAAAGATAGACACTTCTTCAGAATGAAAGGCTGGAAAACAATTTTCCAAGCAAATGGTCTGAAGAAACAAGCTGGAATAGCCATTCTAATATCTAAAAAAAATCTACTTCCAACCCAAAGTTATCAAAAAGAAAAGGGGGGACACTTCATAATCACCAAAGTTAAAATCTAACAGGAGGAACTCTCAATTCTGAATATCTATGCTCCAAATGCAAGGGCAGCCACATTCATTAAAGAAACTTGAGTAAAGCTCAAAGCACACATTGCACCTCACACAATAATAGTGGGAGACTTAAACACACTACTTTCATCAATGGACAGATCATGGAAACAGAAATTAAACAGGGACACAGTGAACTAACAAAAGCTATGAAACAAATGGATTTAACCGATGTCTACAGAACATTTTATCCTAAAACAAAAGGATATACCTTCTTCTCAGCACCTGATGGTACTTTCTCCAAAATTGACCATATAATTGGTCACAAAACAGGCCTCAACATATACAAAAATATTGAAATTTTCCCATGCATCCTATCAGATAACCTTGGAATAAGGCTGATCTTCAATATCAACATAAATAATAGAAAGCCAACATTCACCTGTAAACTGAACAAAACTCTGCTTAATGATACCTTGGTCAAAGAAGTAATAAAGAAAGAAATTAAAGACTTTTTTGATTTTAATGAAAACGAAGCCACAACATACCCAAATTTATGGGACAAAATGAAAGCATTTCTAAGAGGAAAACTCATAGATCCAAGTGCCTCCAAAAAGAAACTAGAGAGAGCACACACTAGCGAATTGACAACACACTTAAAAGCTCTAGAACAAAAGGAAGCAAATTCACCTAAGAGGAGTAGACAGCAGAAAATGATCAAACTCAGGGGCAAAATCAACCAAGTGGAAACAATAAGAACTATTCAAAGAATCAACCAAACGAGTAGCTGGTTCTTTGAGAAAATCAACAACATAGATAAACCCTTAGCCAGACTCACTAGAGGTCACAGGGACAGCATCCTAATTAACAAAATCAGAAATGAAAAGGGAGACATAACAACAGATCCTGCAGAAACCCCAAACACTATCAGATTCTTCTACAAAAGGCTATACTCAACAAAACTGGAAAACCTGGATGAAATGTACAAATTTCTAGACAGATACCAGGTAACAAAGTTAAATCAGGATAACATTAATGAACTAAACAGTCCTATATCCCCTAAAGAAATAGCAGCAGTCATTCATAGTCTCCCAACCAAAAAAAGCCCAGGACCTGATGGGTTTAGTGCACAGTTCCATCAAATCTTCAAAGAAGATCTAATTCCAGTTCTTCACAAGCTATTCCACAATATAGAAGCAGAAGGTACTTTACCCAATTCATTCTATGAAGCCACAATTACTCTGATACCTAAACCACAGAAAGACCCAACAAGATAGAGAACTTCAGACCAATTTCCCTTATGAATATCGATGCAAAAATACTCAATAAAATTCTCGCTAACCGAATCCAAGAACACATCAAAACAATCATCCATCCTGACCAAATAGGTTTCATTCCAGGGATTCAGGGATGATTCAATATATGGGAATCCATCAATGTAATCCACTATATAAGCAAAATCAAAGACAAAAACCACATGATCATCTCCTTAGATTTGGAGAAACCATTCAACAAAATCCAATCCCCATTCATGGTCAAAGTCTTGGAAAGATCAGGAATTAGAGACCCATACCTAAACATGATAAAAGCAATCTACAGCAAACCAGTAGCCAACATCAAAGTAAATGGTGAGAAGCTGGAATCAATCCCATTAAAATCAGGGAATAGACATGGCTGCCCACTTTCTCCCTACCTATTCAACATTGTACTTGTAGTCCTAGCCAGAGCACTTTGACAACAAAAGGAGATCAAGGGGATACAAATTAAAAAGGAAGAAGTCAAAATATCACTTTTTGCAGATGATATGATAGTATATATAAGGGACCCTAAAAATTCCACCAGAGAACTCCTAAACCTGATAAATAGCTTCAGTGAAGTAGCTAGATATAAAATTAACTCAAACAAGTCAATGCCCTTTCTCTACACAAAGGATAATCAGGCTGAGAAAGAAATTAGGGAAACAACCCCCTTTACAATAGTCACAAGTAATAGAAAATTCCTTTGTGTGACTCTAACTAAGGAAGTGAATGATATGTATGATACTAATAAGACTCTGAAGAAAGAAATTAAAGAAGAGATAAGAAGATGGAAAGATCTCCCATGCTTATGGATGGGCAGGATCATTATATTAAAAATGGCTATCATGCCAAAAGCAATCTACAGATTCAATGCAATCCCCATCAAAATTCCAACTCAATTCTTCAAGGAATTAGAAAGGGCAATTTACAAATTCATCTGGAATAACAAACAACCTAGGATAGCAAAAACTCTTCTCAATGATAAAAGAACCTCTGTTTGAAACACCATTCCTGATCTCAAGCTGTTGTGATCACAGAGCAAATGTGATAAAAACTGCATGGTACTGGTATAGTGACAGACAAGTAGACCAATGGTATAGAATTGAAGACTCAGAAATGAACCCACACTCCTATGGTCCCTTGATCTTTGACAAGGGAGCTAAAACCATCAAGGAAAAAAAGATAGCATTTTCAACAAATGGTGCTCGCACAACTGGCTTTTATCATATAGAAGAATGCAAATTGATCCATCCCTATCTCCTTGTACTAATGTAAAATCTAAGTGGATCAAGGGACTCCACATAAAACCAGAGACAATGAAACTTATAGAGGAGAAAGTGGGGAAAAGCCTGGAAGATATGGGCACAGGGAAAATTTTCCTGAATAGAACAGAAATGGCTTGTGCTGTAAGACTGAGAAATGACAAATAGGACCTCATAAAATTGAAAAGCTTCTGTAAGACAAAAGACACCATCCATAAGACAAAAAGGTCACCAACAGATTGGGAAAGGATTTTTACCTATCCTAAATCAGATTGGAGCCTGATATCCTATATATATAAAGAACTCAAGAAGGTGGACTCCAGAATAACAAATAACCCATTAAAATGGGGTTCAAAGGTAAACAAAGAATTCTCACCTGAGGAATACTGAATGGCTGAAAAGTACCTGAAAAAAATGTGCAGCATCCTAAATCATCAGGGAAATGCAAATCAAAACAACCCTGAGATTGCACCTCACACCAGTCAGAATGGCTAAGATAAAAAATTCAGGTGATAGCAGATGCTGGCAAGGATGTGGAAAAAGAGGAACACCCCTCCATTGTTGGTGGGATTACAAGCTTCTACAACCACTCTGGAAATCAATCTGGTGGTTCCTCAGATATTTGGACATAGTCCTACTGGAGAATCCCATAATACGTCTCCTGGGCATATATCTAGAAGATGTTCCAACTGGTAAGAAGGACACATGCTCCACTATGTTCATAACAGCCTTATTTATAATAGCCAGAAGCTGGAAAGAATCCAGATGCCCCTCAACAGAGGAATGGATACAGAAAATGTGGTACATTTACACAATGAAGTACTACTCAGCTATTAAAAAGAATGAATTTATGAAATTCCTAGGCAAATGGATGGACCTGGAGGGCATCATCTTGAGTGAGGTAACTTATTGCCCACGCTTTTGTTCCCCCTGGTAAGAACATGCTCAGGGCAACCGGAATCTTCTGCGGCACAAGCTTTATTGCTTACCCCTTCAGGAGCCAGTGGAGAAGAGAGCCAGAGAGAGAGAGAGAGAGAGAGAGAGAGAGAGAGAGAGAGAGAGAGAGAGAGAGAGAGAGAATGGTGGAAACCCGTCCCTTTTATGGAGGACTGTCCTCCGCCTAGGACGTGTCGCTCCCTGATTGGCTGCAGCCCATCGGCAGGAGTTGTCGTCACAGGGAAGGCAGAGCACATGGGGTGGGAAACTACCCCGGCGCATGCACAGATGGTTTGATTACATGGGTGCCAGTGCCATCAACGCCATCTTGTAATGGCGAATGTGAGGGCGGCTCCTTACAGTAACTCAATCCCAAAGGAACTCACACAATATGTACTCATAAGTGGATATTAGCCCAGAAACTTAGAATACCCAAGATACAAGATACAATTTGCAAAACACATGAAACTCAAGAAGAACGACTTTGTCCCTTCTTAGAATTGGAAATAAAACACCCATGGAAGGAGCTACAGAGACAAAGTTTGGAGCTGAGACAAAGTTTGGAGCTGAGATGAAAGGACGGACCATCTAGAGACTGCCATACCCAGGGATCCATCCCATTATCAGCCTCCAAAAGCTTACACCATTGCATACACTAGCAAGATTTTGCTGAAAGGACTGTGATATAGCTGTCTCTTGTGAGGCTATGCCTGGGCCTAGCAAACAAAGAAGTGGATGCTCACAGACAACTAGTGGATGGATCACAGGGCCCCCAATGGAGGAGCTAGAGAAAGTACCCAAGGAGTTAAAGGGGTCTGCAACCCTATAGGTGGAACAACAATATGAACTATCCAGTACCTCCCCCACCCCCCACCCCCTGAGCTCCTGTCTCTAGCTGCATATGTGTCAGAAGATGGCCTAGTTGGCCTTCCTTGGAAAGATAGGCCCCTTGGTCTTGCAAACTTTATATGCCTCAGTATGGGATAAAGTCAGGGCCAAGAAGTGGAAATGGGGGAGGGGGGAGTTGGGAGGAGTGTGTGTGGGACTTTTGGGATAGCATTGGAAATGTAAATAAAGAAAAATCTAGTAAGTATAAATAAAATA
This sequence comes from Mus caroli, assembly GCF_978045245.1. NCBI lineage: Eukaryota > Metazoa > Chordata > Mammalia > Rodentia > Muridae > Mus > Mus caroli. The sequence continues at coordinate 140,756,016 of NW_028227257.1, forward strand.
AAATAAAATAAACTCTAAAACAAAAACAAAAACAAAAACCTTCTACCACCATCATGAGATATGATTTCAAATCCTTGTCTTGCTTTTCGAGTATGTTGGGGTATCCAGGACTGGTTGTGGTGAGTGTACTGGTTCTGACCATGCCCAGTGTTTTTGGTTTTTGTTAGTAAGATTCTTAGGTTTGCCTTTCGCCATCTAGAAATCTCTGGTGTTAATGTTCAAGCTGTCTCTGGTTGGAACTTGATATCTTGTGATTCTGTTAGCCTCTGTCAGCACTCCTAGGAGTCCAACTCTAACCTGAGTTCCAGGGGTCAGAGCACTCTCTGCATGCAAGCTCTCCTCTTGCAGGGCAGATGTCCATTAGTCTGGAGCTCTGATCCATCTCCTGAGTTCTGGGGTCAGAACCCTCCCTTTAGGCTGACTCTCTTCTGGCAAGTAATATTTCTAGGGGTCTGGGTCTCAGCTCTGCCTCCTGGCGGGACCCTGACCAAGAAGGTCTGTTGCTTCTATTGCCCAAGTGCTCTCAGGTGATCAGGAGGTCCTGGGTATGCTAGGTGTCCTGCGGTGTGGGTAGTCCTCTGGTGTCCTAGATGCTCTTAGCTGAGTTCACACAGAAGATGGCAGGGCTGGCTGAGACCTGAATGGATCCCAGGCTCTGGTCGGGCGGGGTTCCTCTGTCCCTGTTCCTGCTGGCACAAGACCCTCCATGATTCTTTGGAGCTGATGTTGTGTTCCACTCACCCATGATCCGGAGGTGATCCCCAGGTCCTGCATTGTGGAGAGCTCTCTGGAGCCCTTAGCGGCCTCCTCTGGGCTCAGAAGATGGCAGGGGTCAGCTATTGACAATTTAACCTTACTGCCATATCCAAGGATCCATCCCATAATCAGCCTCCAAATGATGACACCATTGCATACACTAGCAAGAGTTTGCTGAATAGCTGTCTCTTGTGAGACTAGGCCGGGGCCTAGCCAACACAGAAGTGGATGCTCACAGTCAGCTATTGGATGGATCACAGGACCCCCAATGGAGGAGCTAGAGAAAGTATCCAAGGAGCTAAAGAGATCTGCAACCCTGTAGGTGCAACAACATTATGAACTAACCAGTACCCCAGAGCTCTTGACTCTAGCTGCATATGTATCAAAAGATGGCCTAGTCGGCCATCACTGGAAAGAGAGGACCATTGGACTTGCAAACTTTATATACCCCAGTACAGGGGAACGCCAGGGCCAAGAAGTGGGAGTGGGTGGGTAGGGGAGTGGGGATGGAGGGTATGGGGGACTTCTGGGATAGCATTGGAAATGTAATTGAGGAAAATACGTAAAAAAAAAATTAAAAAAAAAATGCTTAAGAGACCACAAAGCAAAATTAATACAGCACCTAATGGCAAAGTTGTCAGAATAATAAAATATTTCATTCATAAATATTTTATATTTTATCTTATATAGTATCACATTATCAAGTGCTTAATTCCTGGTGATTCTGATTTGTGTGATGATCTAATGAGTGTGTTTTGACCAACTATAAAATATGAAAGGCTGTCCAATTTGGGATCTATTTCAAGGGAGGGCACAAAGGCCTGCCAGTATTATAGATGGTATGATGTACCTATAAACAAGACCCTGGTATGGCTGTCCTCTAAGAGGCCCTTCCAGCAGCTGACTTAGACAGAAGCGGATACTTATGCCCAACAATTGAACTGGAGGGTATGGGGGACTTCTGGGATAGTTGGGAACCCCTATGGTTGAGTTAAGGGAAGGATTGAAGAATCTGAAAAGGAGAGCAACCACATAGATAATACCATAGTCTCAACTTACCTAGACCCCAGGGACCTCCCAGAGCCTAAGCCACCAGCATAGGCCATCTGAAGACCCTGGCACAAAAAATCTGCCTAGTCAGGCCTCATGGGGGAGAAGATGAGCTTAATCCTTGAGAGACTTGAAGCTCTAGGGAAGGGGGACGTCTGAAGGGAGGAAGGCACACACTCTCTGAGGCAAGGGGGGGGGGGAGAATTGGATGAGCAACTCTGGGAAGGGGGATTGAGATGGGGGCAATGACTTGAATGTAAATAAATAAAATAATAGAAAAGAAAGAAAAATATGAGAAGATATATTCCATTTATCAATGATAACTGTATCTTTTGTTATAAATCATGAACAGCAGAGTGGCCTCAAGCTGCTCCTTACCTGCCCCCAGACACAAGGTGTAGCTTCTTATATTTTCAACCCCAACTCCAAACTTTCAAGTTTTGGAGATTAACTAGCCATAGTAAAATCTTAATACTTTTTACTTTTACTTAAATTTGAGGTCAGAATTCCATCAACTAAGGCATTGCCTCTTTTGTCATTATTACACTCATATTGTGATTTTGAGCCTAGCCTCTAAAGGCTGAGCCATCTCTGCAGCTCATATTATCACATGCTTAATGCTATTTCTAGGTAGAATCATTTGTCACATATCATCAGACTTTGATTATCTTATGTCTTTTAACTTTTGTGAAAAATCTGTTCTTAAATTTATTCTTTGAGGTATCTTCCTTTTATTGGAGTCTCAGCCTCATTCTTAGTGTCTCAACACTAAAGCACATGCTCCAACAATCAGATGGCCTCTAGACATAACAGATGACATAACAGATTATTTTCCTCTATTCCATTCAGTCACTTACTAACATGACTGCATCAGCAGCAGTAACAGATCATACTGATTATTCTCAATGCTAGCTATTCTCTGGTTAGCCATTTTTCCATATTTTGTTCATGGACTCATTTTATTTTATTCCTATTCATACTGTAGCAAGACTTAAACAAAAAGAATCATTGTTAACAAATAAAAATAGATTCCTCAAGCTTTGTGAAAATGGGATTATTGAATCTTTCCTATGTTGTCTGAGCATCCATTGAAGGCATTTCTAGAGAAAACAACCTTATATCATTTTTTCTTGAAATCTAATATGATATTATATAAATGCCAGTAAAGTTGCTAATGTTCTCAATTACATAATTCATAAATGGGATAACCTAGTCTTTCGGCTGCTTTTTCTTATAAAAGACATTGGACAATGCACAATATCTATAATGAAGGCAATTCATTCTTCTTATCCATTCCCTATCTCCTCTTATAAACACACACACACACACACACACACACACACACACACACACACACACACTATTCCATTAGTCTTTGGATTACAGCAGAATTACCCATCCCAGAGATGACTTGTGATAAATGGTAAAATGAACATTTTTTTCATCCTGAATCTTCACATTATGATCTTTAGTCAAATCCAACACATTTGCATATTTGATATAATGAAACTCTGTCTTCACTCAGTAATTACCTCTTTAATCATAGTTTCTTAATTTGAGGGACCAGTTGCACACTGAAAGCTTCAGACCACTTCCCTCTTGCACCTCATACCAAATGAGACTTAAAATCACATTCAGAATAAGTGGGCACAAAGATCACCTGGGGATTATGCCATCCTTCTTGGATTGAAGTAGATGGGTGTAGCTGAAAGGACCAGAAAAGATCCAGAATGACCCAGAAAAGCTCAGCATCTGTTTGGAGCTGATGCAGAGGGAGAAGATAATGACACATTCAAGATGTCTTTTGTAACTACCTACTCTCTTTCTATTACTTGACAAGAAAATAGAGAAAATATAAAAACTGTATAAAGCTACATAATTCATGCTACTAACATGGTAGAATTATTCTGACTACATAAGAATTATGGTGTTCTTTTTATATAACATGGGATTGAAAAGTTAACAGGAAGGGCCAAAGAGAATTTACAGAAAGTGGAAGACAAATACTTGATGGTAGATTTTGTCTGTTGTATTAAAGATAGAATATGTGCTAGCAATATAGCCTAACAATCTGTGCTGCTTGCTAACCTTCAAAGGCTTCATGGAACGGAGAAAAAATAGTGTTTGTGTAGAATGTTCGAATGTATCACAGTACACTTACTCATCTATGCAGTCACAAATAGTGTAGGCTTGAGTTCACAAACTCCAGTGAAAAACTGCCTGCCTGGAATATCTCTGATCCCCACACATTCATTATACCCATATTCTCTTTATAGAATTGTTCTAAACACACATTGTCAGTAGTACCATACACCTACTATTTGCTTTGATGACATTGTTTACTTTCTTGATTAAAAATAACATAGAGAAATCAACTATTTCAGTACCATGAAAAAAATGTTGCATGTCCTATGTTGCTCGTTTTATATCTGGAATTTTGAGGATCCGCAATGAATTCTGTTTTCTGTTTTATACTTACTAGTATAATAGATTAAGTTTAATGTTTATTTTTAAAATTATAAATGATTTTATTTGCTATAGATTTTGTTTTTTTGTAAATCCTATGATGTTTTACAAGTAATTACCAAATATGCAATACTTAAAACAAAGTGCTGTGTACTGAGTACATAGGTCAGAGTAAAAGATCTACTACTACTACTATGGAAGTTTCTGTATCTGTTTCTTTAATCAAAGCATAAAGACAACCTCAATATGACTGAAATTCAAAAGAATTCTGATACACAAATATTTTATGTTTTAGATGTATACTCTTGGAATGATATATGTGTAATAATTTCCCTGAGTCTGTTTCCTTTCTAAAACCTACACAATCATGCCTACTTCATGAAGTGGCATTTATAGAATACGTATAGTATTCTATGTTTACATTATGTCTACACAGTGACTGAAACAGATATACATCTTTACACATATGACCTATATACATACACATATAAGTTATAATATATAGCATTATATAATATGAGTAATAAAGTGATGAGCTCAGAATATGCCAAATATATGTCACATTGTCTAAAGATTATGTAAAAGGCTCCAGTCTCCCTTGACCTCTGACCCACCTGCAACTCTTGAGTTGGTCTCACTGGGTCAGGAAGCAGCACCCATCCCTCTAAGGTGGAGCAGCGGCCATGGCCAAGTACCTGGCCCAGATCATTGTGATAGGTGTGCAGAATCTTTGCCAGTGCCCTGAGGCAGGGGTTTGCAGCAAGCCAGGCAGCTGCTGATGCTCAAGGTCGTGTTGGATACCAGTCTGAAGCTGCATCCAATCTCTCTGGCCTCAGCTTCCAGGAAGCCCAGCAGATGCTCAACATCTCCAAGCTGAGCCCTGAGGAGGTCCAGAAGAGTTATGAACAACTCTTTAAGGTGAAGGGTAAGTCCATGGGTGGCTCTTTTTACCTTCAGTCAAAGGTTGTCCATGCAAGTGAACGCCTTCATGAGGAACTCTGAATTCAAGCCCAGGAAGACAGAGAGAAAGGGCAAATACTCAAAATGTGACTGCTGGGCTCTCTACACCCAACCCATTGCCTCATAATTGATAACATGGTGACAAATGTCTTTTCTGTGTTAAAAATGAAGATTATATAAAAGAATTTGAAAAAGTACCATCAAGAAAATCTTTCTACCTGTCCACTATCCATCTAGTCACAAAATATAAATTTTCTCTATCAAAGTTTATATGAGAACAACCTTTATTCCTGGACACGGTCTCAGTACGAAATAAGTCTGCATGAACTAACCTTTATTAAAAATTTTGTACTAATTACATATTTACCTTGTCACAATTTATCACCAACCCCAGAATTCATAATCAGTTAAAATAGCATATTACCTCACAAACTTAACCATCTCTTTGTTAGAATTAAAGATAATTAAATATCCTTGGAAGTAAGCTACAGATCCATACTCCATGCTATACATCTCTACCCCAGTCTGCCCTGCATAGAAACTGATACCCTGACATTACTCCAAACCAAGCAATCTATAAAGATGAGGCCACAATGTCAACTTTCATTGTCTTCTTAAAAATTGTTATGAGAAGCCTGTTCTCTTTTACTGAAACTCAAGAAAATATCCTAGGAAGTAATCATAATTTTAAGTTTGAAATTAAACCTACAACCCAATGGCATCCCAAGCAATTCCTTGTCAGTCATGTCTTATATGAATGAATCCATAAGCCTCAGAAAACTTGTTAGCCTCCCAATAAGTTGAGTCACAATGTAGTCAAAACACTTCTTTGTTGCAAAATCTTAGGGTTGGCTTTGTGAATGTTAGTTACCCATAGCTGCTTGATTTAACTAAAAATCTTAACTGATGACACTACACATTTTTCATCCTCTAAGGGCTTCCTCTGGTTGCTAGGCAGAAGAAACTTCTTCAATGTGGGGAGGTTGCTGAGAGCAGAGGAAACTTGGTCATAACGTTAGTCCAGCTCTTCCTCATAGTAGAAAAGTTAAACCAAACCAGGTAAATATCAGCCTTGCTCAGCCTGTTGCCAAACAGATAATCTTGTGCATGGCTCTTTTTTTTTTTTTTTTTTTTTTGGTTTTTTGAGACAGGGTTTCTCTGTATAGCCCTGGTGTTCCTGGAACTCACTTTGTAGACCAGGTTGGCCTCAAGCTCAGAAATTCACCTGCCTCTGCTTCCAGTTTGCTGGGACTAAAGGCATGTACCACCACGCCCAGCTTTTGTGCATGGCTCTTTACAAACCTTTTTATAGATAGGGAAGAAACAGTTCCTTGCTTTGTCCTTGCATATTCTAAAATGCATCCAGCAGTAAAATTACTACTCTAGAGAAAAATCATCCTGGCAATAGTGAGAAGAACAGAAAGGCTGTTTTTTCAAGATAGCTTTGAGAGGGGGAATATACCAACAGCGTGTCCATAATTTTACTAGCCATTGAAAATTATGGCATTTCTTTGATTCATCTTCAAAATTTTGATATGCTCCCTTTTTGTCAACTGTCAAAGAAAATTTTTCTTCGGGTATGAACATCTCAAGTGCTACACTTTTTTCTGAATCTTGTTTAGGTAGAAGTACTGTCAAAATCAGTAATCCTGAATTCTGTCAACAGATTTCCCCTCACTATGACAGTATTGCTCTTGTCAAACAGGTGAGTTTTATATGCTGGGGAAAAAGAAAAATTTAGCTAATCATAGCTGGTTCTTCTTCCAATGCGTAAAACATATAAAGACATAACTGCAGTAAACAAAATTTTGAATAAGAGATATACAGGCATGTGGATAATAATGAATATGTATGAATACAAATTACTAAAGTATTATTTTCCTCCTCACTGAATGACTGTTAGCTAAATGGCAAATAATACTATACTCACAGTAGAGATAAAGTGGAAAGAATCTCACTATAAATGACAAGAGGATTAAGGCCATATTATTGGATATTAACATAAATATAATCCAAATGCACAATGGTTCCTTTTACAAAAGCCAAGGAGCTAAAACAAAACATAGAAGCACAGTTCTCTTTTTAATTGTCAGTATTATTTTTGTGTCACCTTTCTCATCTGTGATGATCTGGTTCTCTGCATTCAGAGGATGTTACCAACCAAACTGTTTTGCTAGTGTTTATTTAGAAAATTAAAACAACACCTCTATCTTGACCTGTAATATTTGTCTTCTATCTTAGTAGAACTATCTACTTTATCTGACTAATAGTATAAATCTATCAAAGCACTAGCTGTGATTATAAAGAATAAACAAGTGTCTGTTTGAACAGAGTATATATAAAAAGAGAGAATGTTGATCTAATTATATTCTCACTTTTAATTATAAATCAGTAAAAGTGAGTAAGCTCATTCCAAGTACTTCCTAGGAAGGTATAATACATTAAGCATCATTTTAAGTTGTGCTCTAGTCGAGCAAAAATTGAACAAAATTTCTTACCTTGTGAAACTTACATTTTGGAATAATTTCCTAAATTAGAATATATTTTTTTAAAAAAAATTGAAGAAAATGGGCTCAAAAAATTGTTTGGGTGAAAATTATAATATTGAAAGTATTATTTAAAATCATAAATGGTAATAATATTTTAAAGGTACTTCTTATTTAATACTTACCATGACCCATTATTTTCTCACAAATAGCCACATATATTACATACTTACCATCACTTGTGAAGCTAGTATGTTTACTATTCTTAGCTTAACAGTGGGAATGCTAAAGGAGTTTTGACTTGATCACAAGTCACACTCCTAAGAAGTGATAAAGTGAGAATTCAAATACTTTTCAAACAGCACCTATCAATTTAAGTATGGTCCCTCAGATACTGAAGACAAAGTCAAGAAAAACTCTATCAGCCCTTCTGAAAACTGGCTTATCATATCCACCATTTGTCCTGTGTACCTGATAAGCACATTTAGAAAGAACATTTGTGTCTGGCACTGTTTGTCATATGTGGAGATATTCCATACCAGGGACATGTTGGTCAACAGTACTGGCTGAGTATATTATGTGAAAGAGAGAGCAGTGTCAGGCAAAGGAGAACAAGAGGTACCTAGCTCGGTATTATTAGTCCATCCAGTTTTACTGGGGAGCAGTGGCAATGACTAGATTTTAAGAAGTAGTCCTTTGGAAGGCAGTATTATGTGCCATGTTGAAGAAGGCCCTAGGTCAGAAAGGTCAGCTTTTAAGTGGTGAAATGAAGAGACAGTCAGGTATGGAAGACCATCTTACACACTGTTCTATTGATGAGAAGAAACACCATCATGAAGGAAAATCTTATAAAACAAATTTCAATGGGGCTTGCTTACAGTTTCAGATCATCATGGCAGAAAGGAAACAGACATGGAGCAGTAGCTGAGAGCTTTACATAATGATATGCAGATCACAGACAGAGATATTGGACCTGGTGTGGGTTTTTGAAACCTCCAAGTCTACCCCTAATGACACACATCCTTCAATAATGCCAGACCTCTTTTTTCAAAGTCTTGAAGAAGTTTTATTTTCTTTGTGAAATGAAAAGGTGCAAGATATTTCTCATCCTTTCTCCACTCCTCTCCTTCCTTTTAGTCTGATTCTAGAGTCTTCGGGAAATGAAGACCATGAAGTATATAAACAACCATCCATATTAATGAAATCAAACACAATTTTTAGTTAATCTTGAGTAGTGGAGAAAATTTGAACCTGAGTTCTGATCACAATCGTAGCCTTTCCCAATTCAATTTTTCCCCCAATAGTGTATCTTTTTTTTAAATTTTGGAATCAATATTTGGGAATTTCACACAATGCACCCTGAGCACACTCACTTCCCATTTTTCCTAGGTCCACCCCCCAATCCTTGTGCCCCCCCCAAAAAAAAAGGGAAAAAAATACAGCAAATCCAATTGTGTTGCCCATGTACTTACAGGAGCCTGGTCAAACTCCCAGTGGCCAGCCACTTAAAGATAACTGAGTCCTTCTCCTCCCTTTTGCCAGAAGCATCAACTGTTAACAAATACACTTCAGTAACCCTATAACAACTTTTAAGGTCTCAAAGATGACCAGTGTTCCATATGCAGTATTTAGATCTTCATACTGTACGACATTACAGAAAATATTTTAAAATCACACAGCAGTGGAGAACATGGACAGCTTTAAAAAGAATTCCCATCTTCTATGTTAAATTGTTAAATAATTACACATATTTGTAACATCATTTTGAGAAGAGCTTAAAACACAATTCCTTTTAAAACCTCTAATGAAGTAACTGGTTCCACAGTTATTCTATTTATAATGCAATTAATAATTGAAATTTTATGCAAATTTTATATTGATCATTAATATGACTTTCATTATGTGCTTTAAAATGTACTTTCACCTTGCTATCTACTTGAAGATGAGAATGCAAACATTTTAAAATGATTATTACTTATGTTGCAATACGAATTACTTTAGGCCAATGCAACAGGTGTTAACCAGCTATTACATTAATTTAAAATAAATCTCCTAAATTCCCTTGTGGAAAAATCTAAATATTTTCTATGCTACATTAGTTACTGATCCAATTTTTATTATAAGTATTCTCTCCAAATATCAATAATTTAGGTTACTCAATTTTTTCTTTGTTTTTAATTTTCTATGAATCTTTACAATTTTTCTATGTTTTAAAACATGTCATTTTGTTTCCTTTCTTTTTGTCAATATTCTAAATCTTTTTCAACTAAAATCCTGCCAAATTCAACATACTTTTTAATGTTCTTGCTATAAAGCTATCTTTTATTCTCAGTATTTGTAATGTTATTTCTGATATTCTGGAATCACTGAATATTTTGAAACCTGTTTATCCTATGCCTTTTTTTCCTGGAAAACATTTTTTCTGAGGACTACGTTTTATAATACTGAACTGCTGGATCTGGCATGGCCTTGGTGGTTACAGAATGACACAGTTACTGTCCCTGGGACAAGGCCAGCAGATGTGTTCCTCCATGAGTATTGATGGTTGCTATGAGCATAAGGCTTTTTTGTATAATAATGTGCTTATTTCCACATTCCTCTGAGAAATATCCTCCCTATTAACATTAATGACTCCATGATCATAAACAAGAGATAGCATGAGTCTGGGAAGCAATGTGGCTAATGTCTCCACAAAATGGTAAACACTGGGACTGTCAGGAGAACCCTTAAGGATGTGGGGGAAAAAAACTCTAAAAACAGGATTTGAAAATATATAATTTCTCAACTGTGCAAAAATATGAGAATATGAATTGTATAAGATGCTTCACAGATCTAAAGGAACAGATGCAACTGCACTATGATGTCTCATAGAGATAAAATACAGGCAGATACAAATGCAGGCAGATTCATGAGTTCAAAGTCAGCTAGGAATGAAATGAATTTAGGACCAGGTATGGTTGAAATGGTAATTCCAGGGCAGGATTCCACCCAGCTAGTTTATTGTCTGTGCTTAACTGGGGCAGGCAGACCTCTGAATTATTTTGCAATGTTGAAAAAAAACAAAAACAAACAAACAAACAAACAAACAAAAAAACAAAAACTGTGCTTGATATCTAAGAATCCAGGGGATGGGGAGACTAGATGCTGATTCATAGAATAATCAAAAGGGAACCTGGAATAAATAACTACATTGATATGTAAATAAAACTGGACTTTCAGCCTGCATGAAATAAGCTAAAAGAAAGTCGTAACAATTCTTTTTTTTTTTTTTTAGACTTTATTCACTATTGAGAGCAGAGCTGTCTGGAGATCTCAGGAGAGTGAAAACAGCTCTTCAAGCATTTTTTTCTAAAAGGATTTCTGACATTGGTCTTAAAAATCCATGGGGAGGAAAAAGCTCTTTTAGAATTTTTCATAGCTCTTTTAGATTTTTTTTTCTAACAGGATTTCTAGTCAGAAATCCCAAAAATTACTTAGAGAACTGACTTTGCTTTTAGAATGTTTTGCAGCAGCTATCCAGAGAAGGCTACCTAAAGAGTTAACACAGCATATATATATATATATATATATATATATATATATATATATATATATACACATATATATATATATCTTAACCATAGAATTTTTAGAATAGCAAGGAAAAAATCTAAAGCAGAGCAGAACACAGAGAGAAGAGCAGTCTGGAAAGCTGTCTCAGCAGAACAGACCCATGAATTGATTTTGACTTTTTTATTTTTGCAGCTCCGATACACCCCTTCTTTCAGAAACCCTCTGCAAGATGAAGCTGGTTTTTGATGCTGAAAATGCTCTGTAATCTTCTAAAAGGGGAAAGAAACCAATAATCCTACTGAATTGTAATGCCTATGAAAAGCAACTATGGAAAGCATAACACATTTATGTCAATGATAAAATAGTGGCACCCATATCTTGATAGTTAACTGAAAAAGCTCTTTTAGAATTTTTCATAGCTCTTTTAGATTTTTTTTTCCTAACAGGATTTCTAGTCAGAAATCCCAAGAATTACTTAGAGAACTGACTTTGCTTTTAGAATGTTTTGCAGCAGCTATCCAGAGAAGGCTACCTAAAGAGTTAACACAGTTCTCTAATTGGGCTTATAGCCTACTCAATATGCCTGGTACTGGAAACCTAACCAGCAACATGGCACTAGTGAGGGCATTAGTCTTAGATGAGAACCAACTGCTAGGATTTTACTAAAACAGTGTAACTCCTAACTGCATTCCAAGAACTTATATTCACTACAGGCTTAGGGAAGTCAATCAGAAACTGCCTCACCATCTAGCCTGAGGCAGGAACCAGAAGTCAGCAACTGATTCCAGGCTTCCCCAGAAACAGTTTCCAGGGTACCCCAGCAACAGTTCTGGAATTTCCCTAGAAACCTCATCAATCCCAAATACACTCATATCCCTAGAGAGCAAGCCAACCAATCAAGATAAAAATCACCTACTTCTCCCTGGAATTCCCCTAATCTGCTTTATATTGGGCCTGCCAATTTAACTGGGTATCTCCAACTTGGTAAATGGTAGACCAACAAGTGCTAAACTTCTGCAGAATAAAACATTCTTTGCTTTTGCATAGTCATTGTGTCTTGGGTATTATTCTCTGGCAAATCACAGACCCTTACATTTGGGATCCATCTAGGATTCACTGGAGACCCCTGACCCAAATAATTGAGTGTTTTTTAAATTGGTAAGTCCTGGTTGTCTTTTGTCTTGTCCATCTCTTTGCTTATATCTTGAGTTAAATCTTGAAGCTGAAAGAAACAAAGCAGATTTGTATTTTATTTCCCAGACAGAGGCAATGGAGGAAGCTCTGAGTCCCCTATCAGGAGCAAGAGACCTTGATAGTTCTCATCTGATTTCTGAACTGAATGTGGGGCTTTGGGATAGCCTTTTATTTTGCTCTCTTTTTCGTTTTACTTTGTTTTTCCTTTTATTTATTTTGTTTTCCCCTTTATTTCTATTTCCTTTTATTTTGCTTTCTTTTTCCTATGTCTCTCTTTGTGTATTGCTTGTGTTTTTTTGTCCTTTCATACACTTTGTTTTCTTTGATTCCTAGGATAGGACACATGCACTTGGCTTGGTCCTGAACCATTTCAAGGACTTTCACCAAGATGCAGAAAACTGGAGTCTAGTTTTTTTCATCAAGGCAAACTAATGATCTTTTACAGGAGTGAGTGGTTCACCTATAAAGTAGAATGGCCTGAGAAGGGAATGTTCCATCTTCTCAGAATTTACAGGGTGAATACTGTAGTCTATGAGGATGGAACCACCCGCACCCAGTACCATCTATCACCATGTGGCAATACCTGTTTGAGATGCCCCCAATTTGGATGAGACCATTTTTGTCACGGGCCAGAGCTACTTTCCACCCTCCTTTCTCTAAAGAAGTCTCAGGTTGGTCCCCTGTTTTGCTCTCCCTGACGACTGAACAGAAAAACAAAAAACAACAAACAAACAAACAAACAAACAAACAAGGGCCCAGTTGTAGTCCAATTAAAGGATGGGGCCACACCAGCCAGAATCAGGCAATATCTACTATCCAGAGAATCCAGAACAGGAATCACCCTACATAGTAACTGGATCTGGGGAGCAGGAATTTTGATTCCTTGCCAATCAGCATGGAATACTCCCACCCCTTCTCCTGGTCAAGAAGCCCCATTCCAATGACTGTCAACCTGTGAAGGAATTAAGGGAGGTAAATAAGTGGGTGGAAGACATCCATCCTACAGTTCCAAACTCCTACACCCTGCTGATCAACCTCCTTCCTGAACATACTATATATACTGTGCTGGACTTGAAATATGTCTTCTTCAGTTTGCCTCTGGGACACAGAAGCCAGCCTCTATTTGTCTTTAAATAGCAATATTTGTACAGAGGCTTCAACATAAACCGAGTTGGCTATTCCTGCCTCAAGGATTCAAGAACTTACCCACCATCTTTGATGAGGCACAAAATGAGGACTTGGGTGAGTACCAGCCAGCCTACCCCAAAATGCAAACCATTCCTAAGCATTCCAGTTCCATTAACCTGAAGGCAAATATGGGTATTTCTAGGATCTACTAGGTTTTGTAGGCTCTGGGTATCAATGTTCACTCAGATAGCCAAACCATTATTTGGGGCCACCAGGGGCCAAGAAGATAAAATAAAGTGGACCCCTGAGATGTATTTGGCATTTAAGAAAGAAAAAAGCCTTATTAGAGGCACTGACACTGGCCTTCCCAGACATTCCAAACCTTTTCACCAAGTCAAACATTTGGAAATGACCTATGGCTTATTTATTTAAGAAACTGGACCTAGTAGCTAAGGATGGCCAGCCTACCTCTGGATCATAGCTGTCACTGCCCTGCTAATCAAGGATATTGACAAAACAACCATGGGGCAGGAACTTGTTATTACCCCCTACACACACATTATTGAGAGGACCCTTAAGAAACCACCCAGCCAATGGCTATCCAACACCAGACTAGTTCACTTTCAGACTCTTATTTTTGAATCACTCTCACATAAGTTATAACCCATCATCTGCTCTAAACCTAACCACTCTGTTATGTGACCCTCCTTCAGACCTGCAATAAGCTTGCTCTATAATTCCAAGGAACGTCCAAAACATCAGGACAAATATAAATGATATACCCTGGACAGATACGGAACATTTCTACTTCACAGAGCAACTTCATTCAGGATGGAACCAGTTATACAGTGGTGGTTGCAGTGTACTCAGAGTCTGTTATTTGGGTAACTGCTTTGCCACTGAAAACTTCAGCCCAAAATGCAGAATTAAACACTCTAACCCAGGCTTTAAAACTGGAAAGGGGGCTGTGGACTACCTGGCAGTCTGCCAAAGCATATGGCTCAAAGCCAGAAGGGGAGAGGAATTCAGGTTTTAGGGATGGTGGGTCCCAAGTCTACTGGGCTCCTAGCAGCAGCTGTAATACTACAGGAGGGTTCTTACCAGTTACCCTGTGTGCAGTGGTTCTCCTGGGATACCTATAGGCTGTGATATCTTCAGGGGAGCAAACTAACTGGCAGTCTGCCTAGGCAGATGGAGCCAGCAAGAACTGGTAAGGATGAACAATATGAACAAGCTGGAGTTGCCATCCTAATATCCAATAAAATAGAATTTCAACCAAAATTTATCAAAAAAGATGAGGAAGGACATCTCATTTATCAAAGAAAAATTCCACCAAATGAAAGTCTCAATTCTAAATATCTATGCCCCAAATGTAAGAGCACCTACATTCATAAAAGAAGCACAATAATAGTGGGAGACTTCAACACCTTATTCTCATTAATGGACAGGTAATTGATAGACAAACTAAACAGAGACACAGTGAAACTAATAAAGGTTATGAACCAAATAGATTTAACAGGTATCTACAGAACATTTCACCCTAAAACAAATAAATACAGCTTCTTTTCATCACTTCATGGTACCTTCTTCAAAACTCACCATATAATTGGGTACCACACAAACCTCAACCAATACAAGAAGATTGAAATGATCTCATGCATCCTGATCTCCAAGGCCTAGTTTGGTCTTCAAAAACAACAAAACAACAGAAAACCCACTTACATGTGGAAATTAAACAACTCTCTACTCAGTAATAACTTGGTCAGGGAAAAAATAAAGAAAGAAATTGAAGGCTTCCTGGAATTTAATGAAAAAGATGGCATAACATACCCAAACTTATGGGACACAATGAAAGCAGTGCTAAGAGGAAAATTCATAGCCCTAAGTGCCCTGGTAAAGAAATTGGAGAGATCCTATACTAGCAACTTATAAATCCTAATCTAGGGGCTCTTGACATCCCCTTGTGGTCACAGGCATCTGTGTGTATGTGGTGCATAGAACCTCATGCAGGCATGCATGCAAAAGATAAATAAGGACAAATAGATAAATCTTAAAAATAAACTCCAAGTCTGTCTCATACTGGCTCATCTTGAAACGCTCTTCTGAGGTAAATTCAAGAATCCCAATTTAACCTGAGTGGAAGTCACTGGAAAGAACTCAGGCTGCCAAAGGCAGCAGCATGGAGTTGTATCCTTTCATCATGGAGATAGTTTACAAAATCAAACAACTGTCAGATTAAATTTGAAACACACAAGCTCTGGTTCTGTAGCAAACATGACTAGACAGAATATGCATTGAACTAGGTGACTAAGTCTGGGGTGAGAGATGTAACCATAAGACTCTAGAACTTCACTGAAAAGGACCTCACATCATGATCCTGACCACTGACAAAGCTGTTAAGTTAGACAGGATCTGGATGTGGATATACGACTTCCACATTAAGCCTTCTGGGAGAAAGATAACCCAGTAGTTGAGGTTCTATCAGAGACTTCCCCACGAACTGCCACAAGAGCAATGAAAGGCCCATCAATCCACTGAAACTGAGACTCCAGTATTCCTGATCCTGCTTACTTGCTGCTTATACTTACTGCACCAGCCACTAGGCGCTACAAGCCCGGAATCTAATCTGGCAGGTAGTTAATGCTACATCAGGTAAGACTGCCAATTTTATCTCCCACTCAGCTCCACTGGGAACCTGGTTCCCTGACCTTCTACATGTAGACCTTTGTGGCCTAATAGATGAGGGATGAGAACCCTTAGATCAACAGCCCTTTCCTGGTTATGGTTGTAACTTGCCCAGGGCCTGAAGGGACACATGGTCCCAGGCCTTTTACATCTGCCTGGAGTTCTTTTCTGTGCAGCATGAGGATACAAATCTACTGGGTGGATAAACTTGAAGCCCCCCCATCAAAAATGACCTCATCATGGTGGCCTGGTTTGAGGATATACAGACACTCGGAGCTAGGTCCAAGAAAAGACACCCAGCCTCTCAGGAGAGAAATTTGTGAACCTTGTTTTGAGGCTTCTTACTATCTGTGTTCCTGGGGGGTTGGAGGGGGATGCAGCAACATTGTCCTTGATCTCATAGCTAGTAAGAAGGCCAATTGGACTGCCAGTAAGACTTAGGGGCTGACATCTCTGGCTATGATACCAGATTCCTATTTACTGTCCAACTGCTGCAATGTAGCCTCAAGAAACACATGATCCCCTTAGTTCCCAACTATTAACAAAGTTGAAACAACTGCCTGCACCCAACTTCTACCTCTGTCCACCACAGGTATTTCATCAGGACCCACCATCCTTTAGCCCCAGCAAGTTTCCACTTCACTGAACCAACCACTTCCTAAAACAGTACCACCTTCTGCATTATCCACTCTATCACCTGGGTCAGGACTCCTAAAATTATTAGAACCCACTTTCCACATTCTTAACTCCTCTTTCCCAGACTTAGCACGGGACTGTTGGTTACACTTAAACAGTCAGCCTCCATACTATGAAAAAATAGCTATGCTTGGGGACTATTCACAGACTACAGATGGTACTCAACATAGATGGCAATAACCAGATAGAGGTAAGCTGACACTACAATCAATAACAGGACAGGGACTCTGCATTAGAAATAGGGTATCCTCAGCCTATCCCCACCACTGCAACTGCTCTGTAACCCCTATGTTCAGGATACATACTTCCCCAAGAGAATGCTTGTTGGGCATATGTTTTCCATGAGTTTATGGTCAAGTTGTAAATATGACTGAGGATTTTGTGTTCTGGTATAGCTTGTACTTAGGGTGATTTATTACTAGAGGGAAAGATGTCTTCAGCCTGCTAGTACCTCCAAACAATTGGGTTAAAAAAAGTGTGTGTTTCTGTTGTGTTACTAGACTCTTTCCTTGGCATAGGGATGGCCTGGGCTGCTAGTGTAGAGGCTTCAGCCCTAATATACCAAGGTAAAAATTACAAGGCCCTATAAGTGGCTATAGAGGCAGATATACAGGAAATAGAAAAGTCCATCTTGACCCTGCAGGATTTCCTATCCTTCCTGGCAGAAATAGTCTTAGAGAACAAGAAGCCTACACTTGCTATTCCCACATTAGGGAGGACTCTGTGCAGCCTAGATGAGAAATGTTGTTTCATGTTGACTACTCAGGGTGGTCAAAGAATCCATGGCTTTAGTCAGGAAGAAGATACAAGACAGAAGAATAAAAAAACAGTCTCAGGGGTGGTATGAGTCCCTCTTCAACTCTCTTTGGCTGACCCCCCTGTCTCCAGTCTGACAAGTCCTATTATCCTACTAATGTTGGCTTTGACTTGTGGTTTCTGCATAATCAATGCTTTAGTTAGGTTTATGAAGAGACGGACATTCAATTGATGATTTTCAAACAACTATACCAGCCCATAGAAATGTCTCAAGCATTCAAGATGGCTCAAACAGAGAATGAAAAGTCTGAGACAGCCTGACTCCATGACAGGCTTCAAATTGATAGTTCAGTAGTCTAGGCCTAAGTGTCTGTTTCCCAGAACTGGGTAACTCTGGGCAAGTAAATTACTGTGGAAATAAACAAACAACAAACAAACAAGCAAAAAAGCAGGCCGAGGGCATCCAATCTGTACTGAGGCAGGAACAGTGAGTCAACAACAGTTTCCAAGCTTCCTCAGCAACAGTCTCCAGCCCTGTCTCAACCCCCTAATCCCCCAACCCCCAACCCCCAGCCCACAGCAACAATTCTGTAATGTCCTTATGTAATCCAAAGATACCCATACACCTAGACACTGAGCCAACCATTGAAGATAACATAACCTACCCCTCTCTGGATTTAATCTGCTTTAAACTGGGCCTGCCTCCTCACCTGGGCATCTCCATCTTGGTAAATGGTGAACTTCTAAATGCTGAACTTCTACAAAATAAAATACTCTTTGCTTTTGCATACTATCTGTGTCTGGGTTATCATTCTATGGTATATCATGAACTCATAAAAAAGAAACTTCTCTTTGAAACAGATTGGGTACATTTCCAGACTCTCAGTGAAGCTGGTGTTCTATTACAGTCAAAAGTAAAGCTTTATTTCTCGTTTTTTTTCCAAAAAATAAAAATAGAAAACAATTTTCTAAAGCAATTAGCATTTAACTATATATTATATAAGAGATTTAGCATTGAGTAGAATTCTATGTAGTGTATTACTTGAGTGTTTTGCTAGAAGAGTGCTCAGGAACAACTGCTGGACAAAATATATTTTCTGGAAACTATGTTAAAACCTTTACCAGCACTTTAAGGCCAGAATAATACTTCCATTTGATTTAAAAAACCAATCTTGTTTTTGCAACTTTAATAACATTTCCAGCACTGTCCCTTTTAAAGGACATTTGCAGAACTCTCCCAAACCATATAGGCTCTTGTTCAATATCTCATTTCAGGGACTTTCATGTTGTTAGAGAGTAATAAACTTCTCATCCCTAATTGCAGAATTCAGGGTGGAAAGAGAGAAACTATATTTAGACACACACACTGCACAGCTTCAAATTTATGCAATTAAAATAAATTCATTCCACAAAGCATTTGCCATTATGACTCTTCCTAGATTTTTATCTTTGGTTTTTACCACAAAGTTGCCAGACCTCATTTTCATTTATGTACTTCTGTAATCTTAACTCCTTATTCACTATAGATAGTATTGAAATTTTGGTGAGCTTTACAGTTTTGTATTTGGGAGAACTTATTAATGTCTAATAGCAAAGGAGTGGCCTTTCTTCACACATTCCTAGATAAGATCCTATTTCATGTGCCCTTGAAATCTTAGAAAAAAACCCATTCTCCCTTGTGACTTAATTGGTCAAGCAGGTGATTTCCTTGTGGGCTTTGATAAAGACCCACATTGCTTTACTTCTAATTTTTTAGATGTTCCTTATTAATGAATGTTTGTCCCAGTTTACTAATCTACATAAAAGCATATCTCCAATTATTTCATACATTTTATCTATCATACATACAAGAAAGTTAAATTTCTAAAATATTTCTGAGTCCATTTGAAGCTAGACAGTTTTTTTTAATCTCCCAGAGAAGTTATAAAACTGACTTAATGTCAAGAGTCTGTGTTTCATTAAACTGGTAACATGTAAAAACACACACAAAAAATATCTTTATATGTTTAATTTATAATGTTAGGAGTTAAAAGTAAAGAAAATATATAAGAAAGAACCATGAGGGTGTTACCATATTAAAATAATATCCTGCAGATTATTTTTAAAATTAATGTACTTTGAAGAGAAAAAACAGATGAGATTTATGTTAATTACAAATAATTTGTGATTTCTCTACAGATTTCTTAAAGTCATTATGAATATGAAAGTTTAATATGCATTTTGAAAATGAAATGTAAAAATGTCTATTCTTCACTTAGAATGTATAGCATTAGTACTTGTCATGAAGTAAATACAATTGGTTGAAGTAATGAAATACTGTGAACATCCATTGCCTTTACAGGGTGAGGAGATGATTCAGTGAATAACATGCTTACAGTGCAAGCATGAGAATCTGAGTTCA
Organism: Mus caroli; assembly: GCF_978045245.1. Taxonomy (NCBI): domain Eukaryota; kingdom Metazoa; phylum Chordata; class Mammalia; order Rodentia; family Muridae; genus Mus; species Mus caroli. Next base: position 140,776,146 of record NW_028227257.1, read on the forward strand.
GATCCTCATCACACATCCATGTAAAAGCTGGATTTAGTGCTTGTAATAGTGCCAGTAATGGGGGTGCAGAGCAGAGATGCAAATATCCTGAGCTTTTTCTACTCAATTGGTCAGCTTGAGTTTCATTGACCCTGCCTTAAAAACTAAGGTGGAGATCAATAGAGAACTCTGGTGCCCAGATGGACCCACACACATGTGCTTATACACATAGATCACAAACTCATATACACACACACACACACACACACACACACACATGTAAATACATACAAGCACACACACCACATTAAATCAATAGAATTCATTCAATTAATAAGATGTCATAATATGTAATTCTGTTCATATTTCATTCTAAAAATAAACAGCCACAACAACGAAAGAACCTTAAGAACATCTAAAAAATATGTGTTTGTGAAAGGACTCCATAGACTCTAAATCTAAGTTGAAAATAACATTTAAAAATATGACAGATATAATGAAAAGAGTCAATGTTTGAAAACTCTGGAAATTCTAATAAATCAGATGCTAGTAGTCATTTCTTTAGTTTGGTATTGGTATTTGGTATTTGACAAATTTTCAACCATTCATTATGTAAACTTAAGTGACTCAAGGAAGGTAAAAACAAAATTTGTATTCTTAGAGAAGTATGTTGGTCAGTAATGTAAAAACAAAATGATAGAAAAGAATAGTATATGGTACCTGCCAGGTGCATTTAAAAACTAGAGTAAATTTACCATACAAAGAGCAAAGTTAAACGCTGTTGTTTCCTAATGGTATAAATGCTAGGAAGCCCACACAAGAGTGAAAATTTAAATGCAACTTAACAGAACATCAATTTGAGTCATGAAACTTCAAACATTAAATGAAATAGTCTTTTAGATAGCAAAGATATGAAAACATTAATGCTCAGAGGCACATAAAAAAAAAACTATGCACATTTGTAATATCTGGAAGAGAAGTTCAAAATGTACCCAATGCTACAAAGATTCAAGTGTGACCTGACCAAGCACCTTGGGCTTTCTAGAATGTGACACATGGGATTAGGCAAATCGTCTTTCCAGAGAATTCCGGGAAGAGTGAAGGAACGTTCTGAGAGATCAGAGATCATTTTCAGAGTTTTGTCCAAATCCTCTCCACAAGTCCAAAACTGGAAGTCATGTATCATCAACTTCTTTGTGTTAATACTTATTTCTGACTTTCAATTTCTGTTGTATTACAACAGAAAATTAAAGGAGAAATTAAAGGATAATGGACTTATTTTGGCTCACAATTCCAACTTAGAGTCCATCATTGCAAAGAACTTGAAGCAGTTTTTCAAATATATTTTCTAGTCAAGAGCACAAAGCAATGGAATAATGCATATTTGCTTGTACTCATTTTTCTTTTCCATTCTTTTAGAGTTCAAAATCCTCAACCCAGGAAATATTGATATATGCTATGGGAAAATATTCCCACATTAATTAATGTAATAGTAGTAAAATCTTCCACATGTATTTTGAAAGGCTAACCTAATCTAGATAATCCTTTATTTGACTATTTTTGACTCCCTATTGTATCAAACTGCAGTAAAATCTACGTATCACAGTCATTCATATTCCAGATGATAAACAAATATCATAGCTCAGTAATAAGAATACTCATGAATTTAAAGCAATGGAAACAGAAAATAAAATCTAATAAAAGAATTAAGCACAGTATCTGAATTCAAAGATATATCAAGCTGGTTGATAATACTTCTATCTTTGAGGGTATTGGAAGAAATGATTGATATCTGAGTTAGTGGATTTCAAGGTGTTAAGAAGACAGGTCCTCAGCACGGGGAAACACTGTCCCAAAGGGTAGAAACCCTGATTCCACAAGTAGGAAAGGAGGAAATTCACGGGTATGAGCAAATTTCATTCTTCTGGAACAGGTGACTTTCTGTGCAGATGTGTTGGCCTTGAGCTTCTAACCATAACTTTAGCTTTTGAATATTATTTTATATCTGTGACTCTGTAGAAATTGCTAGATTTACACCATGGACTGAAGCTTCATCAGCAGTCCAACATATTCTGAGGCTTACAGATTCTTGGACTGTGAGTTCTTGATGACAATTTATAGAAGACCATTTTGGTACTATCCAGTCTCTGATCCTATGAATTAAATTGACAAATGTCTTTATTAGCTCTGCTTCTTTAGTAAACACTACTATAATAGAGAAAAATTATGTTAGAATTTTCAAATAATCCATGAAAAATACATCACATTTCCATATTTCGCATACAATTCTGTAATACAAACAATTTGAAACATGCTTTTACAAACTATACCTTGACTTTGAGAAGACTGCAAAAATTGTTTATTATATCCTCTGTCTTAAAGAGAATCATAAAATCTTCTGATAGTTTTCTCATCTCTTATGACATAAGTCATAGGAACTTATATAAAAAATTATTAAGAGACTAGAACTAGTCCCTATGAGGGAATTTTCACAAATGTTGTATATGAGTCCCCAGCTTCTAGCCTGAGAACGTTAGTAACTGATTCCACAGATCTGTAGCCTGGAACCCTATGATGACTCTTAGACAAGCGCTAGAATTTAATTAATCAGGAATGCTTGTATCTATGAGCTTGATTTGCATGGCATATATTCGCATGGCTGAGAATGTACAACATATGTTCACAGAGCTCATGCTAACCTTCTATAATGAAACTCACCCTATTATAATATTTCCCCATGTGGAGACTCCCAAGCCTATTGTCCAGTTGTATAGGTAATACCCTAGTTACTGCCCAACAGCTGTTCTTTTGAAATGTATTCATAATTCTTCTGACCCTGGACAAAAGGGAGAAGTGATCAACTGCCTACCAACTTGTCTCTTCAGTACCACTGTGGCTGGACCCTGTGCCTACTACAAATTCTTATTGGACTTTAGTCTTCCTTTATAAAAAGAAAGGTTCATCCTCCAAAAATAGACACAGGAGGAAGAACCGGAGGCAACTGGGCTTAATTACTCTTTCTCTATTATCATTCTAATCCACTTTATCTTCCAATTGTACTATGCAACAAGTGTTCATATACTCTGTTAACCAAAGCATTAAAGCATATTTTCTCATTCAGTTCTCACTTCTAAACAAAACATGATATATGAATTATACAGATACTTTGAATATCAGTGATTTCTCCAGTTTCATAATTCTAGCACTTATTTAGAATCATTTTTTATTTCGGTGTTTCCGATTGCAAATTTAGACAGAAAATTTGGTACTCTCATTAGATAGATGATTGGCAAACGGTTTTGTTTAAGTGTGAAAAAAATGAGCTTAAACTAAGCCTTTGCACTGGAGACAGGTAAACTTTTCTACAATAGCCATTGTTTGAACGATGAGGTTTTAAACAAACAATCTCCAGTGCTGTTCCTTAGAAACTTCAGATTCCATGAACCCTCAATGTCGCTTTTGCTCTTGCAGGCCCTTCTGTGTGTTGCCGCTATATGAACCTCTTTTATGCCTCTGTTACTAAGTCTCTTTCAAAAAGCATCTGCCACCAAAGAGGAAAGATTTTAATACATTGATTTATCATCTTGCACACAGGTTTTTATTGCTTGAATTTGAATATTATACTTAAGATGCTTTTGTGATTACAGATGTTTTACATATAAATTGCTTTATATTAAAAAAAGCTTTTTTATATTTCTTAAGGAAGATCCACATTCATATGTTTTACATTTTAATATCTTCTTCACGGAAAATAGCTTATAAATTGATTCTGGGATGGCAGCCTCTAGAAAATCAACATATATGGCTGTTCCTACTTCAGAGGGAAAGTTAACTATGGGTGTGCATTTTCTATTTTTCTTTTCAGGAAATCTAGACTTCCTTAATTATGAAGGGAAGTTTGATAGCTATTTTATTTCCAAAAGTCACTACAAAAACAAAACAAACGAAAAAAAAGAAAAAAAAAAAGAAAAAAAAACAAAAAACTCTTTTATTCATAATTTTGAAGGCCAAAAACTTAAGACACTTAAGTTTTCACTCTTTTGTTATTTTTTTCTTGTTGTCTCATACAAATTTGGAAATCTGCAGGACTGTATAGTATCTGAAATAATAGCACCATCTGCTGTCTGAAATTTGACTCATTAATCGGGATAAGGAAATGGAGATAGTAATAATAGCAGAGCTGTTCAAGTCTTATAACTTTATCATTATATGCAAAACATGTAAGCCTGGAAAGCCTGACCCTAAAACGTGGAACAAAATCATGTCCAGAGAGAAGCACTGGGAAATGACCCTTTTTACAGACATAGGTATAGACATTGTATTGTCATGGACATTATGACTGTGCTATTGTGTTACTGTAGTTAAGTGTATATTCATTTAGGTAACATAAAGAGTGAAAGAACATGAATAAACATGTTAAAGCAATCCCTGTTGCTAAGGCACACTTCCCCATAAGTAAGCAAAAGACAGGTCATTTCTGAAATTTCTGAAGTTTAATACCAGTGGGAGCTGCCTGTAGAGCTGTCTCTTCCCTATCCTTAAGTCCTTCACCCAGAGGAGTAGTGTTATTTCATTTAAACTTTCAACTGTCTCAATAAATGGTCATTGAATGTGGGTCTCAGAGCTCTCATAATAATAAGCCACTAGCTGTTTGAAGAACAGAGAGAAGAATTCAGCCAAGCTACAATTCTCTTTCATGTTGATTTCTTTTAACAAGCAGGAGGTTAACTGACATTCCTCTTCACACACAGCTGTTTCCTTAACCTCTTAGCTGCCCCAGAACTTTCCTCCTAACTAGCATCACCAGCTGCCTGCCACTCTTCTTGAAACAAACTGCAAGTAGTTTCATTTACTAGGGAATGTTATGCTTTTTGTCTGTCTGGTCTATCTCTTTTATATATCAACTTTTCCTGAACGCTACAGTGACATGCAAATGTAGTCCTTCTTATTAGAAAGAGAAAAACAGAGAGGTGTGCATTGTCCTTGGCTGCTACCAAAAAGAGAATGAATTTAAAATTGCAGGTGACTGAAAACACAAGTGGAGTTTTAAAGGCTAAACTACGTTAGTTCTATGAATTTAAGTTTAAGCTTCCCATTGGTGTTTTGTAACTTGGAAATGTAATTTAAAGACATCACCTTAAGCATCATGCAGTTGCTGGCTGAAAATGAAGAATCTTGCTTGGTACACTATTACTGCAAGAAAAGTCTACTATAGATCAATTTTTTGGGTGGGAGTGGGGAGAGGGGAGAAAATGGACCTGCCAACAAGGGACACTTCCATATGATGTACAAAAATCAAATAATCTGATTTCAATATTGGGTCAAGTTTGCTGACATCCAGTCACGTAGGGTAGTAGGAAAGTGACTGTAAAGTTGTCAGAACTCCACACAAACTTACTCAAAATCTAAAAAGGTAACAATGAAAGCTCTAATGTCCTGAGAGAGAAGCAGACATATTTCCAAAATTTCTCTTTTGTGTCTGTTGAGTCTCTATTTTAACCCTGAAGAAAGAACTCACAGTTCTTAGGATCATAAGTGCATAATCTTTTCATAAAATTTTGCTTGACATTTGAGAATTTTCCAGTTATATCAATAAAATTATAAAGCAGGTTCACCAAACTTTTTATAATAGTGCCCAGTTAATATTTTAGGCAGTCTAGGGTCTTTATAGGTATTTTATATTGAAAATATGACATGGAAGCGAAGAAAAAGTATGATTACATAAGCACAACTATGTCCCTGTAAAACTATAAACAACAGACGTTTCCATTTCCATCCAGACTACAGGTCTTTGCTCTTATAACCCTTGCTAGTATGTTCTTTGGGATGGCTCAGCTAAACACACAAAACAGCTAGAAATAAAGAAACAGTAGCCCTTTATTTTAGATTCAATCATAGAGTCTGAAATAAAGGAACGCAGCACCTGTTGGAAGTATGATGGTCCTTGAACCCACCAGATATGCAGGGAAACTAGGAAAGCTAAGCTGTCAAGATTGTGTTTTCAAAGGAAGAGAAGTTAACAACAATTTCTCCCATCCAGAAGGTTGGGAACTGAAAGCAATTAACAGTCCAGTGATCTGCACTCTATAGCCTACTGGGCCAAGCTATATTAAGTTCTCACAATTGGGACTAGTGGTGGGTAGCAATCTAAATGACCATTACATTATCTGTATAGTCAGGGTGTCTGCCAAAGTCCTATAACTCAGATCAGAGGTGGCTGTTAGCCCAAATGACCTCCATGCTATCTGTATGACCACATCAGATCCTTCCCTCAGACCTTAAGCTAATACAGGAAGTCTATCTCTAGAACCCATCTTCTTGGAAGAAATGACTAGCATTTGAACTGAGTATTGATATAATGATGCCTTCTTGTGCACTAGGAATTGTATTAGAGTAGGAAAATTTTCTCCAAAGTGTACAGTCTTTCAATATACTGGCAAAGTTTCACTCAGTCTTTCTAAGTCAGTCTGAACTAAGTTTTTATTTTTATTTTTTCAGCCTGCCATGGCACCTACAGAGTACCCCCTGCCCCACCACAACAGCCACCTACCCATGCTCCAGCCAAGGCCATGAGTTGAGCTCATAATTCCAGAAAGTGAAAACTGAAGAATAAAACAACTCAGCCAAGATGACCTCAGATATCCAGGAGAAACAACAACAACAACAAAAAAAAAAAAGTAAATACATAACACAACCCCCCTCTTCCACAAGAAAAACAGACAACATATTCTGTGACTTCAAAAGTAGCTTATGCAGAGGAAAATAGTTCACTTGAAGGATATACACCCAAAATATGCAGTCTACACTATCTTGCATCCCAGTAAACAATGTCAGCAGATCTTAATATTATATTACATATCAAGCTCTTATGGTTGAGTTTGATCTAAATTCCTATTTTTTCTACATAATTAATCCTGTTGTTTTTATTGTTGAAAATAGACTCTTTTCTCACACAATACAGGTTTTCGTCCCTTCACTTTTCCGATCTACCCCAACTCCCGTTACTCCCAAATCCATTTCCTAACCATTTTCTCTTCAAAAAACGAGTAGACCTCTAATAGACAACAGCCCAACAGGACAAAACAAAATACATTAAGAAAAGAAAAAAAAATCCCTTTTATTGAGGCTAGACAAGGCAAATCATTAGGAGAAAAAGAGTCGCAAGAGCCAGCAAAAGAGTCAGAGACATGTCTGCTCCCACTGTTAGGGGATCACAACAACAACAAGGTAAAAAGCCACAACATACATTCAGAGGACTGGTGCAGATCCACACAGATCCTTTGCTGGCCACTTCAGTCTCTATGAGTCTCTGCAAGCCCCGTTCAGTTGATTCATGTGGCCATGTTCTGCTAGTGTCCTCTATTCTCCTTTGACTCCTACAAACTTCCCCTCCCCTCCCCCTTCTGCCGAGTTCCTCAATCTCCAAGGGGAGAAAACTGAACCTATTTTGAAAGACTGTTATCTCTGGGAGTTTCTTGAACCTCGAATCTCCACATGTAAGGGCTACCCTGGATGGAAACAAACAGCAGGGGAAGGATGAGAAGCCCATGTTTAATCCAGTGGTTTCAAGTGCAGTTGCTGGAATGGAGTCTCATTTTCTGGAATTGGAGACAAGACGGTTGGTCTCAACATTCGGAGCTTAAGAGAGCACGGTCCTGTTAGGGTCAACATGTCGGAAGAAGAGTCAATTTGAGGGTGAAAGGTTTGAGGAAGACATGTGGATCCAATGAGAGAGTCCCTCCAGTTTACCAGCTGTAGGAGTCATGAGAATTACCTTGAAAGGGGCCTGCCATTTAGGAGAGAGGGGTGAGGGCATCAGAAATTGCTTACCTTTTGGGTTTTCGGGGTCTAGATTAGTATATTGTAATAAGGAGTTTTTCTTGTTTGACCTGGATGACCTCTTGGAGTTTTTCAAAATTTATTGCTTTTAATGCTGCCCTATGAAGACTGTCAGATTATGAATCTATCTCTGGCTAAAATACCACCTGGTGAATTATAATTCCATCAAGGATCTTGGTTAGGTACTGCCTCTGATCCGATTGGATATGTTGCATCTGTTTGATGAGGTTCATCTGTATGTATTCTCACCTGCTCCCAAACTTGCCTGTGTTCATCAGGAAGTAAATTATTAGTGAGGATCATATGTACATCATGGAAAGTCAAGCTATAAGATTAATTAATGTACGGAAATTCTTTAATAAAGGTCGAGGAGGTATAGGAACCCAGTCTGCCACCAGCACAAGTCCACTTTTCCTGCAATCAGACTGCTAGAATTCTCACACAAGTCTCGTTGGATTGGTAAGGTTTTTCCCTCCAGTCTGTGCGGAGGGCCCTGATCCCCCAGAAAGGTCTGGCCAACCTTTATGGGCTAAGGGGTTGGTGTTTCACAGCCATGGTCCCTATGACCAACCTCCTACCCAACCTACAAGATAGGACTTTGACCCTTGGGTGACTTTCCTCTAGAAAGTGGTTTCCATACTCCCCCCCCCCTCCACCCCACAGACACACACTGAGTTTCCATGCCAGTACCCTCAATGTTCCCTAATTCTATCTATATCTTTCTAAATACTGTCTGCCCTACCCACACCACCTGATCTTTCCTGCTCCCAAATCTAACCCCATCTACCCACAAAAATTTCTTCTATATCCACTTCCCAGAGATGTCAATATGTCCCCTTAGAGCCTGTGTCTTTATCTAACCTCTCTGGGTCTATACACTGTAACTTAATTATCATTTATATAAAAGCTAAATAAGGTTTGTAAGGGAATAAATACCATATTTGTCTTTCTGGGTCTGGGTTAATTCACTCAGGATGATTTTTTTCTAGTTACATCCATGTAGCATCAAATTTATGATGTTACTTTTTTAACGACAGTACAATATCACACTTAGTAAATTTACCACATTTTCTTTATCTGTTTTTCAGGCAAGGAACATCTAGTTTGTTTCTAGGTTCTGACAATAATTAATAAAACTGTAATGATGCTCAAAGCAAAAAATAGTCAATAAAATACTCACAAATAAAATTAAGAACACATTAATAAAATATTCCAACATGATCAAGTAGGTTTCACACCAGAAATGCAGAGACAGTTCAACATAGGAAAATCCATTAAAGGAATCCACCATATAAACAAACTGAAAGGAAAAAAAGTCACATGGTCATCTTACTAGATGCTGAAAGGGCCACTGACAAAATCCAACACTCCTTCATAATAAAAGTATGGAGAGATCAGGGATAGAAGTCACATAATTAAACACAATAAAGGTGATATACAACAAGGCAATAGTCAACACCAAATTAAATGGGGAGAAACTTAAAGCAATTTCAATAAAATCAGGGACAAGACAAGGCTGTCAAGTCTCTCAATCTATATTCAATACAGTATTTGAATTTTTTAAATTTGATATTCAATATTTTCTTCATTTACATTTCAAATGTTATCCTCTTTCCTGTTTTCCTCTCCGAAACTCACCTATACCCCCCCCAGCCCTGATCCCCAGCCCACCCTGGCATTCCCCTGTTCTGAGGCATATAATGTTCACAAGACCAAGGGCCTCTCCTCCCATTGATGGCCTATAAGGCCATCCTCTGCTACATATACAACTAGAGACACAAGCTCTGGAGGGCACAGGTTAGTTCATATTGTTATTCTTCCTATAGGATTGCAGACCTCTTTAGCTCCTTGGGTACATTCTCTAGCTCCTTCACTGGGGTCCCTGTGTTCCATCCATTAGATAACTGTGAGCATCCACTTCTATATTTGCCAGGCACTGGCATAGCCTCACAAGAGATAGCTATATCAGGGTCCTGTCAGCAAAATTTTGCTGTCATATGCAATAGTGTCTGGGTTTGGTGGCTGTTTATGGGGTGTATCCCCGGGTGGAACAGTCTCTGGATGGTCCTTCCTTCCATCTCAGCTCCAAACTTTGTAACTCTTTGCATGGTATTTTGTTCCCCATTCTAAGAAGGAATGGAGTATCCACACTTTGGTCTTCCTTCTTCTCGAGTTTCATGGGTTTTGCAAATTGTATCTTGGGTATTCAAGTTTATGGGTTATTATCCACTTATTAGTGAGTGCATATCATGTGTGTTCTTTTGTGAACCTCACTCAGGATGGTATCCTCCAGATCCATCCATTTGCCTAAGAATTTCATAAATTCTTTGCTTTTAATAGCTGAGTAGTACTCGATTGTGTAGATGTACCACATTTTCTGTATCAATTCCTCTGTTGAGGGACATCTGGGTTCTTTCCAACTTCTGGCTATTCTAAGTAAGGCTGTGATGAACATAGTAGAGCCTGTGTTCTTATTACATGTTGGAACATCTTCTGGGTATATGCCTAGGAGTGGTATTGCTGGATCTTCCCATAGAACTATGTCCAGTTTTCTGAGGAACTGCCAAACTGATTTCCAGAGTGGTTGTACCAGCTTACAATCCCACCAGCAATGGAGGAGTGTTCCTCTTTCCCCACATCATCGCCAGCATCTGCTGTCACCTGAATATTTTGATATTGGCTATCCTGACTGGTGTGAGGTAGAATCTCAGGGTTGTTTTGATTTCCATTTCCCTGATATTAAGGATGTTGAACAATTTTTTAGGTGCTTCTCAGCCATTCAGTATTCCTCAGTTTTGTTTTGTTTTGTTTTATAGAAAAACAATAGGAACAATACTCAACTTCATATGGAAAAACAAAACCCAAGATAATTAAAACATTCTTGTACAATATAAGAACTTCTGGAGGTATAACCAACCCATATTTCAAGCTATACTACAATGCAGTAGTAATAAAAACTGCATGGTATTGATATAGAAACACACAAGTTAGTCAATGAAATCAAATTGAAGATTCTCAAATAAATCCACACACTTATGAACCCTTGATTTTTGATAAAGAAGCCAAAATTCTACAATGGAGAATAGAAATATATTCAACAAGTGATTGAACACAAATAGATGCAGATTTATTACCCTGAACAAAATTCAAGTTCAAGTGGATCAAAGACCCCAATATAAAATCAGATCTACTAAATCTGGTTGAAGAGAAAGGGATCACATTGCACACATTGGCACAGGAGGCAACTTCTTAAATAGAATACCAATAGTTCAGTCACTAAAGTCAACAATTAATAAATACTAGCTCATTAACCTCAAAATCTTCTCTAAGGTCAAGAACGCCATCAAAAGAATAAAACAGCACCCTATAGAATAGGAAAAGATCTTCACCAACCCCACTTCTGACAGAGGACTTATATCCAAAACATATAATGGACTCAAGAAACTAAACAAAAACTTAAATAACCCAATTTAAAAGGGGGTGATGATGTGAATTTCTAAACAGATAATTCTTGACAGAAGAATCTCTAATGGCTGAGAACACTTAAAGCAATGTTTACCTTCCTTAGTCATTGGGAAAATGCAAATTAAAATGACTCTGAGATTCCATCTTACACCCCTCAGAATGGAGAACATCAAAGCTCAAGAGACAGCACATGCAGGCAAGGATATGGAGCCATGGAAACACTTTTATGTTGTTGGTAGGAGTGCAAACTTGTAAAACCACTTTGGAATTCAATTTGGCAGTTTCTCAGAAAATTAGTAATAGTTCTAACTTAAGACCCAAAAGATGCTCTACCAAACCACAAGGACACTGGTTCAATTATGTTCATAAAAACGTTATGCCTAATAGCCAGAAACTGGGAAAATCCTCAATGTCCCTCAACCAAAGAATGGATAAAGAAAATGTGGTACATTTCAACAATGGAATAGTACTCAGCCATAAAGAACAATGATAACATGAAATTTTCAAATAAATGGATGGAAATATAAAACACTGGAGACACCCCAAATTAAACTCAAGATGCTTGGGATCTCTGATAACAAGGAAGAAAAACCTGCCGGGGGTTCCATGTTTCAGAGCTCGAGCCTCTGGCCTATGGTCCACAGTATGAGACTGAGAAGCCCCATGGCCTGCTTCTTTGTCACTAGCACCTCATGATGTCATTTCTGTAACTATTCTGTGTACTTATCATTCTCCTTATCTATTAATGGTTCCTTCTCTTTCCTCCTTCCTTGATTAAACCAGAATTTGGTGACTTGTTGAAACCTAGTAGGAGCCTGCTTGACATACAGGAACTAGATGTTACTGATAATAGCAAAATGACAGCTGTTCATGCATTCAAGAGAAATGTAACTGTAGAGGAAACTCTATAAATTTGGGACCAAATGTAAAATTGGTTATGGTGATAGTTACAACTTTTTGGGAAAGTTTGATATTTTAAGGTCACTCACTCTAGCTATCAGGTTTGCTGTTAAGTTGCTAGTAAGAGATGTCTCCTTTTTTTTTTTTTTTTTTTTTTTTCTTTCATCAGCACATAGTGTTATGACATTTCCTCTTAGCATCAATTTACTATGTCCTGTAAGTTTGGGTATGCTGTGTATTTATTTTCATTGAATCATAGAAAGTCTTTAATTTGTTTCTTAAATGTTTTCTTGACCCATTTTTATTCATTAGCAAATGAATGGTTGATTTCCATGAATTTATAATCTCTGTGCTGTTTTTATTATTGTTGATATCCAGCTTTAATATATGATGTCATGATAGAATAATGGTAGTATCTTAAATTTCTTTGTATCTATAAAGACTTACTTTGTGTTCAGTAATTTTCTCAATTTTGGAAAAAGTTCCATGAGGTGCTGAAAAGAAGAAGATATATTCTTTTGTGTTTGGCTGTAATATTCTATAAGTATCTCTTAGGTTCATATGGTTTATAACAGGTTAGCTCCAGAATTTGTTTCTTTAGTTTGTGTCTGGATGACCTGTCAATTCATGAGAGTCAGGTATTGAAGTCTGTCACTATCAGTGTGTGGGTCTGTGATTTAAGCTGTAGTTGTGTTTCTTTTATAGAGGTCGATGCTCTTTTGTGTGTGGCATAAACGTTAAGAATCAAAATGTCATCTTCATGGATTTTTCCTTTGAAGGCTAATTTTCTTTTCTGGATATTAAAATTGTTACACCAACTTGTTCCTTGGTCAATTTGTTTTAAATATCTTTTTCCAACCCTTGATGCTGAAGCAATGTTGAAGTGTGTTTCTTGTATACAGCAAATGGATGGATACTGCTTTAATATCCTTTCTCTTTTGCTATATCATTTTATTAGGGAATTGCAGCCATTAATATTGAGAGATATCAATGACCAATGATTGTCATTCCTGTTATTTTGTTGGTGTTTTCAAGGTGTATTTAACCTCCTTTGTTTAACTTTTACTTCTAGCAACTTTTGTAAGGCTGGATTTTATGGATAGATACCATTTAAATTTGACTTTATCATGAAATAGCTTATTTTCCCCATCTACAATGATTGAAAGTTTTGACTGGCATTTGTGGTCTAATTAAGTTTGTAGAATATCTGTCCAAGCAGATTTAGCTTTTATATTCCCTATTAAGAAGTCAGGTATAATTCTAATAGGTCTGCAGTGTGTGTGTGTGTGTGTGTGTGTGTGTGTGTGTGTGTGTGTGTGTGTGTGTGTGTGTTTCATTAAACCTTTAAATATTCTTTCTTTTATTCATATGTTTAGTGTTTTTATTATTATCTACTAAGAGGATTTTCTTTTCTGGTCTACTCTATACAGTGTTATATGGACTTTGATAGGGGCAAGACCAAAAATAGGTCTGGGGTAACATAGCATATAGTTTTTGTTTGTTTGTTTGTTTGTTTGTTTGTTTTGTTGTTTTTTGTTTTGTTTTTGTTTTGTTTTGTTTTGTTTTGTTTTTGTGACAGGGTTTCTCTGTGTAGCCTTGGCTGTCCTGGAACTCACTTTGTAGACCAGGCTGGCCTTGAACTCAGAAATCCGCCTGCCTCCTCCTCTCAAGTGCTGGGATTAAAGGTGTGCACCACCACATCTGGCTGCATTTAGTTTCTTATTACATATACCTATAGCTAAGGAACCAGTGAATTTACTGGTTGGTTGGTTGGTTTGTCTGTGAAAGTAGGTTGATCCAAGAATAGCAGTTTTCCTGACAAGCCTACCTCAGCATACGAGAAAACTAACATCTATAACTCTAGGGTTCCCCCACTGCATGAGTCTCAGCCAAGTCAGTTTGTCCGAGTCTCCTTTTCCATGCAACTGTTGTGGCTTATACATATTTGGAGCGTGGCCTTGTGAATTTTTGTAACTTTTAAGATCTCTTTGACCTAGTAAGTTTAATTTTTTGGTCTTTGTCCTTGTATGTTTCATTTATTTCCTGAGTCTTAGGGTTTTTCCTTTGTCTTCCAGAACAGAATGTTCCAATTTGGAAGAAAAGGCTTTACAGTAGGATACAATTTGTGTTAACTGAAGCAGGCCAATGAAAGAATAATGAAGAATAAGCACTTAATTGGTCTTAATAATAAAAAAATAGTAACACCAATATATGCCAGTATATAATGATTCTATATTTCTTTTTTATTACTCTGCTTTCTGACTGTTAAAAATTTGGCTCAGATATATAAGAAATATTCTTAGTGTTTAGGGAAATTGAATAAAATCCCCAGGATTTCACAGCAAATAAGTTAGACCTCAAGCCCTCCACTTCAACTTTTGTTTATACTTTACTTTCTACTAAATGATAATATTTTACCAGTGATAGCACAATATATTAATGTGATTTATAAAATGTGTAGTTAAAACCCAGAGTTGTCTTATAATACTTTCATTGGCAGCCTAGAAAAAAACATTGCACAAGTTTTTTGTTGCCCTTTATTATACCCTTCATGGATGTGTATCACATTTTTAACCGAAAAAGTCTTCAATGACGTTTTATGACTTTTTTACTTATTGATCTCTGATAAATTATTCCTTAAACACAGTTTCCCCTCCTTCTCTACTCCAAGTGCCTCCTCTAAACCCCCCCTCTCCTATGGATCCACTCCTCCTCCAATTCCTTTCAGAAAAGGGTAGAACTCCCAGGGATATCAATCAAACATAGTATATCACATTGAAGTAAGACTAAGCACATCCTCTCATATTAATGCTGGATGAGGCAACCCAGTGGGAAGAAAGGTGTTTCAAAAGCAGAAAAACAGTCAGAATAGCTCCTGCTCTCACTGTAAGAAGTCCCACAAGAACACCAGACTACACAACCACAACATATATGCACAATACCTAGATCAAACCCACTCAGAATACATGACAGTCACTTTTTTCTCCATGAGCCCCTTTGAGCCTTGACTAGTTGATTCTGTGGTTTCTTGTGATATCCTTCACCCCTCTAGCTCCTACATTCCTTCCTTGTACTTTTTGGCAAGATTGCCTAAGCTCTGTGTAATGTTTCACTATGTCTCTCTTTATTTGCTCCCATCAGTTTCTGGATAAAGCCTTTCTAATGATAATTATGCTGGGCTCTATTCTACAACTGTATAATTTCATTGATTTCTTTTCTTTCTCTTCTCTCTATTCTCTCCCTCCCTCCCTCCCTGTCTCCCTCCCTCTCTCCCTGTCTCCTTCCCTCCCTCCTTCCCTTTCTTTCTTTTTATTTTTCTGTTTGTGTTTGGTTTTATCCTAGGTCTCTGGACTATCCAGCCTCTGCTTCCAAGACCCCTAGGCAGTTTCAGAGATAGGATCCCTCTAGTGGCATGCATCTCAAGTTTAATTATTCACTGGTTAGTCATTCCATATGTTCTACACACCCTTTACCACAGCACATCTTGCAGGCAGGACAAATTGTAAGTCAAAATTTTTGTAACTGGTTTTGTTTCCCAGGGCCTACACTGGAAGCCTTCCCTGGGTACTGAAGATGGTCCATTCAGACTCCCTATCTTCCATTACTAGAGGTCTTCACTGGGGTCCTCTACACTGATTCCTGGAATTTTCCACTGCACTAGGTTTCTACCTTGTCCAGAAATGCTCCTGAATTCAATTTGTCTCTCCCAGTACTCTATCCTTCAATCGCATTCCCACGTGATCACTGAGCCAATGTTTTCAAGGCTATTCGTCAATTTCTTTTCTATCAGGTTCAGTGTTTCTGGTTTTATGTTGAGATCTTTGGTCCATTTAGATTTGAGATTGATTCAGAGTGATAGATATGAATCTATTTACATTTTTGTATATGCTGACACCCAGTTAGAGTAGCACCATTTGTTAAAGATACTTTCTTTTTCTGTTGTGTATCTGTGGCATCTTTATCAAAAAATCAGGTGTCTGTAAGTGTGTAGATTTATGTTTGGGTCTTTGATTCGATTCCATTAATCAACCAGTTTGTTTTTATGTAAATATTATGTGAGTTTTGTTACTATAGCTCTGTAGTACAGCTTGAAATAAGGAATTATGATATCTTCAGATTTTTTTTACAGGATTATTTTAGCTATCTTGGGTTTTGTTATTGTTTTTGTTTGTTTGTTTTTTCATATGAAGTTGAGTATTGTTCTTTCATGATCTGTAAAGAATTGTGTTGGAATTTTAGTGGGAGTTGCATTGAATCTGTATTTTGCTTTTGGTAGAATGGCCATTTTCACTATGTTATTTCTACTGATCCAAGAGCATGGAGGATCTTTCCATCTTCAGTTTCATCAAAAACTTGATGTTCTTGTCATACAGGTCTTTCACATGCTAGGTTAGAGTTAATTTATTATTATTATTATTATTATTTGTTGCTATTGTGAATGGTGTTGTTTTCTTAATTATTTCTCAGCTTGTTTGTGGTGTAAATATAAGAGGGCTACTGATTTTTTGAAGTTATCTTGCATCCAAACACTTCACTGTAGGTACTTACCAGCTGTAGGTGTTCCTTTGTAGAATATTTGGGGTCACTTATGTATATTATCATCAAGGCAATACTTTGACTTCTTTCTTTTAAATGTGCTTCTTGGGTCCATTTGCTTGGAAAAGAAATGTCCAGCCCTTTCCTCTGAATTAGTGTGGATCTTTGATGGTAAGGTTTGTTTGTTCTATGCAGCAAAATGATGGATTTTGTTTTTGTGTCCATTCTGTTAGCCTGTGTAATATTTTTTTCCCTTGGGAAATTGAGTCTATTGATATTGAGAGGCATTAATGATCAAAGATTGTTAACTCATATTATTTTGTTTTTGCTGTTGTTGTGGTTTTGTTATTTTGTTTTTCTCATGTAAAATTGTTTATTTATTTGTTTTTATGAAGGTAGTTTACTTCCTTGGATTGGAGTTTTTCTTCTAGTATCTTCTGTAATCCTGAATATGTACATAGCTATTTTTTAAATTTGACTTTGTCATGGAATATCTTGTTGTCTGCATCTATAATGATTAAAAGTTTTCATGACTATGCTAGTTGCAACTGGCATTTGTGGTCTCTTAGTCTGCAAGAAATCTGTCCAGACCCTTTTGGCTTTTTGATACCCTATTGAGCAGGCAGGAGTGATTTTTAATAGATTTCCTTTTATATGTTACTTGGCAATTTTCCCTGCAACTTTTAATATTATTTCTTTGTTCTGTGTGTTTAGTATTTTGACTATTATGTGGCAAGGGTATTTCGTCTTCTGGTCCAATCTACTTGGTGTTTTGTAAGCTTCTTGTACCTTTATAGGTATGTCCTTTAGGTTAGGAAATGTTTCTTCTATAATTTTGTTTAAAATATTTTCTGGGGCTTTGAAATGGGGTTCATTTCCTCCTTCTATTCCTATCATTTATAGGTTTGGTCTTCTCATAGCATCCTAGATTTTCTGGATGTTTTATGTCAGGAATTTTTTTAGATTTAACATTTTGAATGAAGTGCTAATTTCTTCTATTATCTCTTCTAAGCCTACAATTTTCTCTTTGGTGATGCTTGCATGCTTGCACCTAAAGTTCCTTTTTGCTTACATAGATCTTCTTCTACAGTATTCCCTCAGTTTATATTATTATTATTATTATTATTATTATTATTATTATTATTATTTATTATATTTTGCTTAGATTTTTCCATCTTCAGGTCTTAAACACTTTTATTAATTTCTTTCAACTCCTTCCCCCCGCCCCCCTGGTTTTCTTGCCATACTTCAAGAGATTTATTCTTCTCCTTTAATTGTATGTGTGTGTATTTTTTGTATTTCTATTACAGATTTATTCATTTCCTCTTTAAAGACCCCTATCATCTTAATAAAGTTGGTTTTCTTGTGCTTTCATTGTGCCAGAAAGTTCAGGAGTTGCTGTGGTAGGATAGCTAATCACTGATTGTGCCATATTGCCCTAGCTGTTGTTGTGTTCTTACACTGAAGTCTAGGCATCTGGGCTTGGGATGAATATAGGTCTAGGTTACAATTTCTATGTTTATTTTTGTATGATTGATGTTTTATTCTTTGGTTTCTGTTTCTCTTACAGGTGGATATCAGACCAGGGTTTATGAGTAACTCTTCCCGACTCCAAAGAAGGCTATAACAGTGGTTCTCCACCTTCCTAATGCTGTGACTCTTAAATATAGTTCTTCATGTTATGGTATCTCTCAACCATAAAACTATTTCATTGCTACTTTATAGTGGTAATTTTGCTACTGTTATGAGGTATAGTGTACATTTCTGATACATAGGATATTTGATATATAACGCTCTATGGGTGGTGACTATGCTACATCTTGGTCAAAGAAATCTTCAACTAAATCCACTGGAACAGGCCACCAACAAATTGCAAAGCCTTAGCCCTTGGGATGTGTGATAATTCCTGTTGTGTGAAATGTTGGTAATTTATTTTCTTTTCCAACTCTGAATATATTTGGTGTCCATCACAGCTTTTCTTTTCCTTTAGGACCAATGAGGTCTATTTATGTTAGACATTTCCATTCATGAAGCCATGGCATTAGCCTTGGTTGGCTATAACTCATTTTAAAGAGATTCTGCTTTAGAATTTATTCACTTATTTAATTAAATCCACCATTTTCTGAACATAAAGAAATAATTACAAATATATTATTATTAAGTCTTAGTGTTACTTGGAAAATTTTATTCAATAAATAATTTAATGTTTTTCATATTATAGGCTTATTAATTTCTTATTAATTTTAAAGTTTGGTTTTTTTACACTTATTTTGGTAAAATGTTTATTTCTAACATTCATAGGTAATTTTTCACCATCAGGGTTATGTTTCATACCTTTATAGGTTTGGTTTTATCTGTAATCATGTTATTTATAATACTGTGTAAGGAAGATCACTGTGATCATTCCTGGGTGGGTGGGCTGTTCTCTAAGGCCTGTAGTTCTCTGTGAAGATAATATGTAGTTCTTTTTCTCAGACCAAAGCCATTCTACTTAAAGAGTATATTTTTACTACATCCTTCCTGGGTACATCAAACTGAACCAGGAAAAAAAATGTAAGGCAAGCCTGGGTGTCCTTCATCAAAAAAATTTTTTTTCTTTCTGCCTTCAGTTCTGTCATAGTGGTTACTTTTTTAAAAAAGATAAATAATGTTGTAAATTAAATGAAATTTAAATTTAGGTAACAGCTGTCCATTTATCTGACATAGGGCAGATAAATGGACATAGTTCCATTCTTCATAGTAGATCTCTGACTCTGTCTCTCTGTGTGTCTCTCTGTCTCTGTCTCTCTCTCTCCTCTCTCTCTCATCTCCCTCTTCCTCTTTCACTTCTCCCTTAATATTTTTTCATTATTCTTGAGAATTTCATACATGTATACAGTGAAATATGACCATGTCTATACCCTACATTTATTCCCTTCATTTCCTCACAAATGACCTTTAATCTGTTTTATTGTCATTGTATTTTTTCTTTGATATTTCTTAAGATGCCTAAGACAAACTTTTCCTTTCAAAATCTTTACTATAGATTTGACTTTTATCTTCCTCTGAAACATCATTATTTTAGACATATAATGACCTGACAGTTGATCAAGATATACAATGCCTATGACTCTGAAAGTATTCCATCTCATTAAGATGGGATATTTATAGGAAGTGAATTTGGGATATGCTTACATCCAATGAGCTGGGTGATAACAATCTGGCTTCAGAGTTTTAGCTTTACAATGGTACAAAATTGATAAACAATCAGAAGAAGCACTATTTTAGAACATGAACTC
Organism: Mus caroli; assembly: GCF_978045245.1. Classification (NCBI taxonomy): domain Eukaryota; kingdom Metazoa; phylum Chordata; class Mammalia; order Rodentia; family Muridae; genus Mus; species Mus caroli. The sequence goes on from NW_028227257.1 coordinate 140,796,143, forward strand.
TAATTTTTCATATTCCTAATTCTATCAAATATAGATACTTGACATGCATAATCTACATATTAGATCTTTTTTCAAGTTGTATAACTTGTGAATTTAAATCATCCCTGTAGTACACAAATTTAAACTACAAACCAATGCATTAAGTTAAAACTAAAAAGTGAATAATTATATTACATCGTCTAGTCTTTTCACATGAAGAACAAGCATGAGGTAGAATGAAATTCACAGGTGATTTTTTTTCAGATCTTTTGTATGGTTGAAATGCAACATAAAATACAAAAAGGAGAGATATACAGAAGGTCCCCGTAGACACCATCATGATCTGATTAGGAAAATATGTTTTAATCAAAATATTTTCTTCATAGTGAGGAACAAGGGAAATCCTGAGTTTCAGTAGCTGTAGTGAAGCATTGATACTAGATTGATGTGCTCATTATATTTTATTTTTTAACATTTTTTTGAAATTATAAATTGATCACAACACTTCTTTCTTCCTTCTCCTCTTTCTTAGTTCTCCACAAGCTTGCTTTGCTCTCTTTCAAATTAATGTTCCCTCCTTTGTCATTGTTATTGTATACACTTATATGTACATATGTACATATATATTCCTAAATTCAACCTGCTCAATTTGTACAATGTTACTTGTGTTTATGTTTTCTGGATTTCGTATTTGGTGTGGCATAAACATCTGGTTCGCTCTTCCCTGGGGAACACTTTCCTCTATTGTCAGCTTTCCTTAGTTCTGTGCTTCTTTGTGTAGGGTTGAGACCTACTGGCTTGCCTTGTCATCCTTGAAATATCTGTTGTCTTCTGCTCACCTTTAGTCATGTTAGTGAGACTTTATGAGTGTAACTTCTGATATTACTAGAAGACACAACCTAACAGCAAACTCCTTGATCTTCTGCATCTTCAATTTGTTTTCTATCCCTTTTGTTTTACAATGCTCCAAGAGGCTTAGGTGTAGGGATGTTTTACAGATGTACCAGTGATAACTGAGCTCTACAATTCTGCATTTTGATTCATTGTTGTTTTATGTATTGGTCTCCAAGTGTTAAAAAGAGAAGTTTCCTTGATGAGGGACTAAGATTACACTTAACTATGGCTATAAAGATAAATGTTTAGATTATCATTAGTGACCATATGTTTTAGTAAATTAATGGTTGCTGATTCTCCTCCAGTAACTATGACTTCACTAGCACTGAACAGGTAGTTGAGATTCCAGTACCAGGCAATGTTTTCCTCTTGTTGAGAAGGTCTGAAGTCCAATTGGAGAGCTGTTGCTAACTGTCAAGGAAACCATGCCTCTGTAGCACCCTTATGGTTATTATACCACGCTGAACATTGATGTGGATCAGAGTTGTCTACCTGGGTAGGCTGCTATCATCTTTTGGAACCGTAGCAGAAGATGCTCATTTAATAAAAAATGAGTAAGAGTTACAAAATTAAAAGAGAAGCAATTTTCTTACCTTTCCTATCAGTTTGATGGCTCTGCATGTTTCTGTTTCATGCCAGAGTCACTTTACAGTGTTTCTGATTCTGGAATCTTCTTCTCCCCACTCTTTTCAACTTCCTCTCTTATCTGATTAGTAAGAGTTACTAAAGGAGATCATCACTGGCCTCCTTACTCTACTAAATACATTTTTTACTTGAATTATTTGATATGCATTTAAATAATTATATTTGTGTCTTCTGAATATAACTGTTTCAAAACAGAAATCTATAAATATGTGTGAATGAAATGAGAAAATATAAGAAGTATCTCTAGTGTAACTTGTCACAGACATTAAAATTTAAAGTTATTTGAAGTTATCTATTATATCTATTAATATACAAGTTATTTCTTTGTGAGGGTTGTTATGTTTCCTTCCCAGAGACATAACATTTTTTGTTATAGATTTATCTCATGATGGCCAAAACTCATGAAGCGTTAGGATGCTGAAGTACTGCTTACTTTCATACAAATATATACCAAATTGAAAGCAAATGGAGAGATTACTTGCTTTCAAACTCATGTCCACTATCAATAAGCACTGAGTTTTAAGAATGCATGCTAAGGTGATTTTTGCCATTACAAGTAACTTATTGTCCTATTGTATAAATAGTTATCACACTTTATACCATGAGACAAATAAATTTTTTTGCTAGATATTTAGTATCTTTGTAAAAACTGGTAATTTAAATGACTTGAGTGAGGAACTACATTCTAATTTAACTTCTCATAATAAAATGTTCCATATTCATAATTGTCCAATACAATTATGATTTGATTAAATATACTTATGGCTGAATTCCCAGTAGTGTGTGGCTTTACTTTTATCAATTAATCATTCATGAGGTCCATGAATTTATTAATTTGATACAACATATTAGTAATGGTTTCACTATGCCAATATCAAAATAGGTTCAACAATTCAAAGTATTCAATTCTAGATTTTGCAATCAATTTTTTTGACTCAGATAGAGAGGAGGAATGGAAATGGTATCTAAGGATACAGCATCATTTAGGGCTATAAGATCATCAATATGTAACACTATAGAAAATACCATTCAATTTCTTTTGGTAAAAATAATCAAGGTTAAGGATCAAGAGCATCAAGAAAGAAGTAGCAGAAGCCGGGCATGGTGGCACATGCCTTTAATCCCAGCACTCAGGAGGCAGAGGCAGAGGCAGAGGCAGAGGCAGGCGGATTTCTGAGTTCGAGGCCAGCCGGGTCTACAGAGTGAGTTCCAGGACAGCCAGGGCTACACAGAGAAACCCTGTCTCGAAAAACAAAACAAACAAACAAAAAAGTAACAGATTATTAACCTAGGGCTGGCTAAGAAAACATTCATCCAAGCAAATTCTAGGTCACAACGTGAAATCAAGAATTGGACATATTTTGTCTTTTAAAAAATGTACAAGTTCCATAGCATGGATCTAAAAAGAAAGAAAACAAATTGAAGACCCAATTAGTAATTCTAGGAATAGGGAAGCAGATTCATATATCTCATCACAATGAAAGAGAAGCTCCGTGGAGGACCACAGAGAGAAGTCAATAAGATCTTTGAAATATTTTAAAGCTGCCTATGAAGGTAGAGAGAGAAGGTGAGGTGAAAAATGGCCCAAATTTGAAAATTTCTTTATTTCCTTCCATATTGGCTTACTTCACTCTACCAATATATTATTAAATTGCAGATGTTTTTTGCTGTTATGAGCCAGTGCAAACCAGAGAAGTCTATTTAATGGCCTTTATCACTTTTTTTTTTGGTTTTAAATGAATTCATTTTATTTTATTTTATTTTATTTATTATTAAGTATTTTCTTCATTAACATTTCCAGTGCTATCCCAAAAGTCCCCTATACCCCCCATCCCCACTCCCCTACCCACTCACTCCCAGTTCTTGGCCTTGGCATTCCCCTGTATTGAGGCATATAAAGTTTGCACGACCAATGGGCCTCTCTTTCTACTGATGGCTGACTAGGCCATCCTCTTATGCATATGCAGCTAGAGACATGAGCTAACCAGGGGTACTGGTTAGTTCATATTGTTGTTCGACCTATAGGGTTGCAGATCCCTTTAGCTCCTTGGGTACTTTCTCTAGCTCCTCCATTGGGGGCCCTGTGATCCATACAATAGCTGACTGTGAGCATCCACTTCTGTGTTTGCTAGGCCCCAGCACAGTCTGACAAGAGGCAGCTATATCAGGGTCTTTTCAGCAAAATCTTGCTAGTGTATGCAACGGTGTCAGCGTTTGGAAGCTGATTATGGGATGGATCCCTGGATATGGCAGTCTCTAGATGGTCCATCCTTTCATCTCAGCTCCAAATTTTGTCTCTGTAACTCCTTCCATGGGTGTTTTGTTCCCAATTCTAAGAAGGGGCAAATGTACACCTTTTGGTCTTCATTCTTCTTGAGTTTCATGTATTTTCCAAATTGTATCTTATATCTTGGGTATTTTAAATTCTGGGCTAATATCCACTTATGAGTGAGTACATATTGTGTGAGTTATTTTGTGATTGGGTTACCTCACCCAGGTTGATGCCCTCCAGGTCCATCCATTTGCCTAGGAATTTTATAAATACATTCTTTTTAATAGCTGAGTAGTACACCATTGTGTAAATGTACCACATTTTCTGTATCCATTCCTCTGTTGAGGAGCATCTGAGTTCTTTCCAGCTTCTGACTATTATAAATAAGACTGCTATGAACATAATGGAGCATGTGTCTTTCTTACCAGTTGGAACATCTTCTGGATATATGCCCAGGAGAGGTATTGTGGGATCCTCCGGTAGTACTATGTCCAATTTTCTGAGGAACCACCAGACTGATTTCCAGAGGGGTCGTACAAGCTTGCAATCCTACCAACAATGGAGGAGTGTTCCTCTTTCTCCACATCCTTGCCAGCATCTGCTGTCACCTGAACTTTTGATCTTAGCCATTCTGACTATTGTGAGGTGGAATCTCAGGGTTGTTTTGATTTGCATTTCCCTGATGATTAAGGATGCTGAACATTTTTTCAGGTGCTTCTCTGCCATTTGGTATTCCTCAGGTGAGAATTCTTTGTTTAGCTCTGAGCCCCATTTTTTAATGGGGTTATCTGATTTTCTGGAGTCCACCTTCTTGAGGTCCCATTGTTGATTTGCACAAGATTTGATCTTAAAGCACAAGCCATTGCTGTTCTATGCAGGAATTTTTCCCCTGTGCCCATATCTTCAAGGCTTTCCCCCACTTTCTCCTCCATAAGTTTCACTGTCTCTGATTTTATGTGGAGTTCCTTGATCCACTTAGATTTGACCTTAGTATAAGGAAATAGAAATTGATCAATTCCCATTCTTCTACAAGTTACCCACCAGTTGTGCCAGCACCATTTGTTGAAAATGCTGTCTTTTTTTCCACTGGATGATTTTTATTTCCCTTTTCAGAGGTGAAGTGACCATAGGTATGTGAGTCCCTATCTGGGTCGTCAATTCTATTCCATTGGTCAAATTGTCTGTCACTATACCAGTACCATGCAGTATTTATCCCAATTGCTCTGTACAGATTTAAGCCAGGTATCGTGATTCCACTAGAGGTTCTTTTATCCTTGAGAATAGTTTTTGCTATCCTAGTTTTTTTGTTATTCCAGATGAATTTGCAGATTGCCCTTTCTAATTCGCTGAAGAATTGAGTTGGAATTTTGATGGGGATTGAATTGAATCTGTAAATTGCTTTTGGCAAGATAGCCATTTTTACTATATTGATCAATGAGCATGGGTTGATCTTTCCATCTTCTGAGATCTTCTTTAATTTCTATCTTCACAGACTTGCAGTTCTTATCACACAGATCTTTCACTTCCTTAGTTAGAGTCACGCCAAGGTATTTAATATTATTTGTGACTATTGAAAAGGGTGTTGTTTCCCTAATTTCTTTCTCAGCCTGTTTATCCTTTGTGTAGAGAAAGGCCATTGACTTCTTTGAGTTAATTTTATATCCAGCTACTTCACCGAAGCTGTTTGTCAGGTTTAGGAGTTCTCTGGTGGAATTTGTAGGGTCACTTATATATACTATCATATTATCTGCAAAAAAGTGATATTTTGACTTCTTCCTTTCCAATTTGTATTACCTTGATCTCCATTTGTTGTTGAATTTCTCTGACTAGGACTTCAAGTACAATGTTGAATAGTAGGGAGAAAGTGGACAGCCTTGTCTAGTCTCTGATTTTAGTGGGAATGCTTCCAGCTTCTCACCATTTACTTTGATGTTGGCTTCTAGTTTGCTGTAGGTTGCTTTTATCATGTTTAGGTATGGGCCTTAAATTCCTGATCTTTCCAAGACTTTTATCATGAATTGGTGTTGGATTTTGTCAAATGCTTTCTCAGAATCTAAAGAGATGATCATGTGGTTTTTGTCTTTGAGTTTGTTTATATAGTGGGTTATGTTGTTGGATTTCTGAATATTAAACCATCCCTGCATCCCTCGAATGAAAGCTACTTGGTCAGGATGGATGATTGTTTTGATGTATTCTTGGATTCAGTTAGCGAGAATTTTATTGAGAATTTTTGCATCAATATTCATAGGGAAATCGGTCTGAAGTTCTCTATCTTTTGGGGTTTTTCTGTGGTTTAGGTATCAGAGTAATTGGTGCTTCATAGATTGAATTGGGTAGAGTACCATCTGCTTTTATTTTGTGGAATAGTTTGTGCAGAACTGGAATTAGAACTTCTATGAAGGTCTGAAAGAACACTGCACTAAACCCATCTGGTCCTGGGCTTTTTTTTGGTTGGGAGACTATTAATGACTGCTTCATTTTCTTTAGGGAATATAGGACTGTTTAGATCATTAACCTGATCCTGATTTAACTTTGGTACCTGGTATCTTTCTAGAAATTTATCCATTTCACCATGTTTTCCAGTTTTGGTGAGTATAGCCTTTTGTGGAAGGATCTGATAGTATTTTGGATTTCTTCAAGATTTGTTCTTATGTCTCCCTTTTCATTTCTGATTTTGTTAATTAGGATGCTGTCCCTGTGCTCTCTAGTGAGTCTGGCTAAGGGTTTATCTAACTTGTTAATTTTCTCAAAGAACCAGCTCCTCCTTTGGTTGATTCTTTGAATACATCTTCTTGTTTCCACTTGGTTGATTTTGTCCCTGAGTTTGATTATTTCCTGCTGTTTACTCCTCTTGGGTAAATTTGCTTCCTTTTGTTCTAAAGCTTTTAGGTGTGTTGTCAAGCTGCTAGTGTGTGCTTTCTCTAGTTTCTTTTTGGAGGCACTCAGAGCTATGAGTTTTCCTCTTAGAAAGGCTTTCATTGTGTCCCATAAGTTTGGGTATGTTGTGGCTTCATTTTCATTAAACTCTAAAAAGTCTTTAATTTCTTTCTTTAGTCCTTCCTTGACCAAGGTATCATTGAGAAGAGTGTTGTTCAGTTTCCATGTGAAATTTGGCTTTCTATTATTTATGTTGTTATTGAAGATCATCCTTAGTCCATGGAGATCTGATAGGATGCATGGGACAATCAATATTTTTTATATGTTGATGCCTGTTTTGTGACCAATTATAACGTCAATTTTGGAGAAGGTACCAAGAGATGCTGAGAAGAAGGTATATCCTTTTGTTTTAGGATAAAATGTTCTGTAGATATCTGTTAAATCCATTTGTTTCATAACTTCTTTTAGTTTCACTGTGTCCATGTTTAGTTTCTCTTTCCATGATCTGTTCATTGATGAAATTGGTGCATTGAAATCTCCCACTATTATTGTTTGAGGTACAATGTGTGCTTTGAGCTTTACTAAAGTTTCTTTTTATTTTTGTTTTTTTTTTTTAATTAGGTATTTCCTTTGTTTACATTTCCAATCCTATCCCAAAAGTCCCCATACCCACCCCCCCAATCCCCTACCCACCCACTCCCCATTTTTGGCCCTGGCGTTCCCCTGTACTGGGGCATATAAAGTTTGTAAGTCCAAAGGGCCTCTCTTTCCAGTGATGGCTGACTAGGCCATCTTCCCATAATTAGCTTCCAAACGCTGACACCATTGCATACACTAGCAAGATTTTGCTGTAAGGACCCAGATATAGCTGTCTCTTGTGAGACTGTGCTGGGGCCTAGCAAACACAGAAGTTGATTCTCACAGTCAGCTATTGGATGGGTCACAAGGCTCCCAATGTAGGAGCTAGAGAAAGTACCCAAGGAGCTAAAGGGAACTGCAACCCTGTATGTGGAACAACAATATGAACTAACCAGTACCCCGGAGCTCTTGTCTCTAGCTGCATATGTACTAAAGTTTCTTAATGAATGTGGCTGCCCTTGCATTTGGAACATAGATATTCATAATTGAGACTTCCTCTTGGAGGATGATACCTTTGATGTGTATGAAGTGTCCCTCCTTGTCTTTTTTTATAACTTTGGGTTGGAAGTTGATTTTATTCGATATTAGAATGGCTACTCCAGCTTGTTTCTTCAGACCATTTGCTTGGAAAATTGTTTTCCAGCCTTTCTCTCTGAGGTAGTGTCTGTCTTGTTTCCTGAGATGTGTTTCCTGTAAGCAGCAAAATATTGGGTCCCGTTTGTGTAGCCAGTCTCTTAGTCCATGTCTTTTTATTGGGGAACCGAGTCCATTGATATTAAGAGATACTAAGGAAAAGTAATTGTTGCTTCATATTATTTTTGTTGTTAGAGTTGGCATTCTGTTCTTGTGGCTGTCTTCTTGTCTTCTTTTAGGTTTGTTGAAGGATTACTTTCTTGCTTTTTCTAGGGTGTGGATTCTGTCCTTGTATTGTTTTTTTTTTTTTTTTTTTTCTGTTATTATCCTTTGAAGGGCTGGATTCATGGAAAGATAATGTGTGAATTTGGTTTTGTCGTGGAATACTTTGGTTTCTCCATCTATGCTAATTGAAAGTTTGTCTGGGTATAGTAGCCTGGGCTGGCATTTGTGTTCTCTTAGTGTCTGAATAACTTCTGTCCAGGATCTTCTGGCTTTCATAGTCTCTGGTGAAAAGTCTGGTGTAATTCTAATAGGCCTGCCTTTATATGTTACTTGACCTTTTTCCCTTACTGCTTTTAATATTCTATCTTTATTTAGTGTATTTGTTGTTCTGATTATTATGTGTCTGGAGGAATTTCTTTTCTAGTCCCCTCTATTTGGAGTTCTGTAGGCTTCTTGTATGTTCATGTGCATCTCTTTCCTTAGGTTTGGGAAGTTTGCTTCTATATTTTTGTTGAAGATATTTGCTGGCCCTTTAAGTTGAAAATGTTCTTTCCCATCTACTCCTATTATCTGTAGGTTTGGTCTGCTCATTGTGTCCTGGATTTCCTGGATGTTTTTGGTTACAGTCTTTTTGCATTTTGCATTTTCTTTGATTGTTGTGCTGATGTTCTCTATGGAATTTTCTGCATGTGAGATTCTCTCTTCCGTCTCTTATATTCTGTTGCTGATGTTCGCATCTATGGTTCCAGATTTCTTTCCTAGGGTTTCTCTCTCCAGCATTGCCTCACTTTGGGTTTTCTTTATTGTGTCTACTTCCCTTTTTAGGTCTAGTATGGTTTTGTTCATTTCCATCACCTGTTTGTATGTGGTCATTTCCATTTCCTGCTTTTCTTTAAGGACTTCTACCTGTTTGGTTGTGTTTTCCTGTTTTTCTTTAAGGACTTGTAACTCTTTAGCACTGTTCTCCTGTATTTCTTTAAGTGAGTTTTTAAAGTCCTTTTTGATGTCCTCTACCATCATCATGAGATATGCTTTTAAATCAGGGTCTAGTTTTTCGGGTGTGTTGGGGTGCCCAGGACTGGGTGAGGTGGGAGTGCTGCATTCTGATGATGGTGTGTGGTTTTGGTTTCTGTTAGTAAGATTCTTACGTTTGCCTTTCACCATCTGGTAATCTCTGGAGTTAGTTGTTATAGTTGTCTCTGGTTAGAGCTTGTTCCTCCTGTGATTCTGTTAGCCTCTATCAGCAGACCTGGGAGATTAGCTCTCTCCTGAGTTTCAGTAGTCTGAGCACTCTTAGCAGGCAAGCTCTCCTCTTGCAGGGAAGGTGCACAGATATCTGGTGTTCGGACCTGCCTTCTGGCAGAAGATGAAGGCCTGAAACAGGGCCTGTCCAAGAAGCTGTTAGCTTCTGTAATCCACACTCTCATCTGCACAGACTAGTCTCAGAGGGATCCAGGAGCCTAGATGGCTTACCCAGGTGCTCAGGCAAAGCCCTTCCATGTGGGGAGGACACCTGTCCTCTGCCAGGGAAGGTGCCTGGATGCCTGGATCCTGAAAAGGAGTCTGCCTCAGAAGCTGTCCTCTAGGGACCTTAGGGGTATTCTCTGACTCCTTGCCCAGGTGACCGGGTGCTGGCACCGACTGGAAGGGACTTGTGACCCTGGTCAGGCTGGGTTTTCTACTTCCCTAACGCTGTTCCTGAGCAATTGGAATGGAAGAGAAGTTGTGTTCCACTCACTGGTGGTCCTAAGATCTTCTGGAGTGTCCTCTCGGGACCTTGGGGGTGTCCCAAGATGACTTGGTGCTGGCGCTGACCGGAAGGGCTATCACTTCTTTTGTACTTCTCAATTAAAAATACTTTCTTTTACTAATGGTTATTTTTCAGTTTATTCTTTTTTAATATTCATAAAACAATTACTGAATATCTTTTGAGAACCAGAGCTTGTACTAGTCATTCCTCAGTTTGGGGGGGGGATTAGAATATTGCTCGGAATTGTGTTATCTAAAAATAATCATTGAAATATATTTAAAATTATAAATTATTAATAATTCAGTTGGAATATTCATGTACATGCCTGTACTATCACACATGCACTTACATACAACACACACACACACACACACACACACACACACACATCCTTCTCCATTACTTAGAATTGGAAAACTAAATTTTGGGTGACATAATGGTCAGTTCTAGTAATGCACATTTATGTATTTCATAAGGACTCTTTTCAGTTTGTATCCACATATGCTGGGCAGTGAATAGATTAAAATTACCCACCCTCTGGTATTTTCATTGTTGGGGGACACAGATGCCCTTGCACTCTCAGAAAAACACTAAGAAATCCAAGAATGTTAATCATACAAGGGTGTGTCCTCAATAAAACAAAATAAAATACCTGCATTCTATCCAGAAATTTGAGAAGACCTCCAAAAGAGCAGCCAGTGTTTTTAACTGCTGAACCATCTCTGCAGTACCCTGTTAGCCATTTCTTAGGGAAGATATCAACATGTACTTTATGGCCTGCTGATCTCAATGCTATTAATCAGAGACTACATTAGATTTTAGACATTTTAGCTATAGAACCCTCCTTGTCATATAGTCAGTCACATCTTAAGCTTTATTGTGAACCTGATATTGGACTGACTCTACTTATTGTTGTCTGAAAACTTTTTCACAAATTGTACTGTGTTTTAAATATGCTAACAATTAGCTGTCTGCTATTGGGCTCATCAAAGTCTGATCCAGGTGGATAATATAAATCTGCACAGGTTTTCAATTTCATCTCTCTGCAAGGCTCACTTTCTTATATTATACCTGTAGGGACACCTACAGTTCATTAATCCCAATTACAAGATCTTTTCTCTCATAATCATGTTGCCTCCTTAAAAAAAAACAACAGGATCCTATAAGGTCAAGGTTTCAACATATGAATTTATGATAGGAGGTAAAGGGTTAATAGGAGGTGACATGAAAGCCTCAGGTGAGCTGAGAAACTCTGTACAGAAAAATTGACTTCACGGTTAATCTCCTGGGGGGGTGGGGGTGGAGAAGATCCTGGAAACTTTTGATGTGATCATCTTACCAAGATCTGTTGCTATTTATCACTTTGAGACTGCAGGGAAACTGAACTACAGATGGAATCTTTTCACTCTATAAAGCCCTGATGCCTTCTACACAATTTGTGTTAGGTCTCCACTCCTCTAGAGAGACTGCTGCTCTTCACTGTTCTGATTAAGGACAATCTGTTTCTAAAGAGGTCAGTCTCCATATTTATTTTTACAGTGCTGTCATCTATCCTGTTCTAACAGGATAGATACACATCCAGCCGATAGGAGATATTGTAGAGCCTTTTATTCATCAAAGATTCTTGGAATTCAAAGTGAATTTTCAAAATCAAAGTGAAAGACTCATCTGTTTTCTGCATATTTCTACTTTACTTATATACTCAACAGGGATGAATTCAATGAGGAAATGAGCAAGGTGAGAATTATGCTAAAATTGCTTATATCACCAGTGTACCATTAAAAATTTAAATTAGATTCCAAATATCTACAGTATTGTTGTTTCAAAACAAATGACACTTTATAACGTTTCAAGTAGACAACCCAAACCCTCAACTGTTCACTGTTCCTTTGCTTGTAAGGCAGGAAATATCCTGCTGGCTATAAAGATTTTTGGAATTTGTCTTCCAGAAGCCACATAGTCTCTTTCATTCTCCACAAACATCCTTCTAATTCAGCATAGAAAGTTTCTGCTTTTAGGTATTCTGGTGAAGAAAATACTGTGGCTTTAATAGTTGCTATGTCATAAGAATACAAAATATCTTGAAAACTCCAGACAAGTTAAGAAAGGGTAGATAAGTAGTAATGTATGCTCATCTTGTGCCAAGCCCTGAGTACAACTAATATCACAAGAAAATTGAAAATAATAATGATATTAAGTGGTATATAAAGTTATCATTTCAAATATAAAACTCTTCTAAATGTTTGTATATATGTGTATATGCATAGGTATGTGTGTATATGTAGGTATGAATATACATATATATGTATATACATATACATTATATGTATGTATATGTATGTGGATGTAGTTTTTCAAAGCAAGAAATATTTTCATAAGATTTTTATATTGGAATAAATGAATAAAATTCCTCCTCACATCTTCTTAATCCTCTGCTTTTTCCACTCAATCCATCTCCTCCTCCTCATCTATCCTTTCTTTTTCTACATATTATTTTTTATTGGATATTTTATTTATTTACATTTCAAACACTATCCCCTATTCCCATTTCCTCTCTGTAAACTCCCTAACTCATCCCTCCCTCCTCTGATTCTATGAGGGTGCTCACTCACCCATCTACCCACTTCTACCTCTCTGCCCTGACATTTCCCTACATTGGGGCATTGAGCCTTCCCAGTACCAAGGGCCTCTCCTCCCATTGATTTAAAAAATACAATCCTCTGCTACATATGAGGCAACAGACATGGATCCCTCCATGTGTACTCCTTGGTTGATAGTTTAGTCTCTAGGAACTCTGGGAGGTCTGGTTGATTGATATTATTATTCTTCCTATGGTTTGCAAACTCCTTCACCTCATTCATTCTTTTTATAACTCCTCCATTGGGGACGCTGTGCTCATTCCAATGGTTGGCTGGAAGCATCTGCCTCTGTACTTGTCAGGCTCTGACAGAACCTCTCAGGAAACAGCTATATCATCACCAAGCTATATCCTGCTACCAAGCATCTCTTGGCATCCTCAATAGTGTCTGGGTTTGGTGTCTCTATATGGGATCAATCACCAGGTGGGCAGTCTCTGGGTAGCCTTTCCTTTAGTCTCTTCTCCACACTTTGTCTCTGTATCTCCTCCCATGAATATTTTGTTCCCCCTTCTAAGAAAGACCAAAGTATCCACACTTTGGTCTTCCTTCTTCTTGAACTTCACATGGTCTGTACATTTTATCTTGGGAATTCTGAGATTTTGAACTAATATCCACTTATCATTCAGTACACACCATATATGTTCTATTGGGACTGTGTTACCTCACTCAAGATGATGTTTTCTAGTTCTATCTTTATGCCTGTGTATTTCATGCACTCATTGTTTTTAATAATTGAGTAGTACTCCCCTGTGTAAATGTACCACATTTTCATTATTCTGTTAAGGGACATCAGGATGGTTCTTTCCAGCTTCTGGCTATTATAAATAAGGCTATGAACATAGTGGAGCATGTGTCCTTGTTATATGTTGGAGCATTTTTGAGTATATGCCCAGGAGTGATATAGCTGGGTCCTCATGTAGTATTATGTCCAATTTTCAGAAGAACCACCAGACTTATTTCCAGAGTGGTTGTACCAGCTTACAATCTCACCAACAATAGAGTAGTGTTCCTCTTTCTCCAATCCTCTCCAACATCTGCTCTCACCTCAGATTTTGATTTTAGCCATCCTGACTGGTGTGAGGTGGAATCTCAGGGTTCTGATTTTCATTTCCTTGATTACTAAGGATGTTGAACATTTCTTTAAGTGCTTCTCAGCCGTTCAGTATTCTTCAGTTGAGAATTCTTTGTTTAGCTCTGTACCCCAATATTTAATATGGATATTTTGTTCAGTGGGTTCTAACCTCCTGAATTATATATATATTAGATATTAACCCTCTATCAGATGTAGGATTAGTAATGCATTACAGAAGTTTTGCAATTTTTTTTACTTACAAATAAATATTTATTTAACAGATGTTATTTTATAATTCTTTAAATTCAATTTTAAATTTTTAAAAATTCAATTTTAAAATTTTCCGTTTTAAATTTTTAAATTTTTTTATTCTTTACATATGTTACAATCCCACCACAGTTTCTCATACTCTATTCCTCTCAGTTGCCCCCACTTTTTTCCCACTTTGCCAGAGGGTTCTCTTTAAAGCACTAAAGGAGAGAGAGAGAGAGAGGGAGAGAGAGAGAGAGAGAGAGAGAGAGAGAGAGAGAGAGAGAGAGAGAGAGAGAATAGAGAGATAGGTGATAGATAGATAGATAGATAGATAGATAGATAGATAGATAGATAGATAGATGATAGATACATAGAAAGAGGTGTGGGTGGGCAGAGAAATCAACCAAACATGGCATAACAAGTTACAATAAGGCTAGGCATAAACTCTCATATCAAGGATGGACAGAGGAGGCAACTCAGTAGGAGGAGAAGGGTCCCAAGCATCAGAGATACCCCCACTCCAGCTGTTAGGAGTCTCACAAGATCACTAAGCTATAAAACCAAAATGTATATTAAGAGAGACTAGGTTAAACCCATACATGGTCTGTAATTGTCACTGTTTAGGCCCAGATGATTCTTTGGAGCTGGTTCTCATGGTGTCCTTGATCTCTCTGATTCCTAGAATTCTCCTTCCTCTTTTACAGGATTCCCCTGGCTCTGCCTAGTGTTTGGTTGTGGGTCTCTGCATCTGCTCCAATCAGTTGCTGGACAATGAATCTCTGAGGACAGTTGTACTAGTCACTGTTCTATAGCAGAATGTCATCAGGAATCATTTCGTTGACTTGTTATCTGTATTTTTTGCCAGCTATATTTTTGAGTGTCTCTTTCTTTCTTTCTTTCTCTCTCTCTCTCTCTCTCTCTCTCTCTCTCTCTCTCTCTCTCTCTCTCTCTCTCTCTCCCTTCCTTCCTTCCTTTCTTTCTTTCTTCTTTTTTTAATTAGATATTTTCTTTATTTACATTTCAAATATTATCCTCTTTCCTCATTTCCCCTTCAAAAACCTCCATCCCATCCCTTCTCCCCCATCCTATCCTGGCCTTCCCCTACACTGGGGAGTCAAGCTTTCACAGGACCAAGGGCCTCTCCTCTCTTCTCAAGCCATCCTCTGCTACACATGCATCTGGAGCCATGGGTCCCTCTATGTGTACTCTTTGGTTGATAGTTTATTCCCTGGGAGATTTTCTCTATTACTGGTTGGTTCATATTATTGTTCCTCCTATGAGGCTGCTCATCTCTTCAGCTCCTTGGGTCCTTTCTCTAGCCTCTCCATTGCACACCTTGTGCTCAGTCCATGGGTTGGCCTTGAACATCCACTTGTTTATTTGTCAGCCACTGAAAGAACCTTTCAGGAGACAGCTATATCAGGCTCTTATCAGCAAGCACTGATTGGTATCTTAAATAGTGTCTATATTTGGTAAGTGTACATGGGATGGATCCCCAGGTCTTGGTGAAATCACCATGCCTGACCTTAAGCTATACTATAGGGCAATCATGACATAAAACAAAACAGAAAAACAAAAAACTGCATGGTATTGGTACAGTGACAGGCAAGTAGATCAATGGAATATAATTGAAGACCCAGAAAAGAACCCACACATCTATGGTCACTTGATCTTTGAGAAAGGAGCTAAAACCATCCAGTGAAAAAGGACAGCATTTTCAACAAATGGTGCTGGTTCAACTGGCAGTTAGCATGTAGAAGAATGCAAATTGATCCATTTTTTTTTCTCCTTGGACAAAGCTCAAGTCCAAATGGATTAAGGACCTCCACATAAAACCAGATACACTGAAACTTATAGAAGAGAAAGGGTGAACAGCCTTGAATACATGGGTGCAAGGAAAAATTTCCTGAACAAAACACCAATAGCTTATGATCCAAAATAAGAATAGACAAATGGGACCTCATAAAATTACAAAGTTTCTCTAAGGCAAACCAACAGGACAAAATGGCAACCAACAGATTGGGAAAAGATCTTTACCAACCCTACATCTGATAGAGGACTAATATCCAATATATACAAAGAACTCAAGAAGTTACACCCCAGAGAAACAAATAACCCTATATAAAAATTGGGTATAGAGCTAAACAAAGACTACTCAACTAGGGAATACCTAATGGCTGGGAAGCACCTAAAGAAATGTTCAACATCCTTAATCATCAGGGAAATACAAATCAAAACAGCCCTGAGATTTTCCCCTATATCAGTCATGATGGCTAAGATCAAAAACTCACGTGACAGCAGATACTGGCAAGGATATGGAGAAACAGGAACCACTCCTCCATTGCTGAAGGGATTGAAAGCTGCTACAAGCACTCTGGAAATGGGTTTGGCAGTTCCTCAGAAAATTGAACATAGTCCTACCAGAGGACCCAGCTATACTACTCCCGGGCATATACCCAGAAGATGCTCCAACATGTAATAAGGACTCCACTGTGTTCATAGCAGGCTTATTTATAATAGCCAGCAGCTGGAAAGAACCCAGATGTCCCTCAACAGAGGAATTGATAGAGAAAATGTGGTACATTTATATAATCGAGTACGACGCAGCTAATAAAAAAAAAGGAATTCATGAAATTCTTAGATAAATGGATGGAACTAGAAAATATCATCCTGAGTGAAGTAACTCAGTCACAAAAGAACAACACCCATGGTATGTACTCACTGATAAGTGTATATTAGCCCAGAAGCTCAGAATACCCAAGATAAAATTCACAGACCACATGAAGCTCAAGAAGGAAGATCAAAGTGTGGATACTTCGGTCCTTCTTAGAAGGTGGAACAAAATATTCACGGGAGGAAATGCAAAGAAAAAGAGTGGAGCAGAGACTGAAGGAAAGGCTATTTAGAAGCTTTGCAATTTTATGAGGTCCCATTTGTAGATTGTTGATGGTAAACTGTAAGCCATTGGTGTTCTGTTCACGAACTTTTCCCCTGTGTTGAGGCTTTTCCCACCTTCTCTTGTATGATATTCACTGTATCTGGTTTTATGTGATGGTCCTTGATCTACTTGCACTTGAGTTTTGTACAAGAAGATAAAAATGGATTAATTTGCATTCCTCTCCATGCTAACTGCCATTTGAACCAGCATCATTTGTTGAAAATGCTGTCTTTTTTTCACTGGATGTGTTTAGCTCCTTTGTCAAAGATCAAGAGACCAAAGGTGTGTTGGTTCACTTCTGACACTTCAATTCTATTCCATTGATCTGCATGCCAGTCACTGTACCAATACCATGAAATTTTTATGACTATTGTTCTGAATTACAACTTGAGATCAGGGATGGTGATTCCCCCAGAAGTTCTTTTACTGTTGAGAGTAGTTTTTGCTATCCTGGTTTTTTGTTTGTTTGTTTGTTTGTTTGTTTGTGTTGTTGTTGTTGTTGTTGTTATTCCAAATGAATTTAAGAATTTCTCTTTTTAACTCTATGAAGAATTGAGTTGGAATTTTGCTCAGGATTGCATAGCGCCTTGAGATTGCTTTTGGCAAGATGGCCATTTTTACTATATTAATCCTCCCAATCCATGAGCATGGGAGATCTTTCCATCTTCTGATGTCTTCTTCAATTTCTTTCTTCAGAAACTTGAAGATCTTGTCATACAGAACTTTCATTTGCTTGGCTAGAGTCACACGAAGATATTTTACATTATTTGTGACAATTGTGAAGGGTGTTGTCTCCCTAATTTCTTTTGCAGCCTGTTTTTCCTTTGAGTAGAGGAAGGCTGCTGATGTGTTTGAGTTAATTTCCTATCCAGCCATTTTGTTGAAATTATTTGTCAGGTTTATGAGTTCTCTGGTAAAATTTTTGGTGTCACTAAAGTATCCTATCATATCATCTGCAAATAGTGACATTTTGACTTCTTCCTTTCCAATTAGTAGCCAATTAACCTCCTCCTTTTGTTGTCCAATTGCTCTGGCTAAGACTTTAAGTACTACATTAAATAGGTTGGGAGAGAGTGGGCAGCCTTGTCTAATCCCTAATTTTAGTGGGATTGTTCAAGTTTCTCTCCACTTAGTTTGGTGTTGGCTACTGGTTTCCTTATATTGCTTTTACTATGTTTAGGTACGGGCCTTGAATTCCTGATTTTTCCAAGACTTTCATCATGAAGGGGTGTTGAATTTTGTCAAATACTTTCTCAGTATCTAATGAAATGATCATGTGGTTTTTTTTCTGAGAGTTTGTTTATATAGTGGATTACGATAATCGATTTCCATATATTGAAGCATCATTGCATCCCCGTGATGAACCCTATTTGATCATAATGGATGATTATATTGATATGTTCTTGGATTTGGTTTGTGAGAATTTTATTGAGTATTTTTGCATAGATATTCATAAGTGAAATGGGTCTGAAGTTCTCTTTCTTTTTTTGTTTTTTTCTGTAGTTTAGGTATGAGCATAATTGTGGCTTCATAGCACGAGTTGGGTTCCTTCTGTTTCTGTTTGGAATAATTTGAGGATTATTGGTATTAGGTCTTCTTTGAAGGTCTGTTAGAATTCTGCACTATATCCATCTGATCCTGGGCTGTTTTTGTTAGGGAGACTTTTAATGGCTGCTTCTATTTCTTTAGGGGTTATGGAATTGCTTAGACAGATTATTCTATACTGATTTAACTTTAGTACCTGCATCTGTCTAGAAAATTGTTCATTTCATCCAGGTTTTCCAGTTTTGTTGAGTATAGGCTTTTGTAGTAGGATCTGATAATTTTATGGATTTCCTAGGTTTCTGTTGTTATGTCTCCCTTTTTGTTTCTGATATTTTTAATTTGGATACTGTCTTTGTGCCCTCTGTTTAGTCTGGCTAAGGGTTTATCTACTGTGTTGATTTTCTCAATGAATTAGCTCCTGGTATTGTTGATTCTTTGTATAGTTCTTTTTGTTTAAACTTGATTGATTTCATCCCTGAGTTTGAATATTTCCTGCCATGTACTCCTCTTGTGTGTATTTGCTTCTTTTTGTTCTAGAGCTTTTAGGTGTGATGTCCAGTTCCTAGTGTATGCTCGCTCCAGTTTCTTATTAGAGGCACTCACTGTTATGAGTTTTCCTCTTAGCACTGCTTTCATTGGTTCCCATAAGTTTGGGTATGTCTTTATTTCTTCCTTGTCCAACTTCTCATTGGGTAGATCATTTTTCAGTTTACATGTATATGTGGGCTTTCTGTTGTTTTTGTTGCTATTGAAGACCATCCTTAGTCAGTGGTGATCTGATAGGCTGCAATGGAATTATTTCACTCTTCTTGTAGGTGTTGAGGTCTGTCTGCTTTGTGACTGATTATATGCTCTATATTGGAGAAAGTATCATGACATGCTTAGAAGAAGGTATATTCTTTGGTTTTAGGATGAAATTGTTCTATAGATATCTGTTAAATCCATTTGGTTCAAAACTTCTTTTATTTTTTCTGTGTCTCTGTCTAGTTTCTCTTTCCATGATCTGTCCTTTGATGAGAGTGGGGTGTTGAAGCCTCCTACTATTATTGTGTGAGGTGCAATGTGTATTTTAAGCTTTAGTAAAGATTCTTTTATGGATGTGAGTGCCCTTGCATTTGGAGCATAGATGTTTAGAATTGAGAGTTTGTCTTGATAAATTTTTCCTTTGGTGAGTATGAAGTGTTCTTCCATATATATATATATATATATATATAATAAATTTTGGTTCAAATTCTATTCAAGTTCACATTAGGATGACTATTCCAGCTTGTTTCTTGGAACAATTTGCTTGGAAAAATTTTATCAGCCTTTTACTCTGAGGTAGTGTCTTTCTTTGTCAATAAGTTATGTTTCCTGTATGCAGCAAAATGCTGGGTCCTGTTTACTTATCTATTGTGTTAGTCTATAATTTTTAATTGGGGAATTGAGTCCATTAATATTAAGAGATATTAAAGAAAAGTAATTGCTGTTCCATGTTATTTTTGTTGTTAAAGATGGAGTTATGTTTGTATAGCTATCTTCGGTTTTGAGTATTGAAAGAAGATTATTTTCTTGCTTTTTTAGGGTCTAATTTCCCTCCTTGTATTGGAGTTTTCCATCTATTATCCTCTGAAGAACTGGATTTGTGGATAGATATTGGTTAAATTTGTTTTTGTCATGGAATATCATGTTTTCTCCATCTATATTAATTGAGAGTTTTTCTAGGTATAGTAGCCTGAGCTGGCATTTGTGTTCTCTTAGGGTCTGTATGACATCTGCTCAGTATGTTGTGCCTTTCATAGTCTCTGCTGAGAAATCTAGTGTAATTCTAATAAGTTTGCCTTTATATGTTACTTGACCTTTCTCCCTTACTGCTTTTAATATTCTTTCTTTGTTTTGTACATTTGATGTTTTGATTATTATGTGAGGGAATAATTTCTTTTCTGGTCCAGTCTATTTGGAGTTCTGTAGGCTTTTTGTTCATGGGCATACCTTTCTTTATGTTTGGGAATTTTTCTTCTATAATTTTTTTGAAAATATTTTCTTTCCCTCTAAGTTGGGAATTTGTGCTTTCTTCTATACCTATTATCCTTAGATTTTTGTCTTCTTATTGTGTCCTGGAATTCCTGGATGTTTTGAGTTAGGAGCTTCTGGTATTTTGCCTTTTCTTTGACTGTTGTGTCAATGTGTCAACTTGGCCTTTTTGCCTTACCACGCTTAATATTTGATTTTTGTTCTATGCATTTGGTGTTTTGATTATTGTGTGGCAAGAGGAATTTCTTTTCTGGTTACATCTATGTGGCATGTGGCATTCTGTAGACTTCTTGTATGTTTACAGTCTTTTCTTTCCTTAGGTTGAGGAAGTTTTATTCTATACTTTTTTTGAAGATGTTTTCTGGCCCTTTGGGTTTGGAATCTTCTCTCTCTTCTATGCCAATTATTCTTAGGTTTAGTCTTTTAATTGTGACCTGGATTTTGTGGATATCTTGGTTAGGAGCTTTTTTTATTTTACATTTTGTTTGATTGTTGTATTAATGTTTTCTATGGTATCTTCTGCACATGAGATTCTCTCTTCTATCTCTTGTATTCTGTTGATGAAGCTTGGATCTATGTCTCCTGGTATCTTTTCTAGGTTTTCTGTCTCCAAGGTGATTTCTTTATTGTTTCTATTTTTATATCTTGATGGTTTTCTTCAATTCCTTCACCTGGTTAAATGTGTTTTCCTGTAATTCTTTATGGAATTTTTGTATTTCCTCTTTAAGAGCTTCTACCCGTTTACCTGTGTTAGCTACCATGCCAGCCGTAGGCTTCAATAGCCTCACTACCTTTGTGGTATACCTCAGGTAAACCCATGCCTTGCCTTCATACCTTTCTCTCTTGAACTCTGATGAGGTGTTGTGTGAAGGAAAGCACAAACAACACAAAGTTAGTTCAGAAATGAAGGTAACTCAGTCACTGGGATCAGCAACTAAAATCCTAATCTTGTAAGCCATATTAAATCTAAATCATCCAGTGGCAAATCCTGATGGATCTGCCATTGAAACTGGGAGACTCTTTTAGCTACATCTTGTCCTCACACTATCACCAGCCAAAAAAGGATCCTCTTTCTTGCATCCTCCTCTCTTCCTTTGTCCTACTCACTCAAAGATTGGCTCCTTTATTCATTAGGGGATTGGCTCATAGGAAGTCATCTAAGTATGACTCACTCCTTGTCTGCAGACCCTTCCAGGAGAGCAGAATTAGCCACAACATACAAACAGCATCAGGCCCATCCACAACACTATATTATCATCATTAGATGTGATTTTAAATACAAATCTTGCTTTTCTGGTGTGTTGAAGTATCCAGGTCTTGCTGTGGTGAGAGAACTGGGTTCTGATGATTCCAAATGCCTTGGTTTCTGTCGCTTATGTTCTTTCTCTTGCCTCTCACCTTCTGGTTATCTTTGCTGTTAGTTGGTCTTGCTGTCTCTGACTAGACCTTGTTCCTCCTGTGGGCCTGTGAGCCTGTGATCTTAGGTATGTTAGCACTTCTGGGGAGACTACCTCTCTCCTGGGTGGAATTTAGGTGCAGAAGGCTATGGGAAAACCTTAGATCTGGGGTACAGATTGGGACTGGAAGGATCTTGTCCCCAGTTGTTCTGCTGTTCCTGTGCTCTGTGTGCTGCTGTTGGGTCCCACTTTGGACAGTTATTGGAGCAAAAGTGCTGACATCACCTCTAGTTTAAGGCGTGAGAGCACTCCTGGGAGACCTGCTCTCTCTGGGTGGGATTTGGGTGCAAAGGGCTGTGAGACAGCCTTAGCTCTGGGGTGCAGTTGGAGACTGGAAGGATCCTGTAATGTAGTCGTTTCTAATAAACCTTCATCACCTATGAGTTCATTATGTAGTTACCATTTAGAGATGGGCTACTATGTCTTCTCCAGATTAAATTGCTTCCTTGAACAGTCAGTATGCATTTGGCCTAACAACCCCACACTCCCTCCCTCCCTGTTCCATCTCTCCATCTCAATCTTTATAACAGATTGTCAAGCATGATGTATCTTGTGTCCTTGAAACACTTTCCAGTTGAATTAATGCAGGAGTTTTCCCCACATTCCAATTTTAACCAGTAAGTCATAAACCACTTATCCACATTGGTGATTCTGTGTAGTGATGTGCAATCTTTTCTCGAAATATCTATTACTTCATATTATATTAATGTTTGTGGTCATATTCTTTTCTGCAGAAGACGAATATAGAATATGAACCACTATAAAGTAAATAAACAGTTGTAAAGATAAATTACAAAATAAATTCCCTTAAAATTACTTAAAATCATGGAGAAAATTATGACAAGTAATGGATAAACTATCTATGTTTGAACCAGAAAAGCAGTAAAAGTTTGTACACTTATATCCATTTCTGTACCACTAGCATGGTATCTTGAATATGGACATACCTGGGGCACCAGATAAATGAAAATGGTTATCCCTGAAGTCTGTCTGTGATTCTATTCAACATTGCTGATAATGTTATTGCATTTTTAGTTATAACCTGACATAAGCTCTCTCACACAAAATCATTTCCATGCCAAAATCAGGGCATTATCAAATATCTTATTTTTTCATGTTGGCCATTTTCTTATATCTCCCTCAGCCCAAGCTTTATAAAAGAACTAATGTCCATATATCGTCTGTGACATTTTCTCTGCAAAGGAGATGATGGAAAGGGGAAGTATAAGGAGGGCCTCATCATACTGTTGTGTGCTTATTTTTGTAAAAGGTTAGAGCCACATTTAGATCCATAAGCTCTAGATTTCAATTTTAATATAAGCATTCTTTCCTGGTGACCTTTCTATTTTACTGGTAAAAGTCAGTGTTAAGTTTGACAGTTTTGTTCTTCACAATCCACCTGATGCCTTCCTTGACTTTTAAGTAAGAACTGAAAGTCAATCGGAGGCTATTATTATTATTATTATTATTATTATTGGGGTTTTAGAATTGTGTTTATTAGCACTGGCACTCTTCTGCCTAAGGCTAGAAAGTAACGTCAGAGCAAGCAGTCTTTAAAGGGGATGGATTGTGAATGGAAAAATTAAGAGTGGCATTTTGACAAACACTTGGTATCTGCATTTTCACCTCTTAATTTTATTATGCCTATGAGTACAATCAACTGAAGTCATGATAAAAATCACTATTGCTGAAGATCCTATATACTTTGGAAACATTGAAAAATAAAATGAGCTCCAACTAAAATGAGTAGCAATATGGAAGTTTCATTTCAAATGGCCAGGGTTCATAGTGCTGAAATTTGCTAAGCATAGTGCAGGACAAGATTAATCTCATTCTTGCCCAATTGTAAAGCTCATTCACCACATTAATGACTGTGGGTCAAAAATGGGGTCCTTTTTGCTCAGGGCTAGGCTACTGGGCAAGGCTGGACACACAAAGTTTGACTGAGCACACCCCCATGAAACCTCCAGGTGGACATGGGGCTATAGGAACCCGTGGGACCCTGTGTTGGGGCTAGGGAAGGAGCAGTATGAGGCCCTGGCAGTCATGCTGGAGTTGGGCTCAGACTCGGGCACTACAGATGCTGCTGGATGCCATGGAAAAGCAGGTTCTGGGGTTCCTGGGTCACACAGAGGCCAGGGATGTCAGGTTCTCAGTCTTAGACACCTCAGACACCGCTGAGTGTCACAGAAGAGCTAAGAACAGGTGGGGGCCCATGGGCAGACTCTGGCCAGGGGCCAAAAGAGAAAAGGGCAAGGAGGAGAGAGCTCCGGCTAGTAGGAGTACGGGGTGGGGGTGGGGGGGCTCATTGCAATTTTGAAGCGCAGCTCATTAGAAGACATGCTCCATTGCTCCAGCATGGTGGGTCCCTATGAGCAGAGACAGTCCGTGGTTTTAAGGCATTTATTGTAGAAAGGCAGAGAAAGGGAGAAAAGTAGGGAAGTAGAGGTCAGCCATGACCACGTGGAAAGAGGGGAGAAGGGAATGGGGAGAGAGGGGAAGCAAGAAGGCAAGAGTGGGAGAGACAGGAGCAAAAGAGTAAGAAAGAGAGAATGGGGGCAAGGAGCTCCTTTTATAGTTGGCTGGGCCTACCTAGCTATTGCCAAGTAACTGTTGGGGAGGAGGATACCTGGCCATGGCCAGGTAGCTGTGGGGGTGGAGTCCAGACAGAATACCAGGAGCTTGGAGCATTACCTACATGATTAATGGTCACAAACCTCTCTGCATGTCGTTGGAAGGGGGCTATGAGAGGCTTTAGCTGTGACAGGAGCCAGGGGCCCAGGAGGTATGGCCGAACACCTGCCATCCCATGCAGGAAGAAGTCACTGCCTGCCCACCAGGTCACTGGTGTTCAAGGCCTGTGCTTGACCAGGGACCAGGATGTCTGTGCACAGCTTACCACCCTATAAGTGACAGCCCTCATAAGACTGCCCACCACTCTCTGATTGGACTTAACTTCTGCTCATCAAGATGAAACTTGTACCGGACACTTGTTTGGCTAAGAACCCATGGCTAGACACATCATAGACCTTAGGAGAGATCCCACTACTATTAATCCTGCTGAATGAGCACAGTATTAAAAACAAGCCTTAATGAGTTTCTGCTATACCTATGGATTGGTTTATATCTCAAACCTTAACACTGAAGCTTTTGTAGTTAATGGTGATTAACACAGGTGTTTTTTTTTTTAAGTCAAGTACAATTGTTTTAATAAAATAGGTATTCTGTTGTTGAGTTTTGAAATGGGCAGTGGTAGATAATACACATGGTGAGGCTCATCACTAGTTTCTTCAAATATGTTGCTATAATGCATCAAGTTGCTTCTTAGGACTTCTCTTGCCCAGCTTTCTCCACAAAACACATTCAGTTATTTAACCATAACTTGTTCTCTCTCCCTCTCCCTCTCCCTCTCCCTCTCCCTCTCCCTCTCCCTCTCCCTCTCCCTCTCCCTCTCCCTCTCACTCTCACTCTCCCTCTCCCTCTCCCTCTCCCTCTCCCTCTCTCTCTCTGTCTCTCTCTCTCTCTCCCTCTCTCCTCTTCTCTCTCCTCTCTCTCCCTCTCCTTCCTTCCCTCTCTCCCTCTCTTCTCTCTCTCTTCACTCTCTCTCCCTCCCTCCCCCCTTTCTTTCCCCCCTCTCTCTGCATGTGTTGAATAGATACGTTTGTTTGAGAACCCATGTATGCAATTGTGTATGTAGATGTATGGAAGCCAGAGTCCAATTACTTGTATTTATTGATCTAGACCTTGTTTTTTGAGACAAGATCTCTCACTGAACTTGGGGAACTCATTGATTCCATAAAAATATCTCAACATTAGAAATATGAGTATGCATTATCAGGCCCAGTTTTTGTTAGGAGTGCTAGGGATTTGAACTCAGGTCCTCGTGTTTGTTCACTCTACTGACAGAATTCTCTGTAGCATGCAACAGATTGTTTTTATGTTTACATATCTACTTCAAGTCTTATTATAACTTCTTTAAACCCCAGAGTAAATGACATTTTTTCTTAGATCTAAAAACTCTTGCCTTTCATTACTTTTCTAGTTGCCTTGGTGCTTATTATGATCTCTCTCACTTGGAGAATAACTCTGAGAATGGGTGGTGTAATTCCTATGGATTCTCTTCTATGTTCTGAAAATAATTATCAGTTATTCACTGTGAATTAATAGGCTTTTCTTTTTTCTCTAGATTTCCTTACAATGAGTTACTAAGTAATCCCTGTCTCCTCTTCATCTTTTCCTATTGTTAAAATCAAGTGTGTGTATTTCATTAGAAGTCATAAATAAAAAGAATCCTAATCAACTCATTAGCACTATATCTTACATTGCATAAGGAGAAAGACAGAGAGGGGAGGAAAGGGGGAGGGGGAGGGGGAGGGGGAGGGGGAGGGGGAGGGAGGGAGGGAGATAGGGAGGGAGGGAGGGAGAGAGAGAGAGAGAGAGAGAGAGAGAGAGAGAGAGAGAGAGAGAGAGAGAGAGAGAGAGAGAGAGAGAGAATCTGAAAAATCACAGCTGGTGATATCACCAGCCAAGAGTATGCTTCCTTTCTGTTTTTTTTTTTCCTTTCTGTTTTAACTACAATGATTTGATGATTTGCACATATTTAGAATAAATTATTTTCAATCATTATAAAGTTTCTTCTGGTTTTAGCAGGATCCATTAAATATAAAGTATCAATAATATTCTCAAAGAAATTTGGCTCACACAGAGGAAGTCTTGGTTGTCATATGCTGTGCTGAGAAACTTAAAAGTTGTCAAATATTAGAGTTGAAGGTGAAAAGACTCAATCGAAACCTTTAATAAAAGTTGGCCCTCTCAGCTGATACATCTCAGGTTAACCCTGGTTTGCCATATAAAATTTTAAAAAAATGTCACTATCTGGTGCATTTTCCAGTTTTTGGTAGAAATTTAATTCTTCTTGACATTTAGGGAAGAAAAATTGTAAATGTTATGCAGCTGGATGGAAATTTTACTTCAGATCACTCTTTCTCCTACATTTATAAGTATTTTAGTGATCATATTTTAAGCTAGCTGTATATTTATTCTGTGAAGACAAATCATAACACACTTTGATTCTATGTCTTTTCTATAGCTGTTCCCTTCCTTAAGGAGAGAGAAAAAGGTTTCTTAGATGTAAAAGGTTTGCTTTCAGCCAGCCTGATTATTAGTGTTCCTCTAGTTCCTCTGCCTGCATTGAGCACAGAGGGATTTCTCTCCGTGCCCGTAAGTTAACAGCTGCAGACTTCACATTTTCAATATAATTCCTGAACCAACACATACAAGGAAGCAGATTCTGCCTTCACTTTAAAGTTCAAAGGTTAAGGTAGAAAGATGTGACCATAACATGTAGCTTTTGAGGTGGTTGGACCTCCACTAAACTAAGAAGTTTAAAGGTTGACAAATACTAAGAGTCTGTGCTGTAAAGACTCAATAAAAACCTTCTAATAAAAGTTGCCCAAAAGAGAGCTGATCCAGATAAGGTCAGAAACCTGAAGAGATGAGTGGCAGGAAATGGGCTTTGTAGGGCACCAATGAGAGGGAAGAAATGGATGGCTCAACAGGAGTGCTTTTCACATTTGAAATTGCAAATACATCAATATTATGAAATAAATACAAATTTATAACAAACCTCACCTATGTCATCTGTTTATATATATTTTTAGGTAGTTAAGTTGTTATTTATTTATTTATTTATTCATTAATTCATTTATTATTTAAAGACAGAGTTTCTCTGTGTAGGCTTGGCTGTCCTGGAATTCACTCTATAGACCAGGCTGGCCTCAAACTCAGAGATCTGCATGACTCTGCTACATGAGTGCTGGATTATAGTATCCACAACCACTGCCTAGCTTAAATTACTTTTTCAAAACCTCTGGAGCAAAGTTAATACTTCCCTTTATATGTGTAGTATGGTAAACTGTTTAAGGTTCTGGGAATTGGAAAATAGAAACTCACACAAAACAGACAAGCTTTCAGGCATTGAACTTCATCTCCAGTTTTCTTTCCACTTAGTGACTTTTGTCTGATTGTGTGTGTGAGTGAATGATGTGCATATATGTGGAGGCCAGAGGAGTACCTCAAGTGTTCTTATATATTAGTCTCTAAATCATTGCCTAGGAGACATGGTATTTCTCTGAGTTTAAAGTTCCCCATTTTACTAGGATGGATAGCTAGAATGGATAGCTAGAGAACTAGGATGGATAGCTAGAGAATTTTACTAGGATGGAATGCTAGAGAATCAACTTTCTTCACACCTGTTTTTCAGATGGACTTTGGGAACTTGAACCCATGTTTACAGTGCTTTCACTGAGCCACCTTGCCAGCCATTCTTTTACCTTTTTGTTTGGAAATAGTTTCATTCAGTTGTCTAGGCTGACCTTAAAATCATTAGGTGGCCCAGTCAGTTCTGTTTCTTTGCCAATATTTATCATAACTTTGCAGTATAAATATGGTATCTGTAAATTACTTGTAATTGACATCCCCCCCCCCCCGTGTGTGTGTGTGTGTGTGTATGTACACTAATTTCAGAAGTGTTTTTTGTAATTCTGGAATGACTATATGGAGAATTTTGAGGAGAACTTCCTTCAACCTGCACATCTTGATAATACAACCATTTTTACACAATTGACTGTAACAGTCTGTGCTATAGTTAAAACTTTAAGCACTCACACAGAATAAAAATTGAGAAGGTGGGAACTCAAACCTTGTCTCATTGTTGGTTTCAGACGAAGTGCTCTCAGTTTTTCCTTTTTATATATAAAAGTTTGGGTTGATCACTTATAGTCTTTTTAAAACTTTTTTATTGGTTATTTTATTTACATTTCCAATGTTATCCTCCTTTCCAGCTTTCCCTCAAATCCCATATTTCATCCCCCTATCCCCAGCTTCTATGAGAGTGCTCTCCCACCCACCCACTGCCTACTGCCTCACTACCCTTACATTCCCCTACCCTGGGGTATCCAGCCTTCATAGGACTAAGGTCCTCCCCTCTCACTGATGCCAGATAAGGCCACCCTCTGCTACATATTCCAGCTCGAGCCATAGGTCCCCTCCTGTGTATGATTTGGTTGGTGGTTTAGTCCCTGGGAGCTGTGGGGGCATCTGGTTGGTTGATATTTTTGTTCTTCCTATGGGGTTGTAAACCCCTTCAGCTCCTTCAGTCCTTCCTCTAACTATTCCATTGAGATCCAAGTTCTCAGTCTGATGGTTGGCTACAAGCATCCACATCTGTATTGGTCAGGCTCTGACAGAGCCTCTCAGGAGACAGTTATATCAGGCTCCTGTCAGCAAGCACTTCTTGCCATAAGCAATAGTGTCTGGGCATTGTAAGCTTTCTTTGCTCCTAATTTCTTCCAGGATTTCTATCACAAAGTCTTTAAAACTGTTACAGGCTCTTTCTACTTACTTGATGATTCTGTGATTTCTTGCCTTAATTTTATTTACTGGTTTGATTCCATCTCCCTTGTTGTGTGTATGTTGAGTTACCCTTGCATACTTAGACTTTCAGTATTTCAGACATTGTCTATGATCTTCTTAATGTGTTCTTGAATTCAATATGCAAGTGTTTTACTAAGAAACATTGTTACTATATTTATCATGAGCATGGGTACAAAGTTCTTTCTTTTCTTTTCTTTCTTTTGTTTTGTTTTTGTTGTTGTTGTTTGGTTTCTTTTTTGGTGTTTGTATCTTTGTTTTGTTTTGTTTTCAATACAGGGTTTCTCTGTATAGCCCTGGCGGTCTTGGAACTCACTGTGTGGACCAGGCTGGCCTTGAACTCAGAAATTCGCCTGCCTCTACCTCCTAAGTGCTAGGATTAAAGGCATGTGCCACCACACCCGGCTCTTTCTTTTCTTGATACATCACCTTGGACATTGAGGTAATATGTACTATTTAGCCCTCTTCCAGTCCTCTATATTTTATGAAATATTTGAGGAGCAGAGGCACTTTCTCTTTCTTAAATGTATAACATAATATGGCACATAAAATCCGTCCTCTCTCAGCCTTTTTCCTATTAGGGGAGGGCTCTTTGTTACTGCTTCAATTTTATTGATCTATCTAGGTCTGTTTAGGTTATTTAACTTAATTTTTCTAGGTTTTATGGGTCCAGGATTTACTCCTTCTAGAATTTTCCATTTGAGGAGACACAATATTCAATGTCTTTTCTAATGATTTAGTAGATACCTCATTAGTGTAAAGAAGTCTAAGTTTTTATGTTACTGCCATGGTCCTCTCAGTGGGGTGTCATGATTATATGTACCAGAACAAGTAGAGCTTGGCAGGGAGCAGATCCATTCCTGCTGTTCACAATTCTGAGAGATTCCTCAAAAGATTTGAGCCTGCTCATCCTAATCAGTTCTTGCCTTTTGACATGGCCCACTTTGCCTGCACTCATGCATGTTCTGTGATTGGTGGTTCAGTCTTTGTAGTCCTCTGTGGGCCACATTAGTTGATTCCATACTAGTGACTTTCTTGTGGTGCCTTTGACCCCTTTGACTCCTATAATCCTTTCTCCCTGTCTTCCACAAGATTCTTGAAAGTTCCTATTAATGTTTGGCTTTGGGTTGCTGCATTTGTTTATATCAGTTCCTGGGAAATGCCTCTCTGATGAGGATTATGCTAGGCACCTGTTTGCAAGTATATCAGAGTATCATTAACAGTGTCGGGGATAAGCTTGCTTTCATGGCATGGGTCTCAAACTAGACAAACAAGTGATTAACACTATCCTCAATTTCTGCTCCATCTTTATTCCTGCACAACTTGTAGGCAGAACAAATTGTAGCTCAAAGGTTTTGTGGTTGGGTTGGTGTCAGTTTCTCTATTAGAAGTCTTGGCTGGTTCTAGGAGATGGCCATATCAGCTTCTATATCCTCCACTACTAGGAGTCCTAGCTAGAGTGGCTCTAAGAGCATTATGCTAGGTTTCTAGCTTTCCAAGAGATATTTCCACTCACTGATTCCTATTTTCTCTACCAATATTCTCCCACTCTGTCCTATATCAACATACTTCCTCCTGTTCCCACCCCCACTTTTCTCCCCCATTCAATACCCCCTCCATGCATCTATCTATCCAAAATGTCTATTCTATTTCCTCTCCTCAGTGGGATACATACAACCTCCTTAAGCCCTCTGTTACTTAGCTTTTTGGGTTTTGTGGATTGTAGCTGGTGTCCACTTATAACTGAGCACATGGCATGTTTGTCTTTTTGGGTCAGGCTTACCTCTCTCTGGATAGTCTTTTGTATTCCTATTAATTTACCCATAAATTTCATGGTGACATTGTTTTTAATAGCAGAGTATCATTCCATTGTCTGAATTGCCACATTTTCTTTATCCATTCTGAAGTTGAGGAACTTCTAGAACTTTTCCAGGTTCTGTTCATTACAAATAATGCTGTTATGAACATAGGTGAGCTAGTGCCCTTGTGGTAAGGTAGAGCATTATATGCATATATGCCTAAGAATATTATACCTGGGTCTTGAGGTAGATCTATTTTCAATTATCCGAGAAACTGCCAAATTCTGAAGTAACTGTAGAAGTTTGTACTCTTATCAGCAATAGAAGAAATTTTCCCTTGCTTTAAGTCCTCTCAAGCATAAGCTGTCCCTTGAGTTTTTTATCTTAGCCATTCTGATGTGTGTACGGCAGAATCTCAGCATTGTTTTGATCTGTATTTCCCTGATGGCTAAGGATCTTGAACATTTCTTTAAGTGCATCTCTTCCATTAGAGATTCCTCTGTTGAAAATTCTCTGTTTAGACTTATAATTCATTTTTAATTGGGATATTTGGGTTGTCAGTTATTATCATTTGTATAGGAAGGCTACTAATATTTTTAGTAAATTTGTTATCCAACCACTTCTGGTTTCTTGATTTTTTTATATATTTTGGATATCTGCTGGATGGATGTAGAGTTGGTGAAGTTCTTTTCCCATTATGTAAGCTGCAGTTTTGTCCTTTTGTTGTTGTCACAGAAGCTTTTCAGTTTCATAAGGTTCCATTTATTAATTGTTGACCATAGTGCTTGGGCTGTTGGTTTTCTGTTCAGGCAGTTGTCTCCTGTGCCAATGTATTCAAGACACTTTCTCTTCTATCAGATTTAGTGTATCTGGTTTTATGTTGAGGTCTTTGGTCCACTAGGACTTGAGTTTTGTGCGGGGTGGTAGATATGGATCTATTTGCATTCTTTACATGCAGACATCTAGTTAGACAAGGATGATTTATTAAAGAATTTTTTTTATTTCCATTGAAGAATTTGGGTTTCTTTGTCAAAAACTAAATGTCCATAGGTGTAATGGTTTACTTCTGGGTCTCAATTAGATTCCATTGGTCAACCGTTCTACTTTTATGACAATGCCGTGCAGTTTTTATTACAATTGTTCTTAGTATAGCATAAAATCAGGGCTGGTGATACCTCAAGAAGTTAGTTTTTGTTTATTGGGTGTTTGTTTATACAGGAACTAGCCTGGCCTCTGGGAAAGCAGAGATCTTCTTCCAAAGTTGTAGTTGGAATATGAACCCCAGGTGATGGGTGGAGTTTACAGCTGCTGGGTATGCTTTATGAGGAATTGGTGGACATACGGTATAGGGCAGGGTATTATCTTGGGTTCCTAGTGCCTAATGTGGCTTTTGGGAAAGCAGACAGAAGATTGTGTACCAAAAAAATGGAGTCCAGGATTATGGAGTATAGTTTATAACTGTGGAGTGCAACTTAAGAGAAGTTGCTGGGTATAAGACATAGGGTAGGATCTGACCGGAGAAAAGCAGGTAGAGTTTTCGGCCAGAAAATGGAACCCAGGAGAAGGGTTTTAGTGTATGGCTTCTAGGTGTGCTTTAAAGATGCGCCTGATGCATCCTAATGTACTCTTAAATATGTCTTGCAATTATTTTACTGAAAGTTTTACACCTATGCACCAATGAGATTGACCTAAAATTTTCTTTTCTTTTTCTTCCTTTAATCAATTAATTTACTTATTCACTTTTCATCCTGTTTGCTGCCCAGTTCTTGGCCCTCCCTCAGACAGTCTCTCCTTCTATTCCAAACTCACCTTATGCTCTGAGAGGTTGTATCCACCCTCCAACCCCTTATATCCCAAACCCTGGCATAAGTCTCTTCAGGGCTAGGTATATGCTTTCTCACTGTAGCCAGACAAGGCCACTTGGGGAATGTGATCCACAGACAGGCAACAACTTTAGAGACAATCCCTGTTCCATTTGTTGTGGGACCCTCATGGAGACTGAGGTTGCACATCTGCTACATATGTGCAGAGGGTCTATGTCTAGCTTATGTAAAATAAGAGTAAATAATTTTCTATCTCCATTTGATTTATTGATTTGAGTATCTGGAGATTTGTGGTTTGGAGAAAAAAAAGATTTTAAAGTATAATGAAGGAAAGAGGCTGACAAATTTTTTTAATTAGGTATTTTCCTCATTTACATTTCCAATGCTATCCCAAAAGTCCCCCATACCCACCCACCCACTCCCCCTTTTTGGCCCTGGCATTCCCCTGTACTGGGGCATATAAAGTTTCCAAGTCCAATGGACCTCTCTTTCCAGTGATGGCCGACCAGGCCGTCTTTCGATACATATGCAACTAGAGACAAGAGCTCTGGGGTACTGGTTAGTTCATATTGTTGTTCTGCCTATAGGGTTGCAGTTCCCTTTAGTTCCTTGGGTGCTTTCTCTAGCTCCTCCATTGGGGGCCCTGTGATCCATTCACTAGATGACTGTGAGCATCCACTTCTGTGTTTGCTAGGCCCCGGCTTAGTCTCACAAGAGACAGCTATATCAGGGTCCTTTCAGCAAAATCTTGTTAGTGAATGCAATGGTGTCAGTGTTTGGAAGCTTATTATGGGATGGATCCCTGGATATGGCAATCACTAGATGGTCCATCCTTTCGTCACAGGTCCAAATTTTTTCTCTGTAACTCCTTCCATGGGTGTTTTGTTCCGAATTCTAAGAAGGGGCAAAGTGACCACACTTTGGTCTTCGTTCTTCTTGAGTTTCATGCGTTTAGCAAATTGTATCTTATATCTTGGGTATCCTAAGTTTCTGGGCTAATATCCACTTATCAGTGAATACATATTGTGTGAGTTCCTTTGTGATTGTGTTACCTCACTCAGGATGATGCCCCCCGCCAGGTCCATCCATTTGCCTAGGAATTTCGTAAATTCATCCTTTTTAATAGCTGAGTAGTACTCCATTGTGTAAATGTACCGCATTTTCTGTATCCATTCCTCTGTTGAGGGGCCCTATCCTCTGGCCGGGAAGGTGGCAAGATGTCTGAAGTCCGAAAATGGCGCTGCCTCAGAAGCTTTGTGGCTCTTGCCTGTCCCAGAAGCTGTTAGCTTCTGTAGTCCACACTCTCACCTGTGCAGGCTACTTTCTGAGGTGTCTGGGAACCAAGGTGGCTACCGCAGATCTTGAGGCAAAAGCCTCTGGGGCTGGGCGGACACCTGTGCTCTGGCCGGGAAGGTGGCTGGATGTCTGGAGCCCAAAAATGGCACTGCCTCAGAAGCTCTGTGGCTCTCGCCTGTCCCAAAAGCTGTTAGCTTCTGTGGTCCACACTCTCTCCTGTGCAGGCAACTTTCTGCAGAGTCCTGGAGCCAAGAAGGATCCCGCAGATCCTGAGGCAAAAACCTCCCAGACCGGGCGGACCCCTGTCCTCTGGTCGGGAAGGTGGCCGGATGTCTGGAGCCTGAAAAGGGCGCTGCCTCAGAAGCTCTGTGGCTCTCGCCTGTCCCAGAAGCTGTTAGCTTCTGTAGTCCACACTCTCACCTGTGCAGGCTGCTTTCTGCCGAGTCCAGGAACCAAGGTGGCTCCCGCTGATCCTGAGTCAAAATCCTAGCCTCCAAAAATTTTATGTAGCATAGGGAAAAAGACAGAAGATTCCTAGAAGTACCTGTATCCTTTGATCTTGACAAAACTATTTTATTTTATTTTCCAAAGGGACAAAAAGAAAGAATTCATTATTGAGAGTGTTAGATTTTCAGCATTAAATGGTATATGTATATAATTGCCCTCTTTCAAGGTTTAAAGAACATCGAAGAAAAGCAGATAGAATTAATATATGAGCTGCAGGATGGTGAGTAACAGTGCAGTGAAATTCTGTCATTTGACAGTGACCTGGCCATCACACTTATGAACTTCTAGAAGTTCTATACATGAACAAGACTAGCAGAAGATCAGGATCTCATCATTCTGTCATAGATATGAGCTGAACTCATGTGACACCCCCCTAAGAACTTATTGACACTGAATGGTTGCTCTAAGATAGTGACATAATTTTTCAATTATATAGTCATTGTTAAATTGCCCATAGTCCAATAATCATTCCCATCACTCATGCAAATTGAATGAAAAATAGAAATAAAAGGAAAGGACATAACTGCTTCTAGGTGTGGTGGAAGGGAAGGTTTATTGTAGATAAAACGAAGGGCATAGGAAAGAACATATGGGAGCTAAGATTGAGCTAGGCCATGTGATGACAGAAGGAAGGGGAGACAAAGACAAAGAGGCCAGGAGGGTGAAAGATTGGGGAAAAGGGCCATGCAAACAAAATAAGTACAGCTAGGGGAAAGGCATCCCAGGCCCTGGGTAGGAGAAATTTATGGTACAAGAACAGCATATGCCAGCCATACCCTGTAATATGTAGGGAATGAGGAATGGGGCATGCTGGGAGAACCTGACAGCTAGAGTCTGCTTTGATATCTTAAATAGGCACCTCATCCTTTGCCTTGGTTTTGAGACCTAATATAAACAATCCTAATAAGTTAAATGACACACACACACACATACACACACACACACACACACACACACACACACACACACAAAGAATAAGAGGCAGACCTGTTGGCAAGGACAGGTTCAGCAGGTATGGGAAGGGGATAAGAAGGAAATGGAAGATTCAAGCAACTACATTATGCACAAGTATAAAATTATTAAAAATTAACAAATTAATTTTCAACTAATACAGAATAAGACAAACAATAACAAGCAAAGAAACAAAAAACTCATGCTGAATGAGTATGTTGGCTAACCTTTGTGACTTAAACATTTAGAAAACCTGGAATAACGTCATGGGACTATCTACTGAAACCTCAATACCTGTGACTTGTGAGGAAGGAACTCTCAATCAGGATTATTTAATACTCAACAATGTTGGAATTAGTGGCTACAGGGGAAAAAGCATACATCTCAAGCCTGCACAGCAAATATGAGGGTCAAGTCCAGTATTCATAAACTGACCTGTTGAGTACCACACACTGATGTCAAAAGTGTGATTCAGTTTTACAGAGAACCACCTAGGGGTATCTGTAATCCTGGAAAGAAATGTAGAGTCTGGAAGCAGCAAGCAGATGGAAGACCACATTTAAAATGTTAATGGTGTGTCTACCATGGTTTCTGCTATTTAGTGTTTAAAGCAGTGTGATTTCTTGAGAATATTATCCATAAAAGGAAAGTATGGGTAGAGGTAGAGATATGTGAAATTCTTTAAATAAATCCAACTTCCAAATGCAAAGAGCATGATAGCACAAGTATCACCTGGCATATTTTGCACTATATCTAGTCAGTATTAGCTTGAATCAAAGACTGAAAGTTGCCAGGATTTTCTCCAAAGAGAGAAAATCACTGAAACAATAAATTATCAAGTAGACTTTGTCTTTTAGAAAACTCAGCTCTGAAGGAAGATTTAGAATCAGAACCAAATGAACAGTATATGTAACTATCTACCTCAAGTAAAACATGGAATACATATAAAGTTATAGAATCAATACAGGGGAGCATACTAGGCAAAGGTTTCCAAAAGTTATATTTGACCCTTGACCTAAAGACTAAACAGAACTTCAGTGCAGAAAGGGATACATGCATGGAATGTTCTGAGAAGGCAGATAAAATGTCTCACATTAAAATATGAGTAAGAGCCCAATTGATAATATAAATATGAACACAGTCCTTCTTACCTGTATCTATTTCTCTCATGCAAGAATATGAGCAGAAATTTACCAAATTTTCTGATGTATCAACATAAATATACAATTTCTTGAGATTTTATATGAAATAGCTTGATGGGAAATGTTGGTAAACCTATCAAAACAAAAAAGAAAAGCATAAATTTGGGTAAAGTAAACGTATAACTGCCATGAAACACCATTCTGTAACATCTGGCCAAATCGTATACCTTGTAAATGATACTTAGAGCCCCTGGTCAGGTCAAATGGTATCTCAAAGTTCAAGGAAAGATGATTCTCAGAAACTCTGCATTATTATGGGCTGGAAATGAGATGATAGCCATAACTGAAATCAAATGTCAGTTCTCAGAGTTGTCTTGAAAAAATATTCTCTCTTGATAGCAATGTTATGTTATTTGTGTGATGTTGAGGGATTTAATAGAATTTTCTGGCCTTTCACGTTGTAAGTAATAACCACAAATACTTCTCGTTGCAAAATTTCATGACATAACATAAACTTAAACTTCTGTTGCTTTTAAGCACTTACTGACTTCTTTACCTAGTGCTTTAACTTTTTATTCTTTCACTTTTAAAATAAGAATTATTTTATTTTTAGTATTTTATTTTTGTGCTTGTGTATGCTGAGGGTATATGGACATAAATAATGGTGTTGGCTGAGGCTAAAGTAAAGTGTCAGGTAATCTCGACTGGAGTTACAGAGTTGTCCACCATATAATATGTGTTCTTAGAACCAAACTCTGGTCCTATATAAAAGCAACATGCATTATTAACTGTAAAACTATATTTTCAACCCTATTTCTACTTTTCATTTTTTAAAATTACAAACAACAGAAAGTGATTGCTTACCATTTCATAGGCTGGAAAAATAAAAAATAAAGGTGTAAGCAAATTTGGTGTTCTCTGAGAGATCATCTGGAGTTGGAGATTTCAATATTATACCCCAAAGAAAAATTGTCTACTGAGCAATTATCTTGTTTAAGGAGGGAAAGTAAAACCCTACATATGCTAAAAAGATACTGACATCATCATGCAGTTAAAGCCCTTTTATCCTTGGGACCTCCAAAAGGCCCAATTGACTTGTAAGTATTGCACTATGAATTAGATTTCAGAATTAACCAACCTTCTTAAATGGTAATATTGCACTAAACCTTTAATAAACACCACTTCGAGTATTTCAAATTGAAAAATGTACGGAGATATCCAAAAACTACATTTGGAAATACTTAGTTAAAAACCAATTTATTAAATAATGAAGTAAAATAATATTGAAAGTTCTCTGCTTTAGCATAGGGACAGTGTTAAAAGTGTTAAAAGTGAATTTAACAATTACAATATTATTTTAGCCTACCATGGATTAAGCAATCACATCAGAAAAAAACTATAAAGATGCCTAAAGTATAAGGGTAAGAAAAATATAATGACAATTTTTTTTTTAGAAAAAAAAAAAAAAAACCCAACTGAAAACAGAGCATGCAGTTTTACTTGGCTTCTATTTCTTTTAACATTTGCTAATTTTAGCTGCTCAGTTTTGTAGTTATAAACATGGATTAAAATCATGAGGAATGTTTATTTTAATGTTTATTTGAATAGTTTGTTTTTATTTCATTTTTAACAGAGAAAAATGTTTGCAATTACTGATTGTACTATCCTCTTTATAAAATCCATACCTGAAACTGCTAGACACTAAGTCCATAGTACAATAATCAAAACCATCAATCACTTGGGAGCAGCTACTTCCAAAATTAAAGGCAAGTAGAGCTAGTTTCTTTGAGAAAATTAAATTTTCATTCTGGAAAATTAATTTTTAAAGGTACAAAGGAGAATATTAAGAAGAGTTTTCAAAGAGAAATTGCCACAAAGTGCTTCCCTCTATAAGGTGGTCACAGGGTCTAGATCCTGAGAAATGCATTAACTAAAATATCAGTTTTTGAGAAGGATTACAGAGTATATTATCATCATCATTATCATTACTACATTTTCTTTATAAACCCTTGGTCACAGGGTCAAAAAGGCCAAGAATAATCTTTCGTGTGAAAGAATACAATCATACTAGTGGCTCCGGAAATAGCAAACCCCAAAGACAGAACCTACAATCCAGTACTGGCTCTTTAGTTAACATGCTTTCCTAGTAACACTTTCCCCTGAGAGAAAGTTAGTTAAAAAATGGAATCCTCTAGAGATTATCTTGTCAGAATTTATCCTCAAAATGGGTGTTTTCCATAAGGCTACTATACCAGAAATATAGATAAATGACAACTATATTTGTGTGTTTCTAAATGTCATAATGTATTGAACAACCCCATTCATAGAGTATTGTGGTTTTCCATGCCAGCAATTTACCAGACACTCTAAATTTCCTTGATAACCCAGACACAACTATACTCAGCTTATTTTATTTCCATATTAATTGCTAATATTAACTTTCTGCTTATACATTGCATATCACACAGTATAGACAGATGATAGATAGATGATAGACAAATAGTACATAAATATAGATAGATTAGGTATAAACCAATAAATATAGACAGGAGATAGAGATAGAGATAGAGATAGAGATAGAAATAGAGATGATAGAGATAGATAGAGACAGAGATATCTAGTTAGATATAGGCAGGTAGACAAACAGATAGATATGTAGGTTCAAATCATAACTTCAAAAGTTTGAAAAAGTTGAGAGTTTCAAAGAAGCCTGAAATGTCAAACTTAAGAAACCAATTATATTGAAAGAGTTTTGTTGTTGTTGTTGTTGTTGTTGTTATTGTTGTTGTTGTTGTTGTTGTTTTATAAGACAAACAGCAATCCATGAAATTAAGCTGCGAAGCTGCTGTTATGGGAGTCAGATCACTGTGGGTCATAGGTTTGAAAACAAGGTTGTAGAGTTGAGTTTAGCTCTTTGGACAAAAAGCAGGACTTGTTCCAGATGGGAAACAAATGGATGACAAATTGAGCAAGCAGGATAATTAACAGGTGGTGATTTAGTTGGCTTGCATCAATAGATAAGACTGAACTGAGATGGAGGCCCCAGGATATTTTCAAGTCCTCTGCTTGCTGGTCTTGGATGCACACATCAGGTAGTGTGTGGTATGACAGTTATATGGCAGGTCAGTAGAGACCATCACTAGTCATTCACTTTTCATAATATCTGAGTCCTTGATCTGATATGTCTACTATATTCTTGGATCTTATCTTTCTAATATAATTTTAATATACCTGTGGTAGATTGAATGAGTATATTCCCTGTGGGCATATTTTTTACTATTTTCTCTTTGTGGAAATCTTTCAGAAGGATTAGTTATCATCTTGTTTGAAGAGGTATGTCACTGGCATGGGCTTTCAAAATATTTATGAGACTGCAAGTGATCTTTCCCACTATTTTGCTTTTGGACCAAGATTTGAGCTTTCAGCTGTTCTTTTGCTCTGTCATCATGGAGTCAAATCTTTTGAGCTGTAAGCCAATTGAATACTTTATCTTATAATTTGTCTTTGTTGTAATATTTCATCAGAGCATAGAAAAGTAACTAAGATGACATCTTTGTCTGAATCTAAATTCACCTCAAAAAATGTATAAGGTAGTACCTTTGTACCCCAAGAAATAAGTCATTTATCTGGCTAAGCTATATGTGTGGCACTGGATAGCTTTTATATACAATATTCTCTGAATATTTGTACTGGGGAAGGTTCACACACCCACTTATGTATACGGACATCACCCATCCACAATATCTACCAATATCTATCTCTCAGGGCAGATGCAGTCTGAAAATCCAGAGTTGACAAAGAGTGATTTGTTATTGATTATTTTTTAATTTATATTTCTATTTAACAATCAGTTTTGAAATTATCATTGTAATCCTCACAACAATAAATTAAAAATCCACAACTTGTTTTGATTCAGTAGATTATTAAATCCAAATATCTATGTTGCCTTTCTCCCTGCCAAATAAGAGGATCTGGCACATATGAAGAACAGCTCATCAACGCAGAGGCTGCTGCTACACACAGAACCTAGGAAGATATAAACAATAATGATACATTACAAGTGGCTAGGTGTGGGAAAACTTGAAAGATTAGTTCCTGTTTTCCCCTCAAAAAGCTCCTGGAGGCCCTTTACCCCTTTATTGCTCAGAGTAAGATCAAAGAAAATTTTTCTCTGATTTTGGCAAGATATGAGATATGTAACTATCTTGGGATGTAAAAGAATCCTGTTTTCTTTTGTAAAAGCCTACACTCATAGTCAACTACTAGTTAAAATGATTGGCATTTCAGGATTTATCAAAACTTTAACAACCTGGGACATGGTAAATCCCCAAATTCAGCCTTATCTTGCCTTCCCCTGTGGAAAAATGAAGATGAAGCCACAAGAGCCGGAGAAACAAATAATTCTGGAGTTGTAGTGAATTTTTATAAATTTAAGTTACCTTAAAATCCATTTTAAATAACAGTTGTACTATCCCATACAAGCAACAGACTATTATAATCCTTACTGTAGTTATTCCCCACTTTCTTATGGGTATTCAACACAGATATTTGCCACTGCCCTCCTCCTCTTCCTCTTCCTTCTCTTCTTCCTCCTCCTCCTCCTCCTGCTTCCTATGGCCTCTTTTATGAGAAATTTGGATACTAAACAGTTGATCTTATGCATTGACCTCCACTACCTGCAAAGTTGTAGGGTGACAATCTGTAATCCAGGTTGCCTTTTTTTTTTATTACATCTTTTCCTCAATTACATTTCCAATGCTATCCCAAAAGTCCCCCATTACCTCCCCCCCACTTCCCTACCCACCCATTCCCATTTTTTTGGCCCTGGCATTCCCCTGTACTGGGGCATATAAAGTTTGCAAGTCCAATGGGCCTCTCTTTACAGTGATGGCCGACTAGGCCATCTTTTGATACACATGCAGCTAGAGTCAAGAGCTCCGGGGTACTGGTTAGTTCATAATGTTGTTCTGCTCATAGGGTTGCGGATCCCTTCAGCTCCTTGGGTACTTTCTCCAACTCCTCAATTGGGGGCCCTGTGATCCATTCACTACATGACTGTGAGCATCCACTTCTGTGTTTGTCAGGCCCCTGCATAGTCTCACAAGAGACAGCTATATCTGGGTCCTTTCAGCAAAATCTTGTTAGTGAATGCAATGGTGTCAGCATTTGAATGCTGATCATGGGATGGATCTCTGGATATGGCAGTCTCTAGATGGTCCATCCTTTGTCACAGGTCCAAATTTTGTCTCTGTAACTCCTTCCATGGGTGTTCTCTTCCCAAATCTAAGGAGGGGCATAGTGTCCACACTTCAGTCTTCATTCTTCTTGAGTTTCATGTGTTTAGCAAACTGTATCTTATATCTTGGGTATCCTAAGTTTTGGGATAATATCCACTTATCAGTGAGTACGTATTGTGTGAGTTCCTTTGTGATTGTGTTACCTCACTCAGGATGATGCCCTCCAGGTCCATCCATTTGGCTATGAATTTCATAAATTCATTTTTTTTAATAGCTGAGTAGTACTCCATTGTGTAAATGTATCACATTTTCTGTATCCATTCCTCTGTTGAGGGTCATCTGGGTTCTTTCCAGCTTCTGGCAATTATAAATAAGGCTGCTATGAGCATGTAACCTTCTTACCGGTTGGGACATCTTCTGGATATATGCCCAGGAGAGGTATTGCTGGATCCTGCGGTAGTATTATGTCCAATTTTCTAAGGAACCGCCAGACTGATTTCCAGAGTGTTTGTACAAGCTTGCAATCCCACCAACAATGGAGGAGTGTTCCTCTTTCTCCACATCCTCGCCAGCATCTGCTGTCACCTGAAATTTTGATCTTAGCCATTCTGACTGGTATGAGGTGGAATCTCAGGGTTCTTTTGATTTGCATTTCCCTGATGATTAAGGATGTTGAACATTTTTTCAGGTGCTTCTCAGCCATTCGGTATTCCTCAGGTGAGAATTCTTTGTTCAGTTCTGAGCCCCATTTTTTAATGGTGTTATTTGATTTTCTGAAGTCCACGTTCTTGAGTTCTTTATATATATTGGATATTAGTCCCCTATCTGATTTAGGATAGGTAAAGATCCTTTCCCAATCTGTTGGTGGTATTTTTGTCTTATTGACGGTGTCTTTTGCCTTGCAGAAGCTTTGCAGTATCATGAGGTCCCACTTGTCAATTCTCGTTCTTACAGCACAAGCCATTGCTATTCTATTCAGGAATCTTTCCCCTGTGCCCATATCTTCAAGGCTTTTCCCCACTTTCTCCTCTATAAGTTTCAGTGTCTCTGGCTTTATGTGAAGTTCCTTGATCCACTTATATTTGACCTTAGAACAAGGAGATAGGAATGGATTGATTCACATTCTTCTACATGATAACAACCAGTTGTGCCAGCACCATTTGTTGAAAATGCTGTCTTTCTTCCACTGGATGGTTTTAGCTCCCTTGTCAAAGATCAAGTGACCATAGGTGTGTGGGTTCATTTCTGGGTCTTCAATTCTATTCCATTGGTCTACTTGTCTGTCACTATACCAGTACCATGCAGTTTTTAATCACAATTGCTCTGTAGTAAAGCTTTAGGTCAGGCCTGGTGATTCCACCAGAGGTTCTTTTATCCTTGAGAAGAGTTTTTGCTATCCTAGGTTTTTTGTTATTCCAGATGAAGTTGCAGATTGCTCTTTCTTATTTGTTGAAGAATTGAGTTGGAATTTTGATGGGGATTGCATTGAATATGTAGATTGCTTTTGGCAAGATAGCCATTTTTCCAATGTTGATCCTGCCAATCCATGA
This sequence comes from Mus caroli, assembly GCF_978045245.1. Taxonomy (NCBI): domain Eukaryota; kingdom Metazoa; phylum Chordata; class Mammalia; order Rodentia; family Muridae; genus Mus; species Mus caroli. Next base: position 140,839,709 of record NW_028227257.1, read on the forward strand.
GCATAGGAGATCTTTCCATCTTCTGAGATCTTCTTTAATTTCTTTCTTCAGAGACTTGAAGTTCTTATCATACAGATCTTTCACTTCCTTAGTTAGAGTCACGCCAAGATATTTTATATTATTTGTGACTATTGAGAAGGGTGTTGATTCCTTAATTTCTTTCTCAGCCTGTTTATTCTTTGTGTAGAGAAAGGCCATTGACTTGTTTGAGTTATTTTTATATCCAGCTACTTCACTGAAGCTGTTTACCAGGTTTAGGGTTCTCTGGTGGAATTTTTAGGGTCCCTTATATATACTATCATATTATCTGCAAAAAGTGATATTTTGACTTCATCTTTTCCAATTTGTATCCCCTTGATCTCCTTTTGTTGTCGAATTGCTCTGGCTAGGACTTCAAGTACAATGTTGAATAGGTATGGGGAGAGTCGACAGCCTTGTCTAAAATCAGGGCCTTTTGTTTTTATAATAAGAAAAATTAGAATGCTTCACAACCAACTTGCTATAATGCATAACATAAGGTTATAGCCCACAGGTCAGTCGGTCTCTCTCTGTCCCTCTGTCTCTCCATGTATTTCTTGTTCTGTCTTCCTCTCTACCTCTCTGTCTCTCTCTGATTCTCCCAGCCCCCTCAATTTTGCTCTCTTTCTCTTACTCTTCCCCTTGTCTCTACTTCCCTACTTTCCTACCTGCTTTCCTCTCTCCCTTCCAACCCAATTTCCTGGACAAACATGTAATAGTTTTCATATATGCATTGTAATGTATGTTTCTGTACTCTCTATGAGATCAATTATTAATTTCAAATTTCACTCATCTTGACTTCTGAACAAACACTTAACATTATTCCAGAAAGGATTCTTATTAGGCATCCAAATTTTTGTGGCTACTCTCAAGAGAAAAATTACTCATAAGATATTAGAAAAAAATCACAATAGTTGCTTCACAGAAAGGGGTAGAAATAAGGGAAAAATTCCTGAATAGAAAAGGAATGACTTGCGCTGTATAATTGAGAATTGACAAGTGGGACCTCATAAAATTGCAAAGCTTCTGTAAAGCAAAAGACACCACCAATGAGATAAAAAGGCCACCAACAGATTGGGAAAGGATCTTTACCTATCCTAAATCAGATAGGGGACTAATATCCAATATATATAAAGAATTCAAGAAGGTGGACTCCAGAAAATCAAATAACCCCATTAAAAAATGGGGCTCAGAGCTAAACAAAGAATTCTCACCTGAGGAATACCGAATGGCTGAGAAGCACCTGAAAAAATGTTCAACATCCTTAATCATCAGGGAAATGCTAATCAAAAAAAAAAAAAACCTGAGATTTCACCTCACACCAGTCAGAATGGCTAAGATCAAAAATTCAGGTGATAGCACATGCTTGCGAGGATGTGGAGATAGAGGACCACTCTTCCATTCTTGGTGGGATTGCAAGCTTCTACAACCACTCTGGAAATCAGTCTGGCGGTTCATCAGAAAATTGGACATAGTACTACCATAGGATCCAGCAATACCTCTCCTGGGCATATATCCAGAAGATATCCCAACCTTGGTAAGAAGGACACATGCTCCACTATGTTCATAGCAGCCTTATTTATAATAGCTAGAAGCTGGAAAGAACTCAGATGCCCCTCAACAGAGGAATGGATACAGAAAATATGGTACATTTACACAATGGAGTACTACTCAGCTATTAAAAAGAATGAATTTATGAAATTCCTAGGCAAATGGATGGACCTGGAGGGCATCATCCTGAATGAGGTAACCCAATCTCAAAAGAACTCACATGATATGAACTCACTGATAAGTGGATATTAGCCCAGAAACTTAGAATACCCAAGATATAAGATACAATCTGCAAAACACATGAAACACAAGAAGAATGAAGACCAAAGTGTGGACACTTTGCCCCTTCTTAGAATTGGGAACAAAACACCCATGGAAGGAGTTACAGAGATAAAGTTTGGAGCTGAGACAAAAGGATGGACCATCTAGAGACTGCCATACCTGGAGATCCATCCCATAATCAGCCTCCAAGCTGATTATGCCACCATTGTACACCCTAGCAAGATTTTGCTGAAAGGACCCTGATATAGCAGTCTCTTTTCAGGCTATGTCAGGGCCTAGCAAACACAGAAGTGAATGCTCATAGTCAGCTATTGGATAGAACACAAGGTCCCTAAGGGAGGAGCTAGAGAAAGTACCCAAGGAGCTATAGGGGTCTGCAACTCTATAGGTGGAGCAGCAATATGAACTAACCAGTACCCGCCCCCCCCCCCTGCCCTGGAGCTCATGTCTCAAGCTGCATATGTATCAGAAGATGGCCTAGTCGGCAATCAGTGGAAAAAAGGCCCATTGATCTTGCAAACTTCATATGCCTCAGTACAGGGGAATGTCAGGGCCAAGAAGTGTAAGTGGATGGGTAAGGGAGTGGGGGAGGGGGAGGGGTATGGGGGGATTTTTCTGATAGCTTTGGAAATGTAAATGAAGGAAATACCTAATTAAAATAAAATTAAATTAAAAAATTTAAAAAAAGAAGTAGATTTGGCATAGGGAATTTTTTGAGAATGAAATTATCATAGTCAATATATTCTAATAATAATAAAATTATATATTTATTGAGATTCAAAAATTAGAAATTCAAAGAATGAACCAAAATACAAACTATGAACTATGAACATATTAATAATAAATTACTGATATTTAATGAAACTGTCATACTAATCAAAGTTGTTAATAATAGGAAAACTATGTGGTGATGGTTGTTATAGAAAGATGGTGGCATATCAGGATTTGCTTTAACTCTCTGAAAAGTATATGCAAATTTCCAAATGTTTCTTTGCAAAACTCTCAAATAAAAAGCAAAATGAAATAAATATAATAATATGTTAAGTATTATATTAAAACACAGGAAAGAACATAGTCTTGTAAAATGAGGGACATGGTTTTTGATGTGTAAGATGTTGAGTTAGTAGTTGATGATAATGTAGATTTGATGGAATTGGAAGCACCAAAGACAACAATTAACAAGGAGAATCCTGCAACACAAGCAAACAACTCAATATAAGAATTTCATTATTTCTTACATATAGCTAAAATGATAATTAATTATTTAGGCTAAACATTGAAAAGATAAAGAATAAAAATAAATAGAAAATGCTCTAAGATTTGGGGAGAAAATGTTCCATATGGAAATAGCTGCAATTGTATGAAAAGGGACTCATAAAATTGGCACCAAAAGACAGTGATCGGAACCTAAATGGAATATTTTGAGAACTAAAGAATAATAGATAAAAATGAAATCAGACAGAGCAATGATCCTATTAATACCAACCTAGAAATCTAGAAAAAGAAGTCAACATCTGGGAGTGCCATAATACAAATACAAAACAGAAATGAACCAAGGCAAGAAGGGTCTCTTGATGAATAATAACTAAGCTATTACTAAGTTTGAGAAATTATATAAAGTTATTGATTCAATAAATCTCACTCACATAAAAATTTTATGTAAAGCAGAATGTCTCAGTGTGTGTGTGTTATTCATAATCAGCAAGGCCCAAAAGCACATGACCTGAGGCAGCATTAGGGAAGCAGGAAACCCGGACTGACCAGGGTCACAAGTTCCTTATGTCGGCACCAGCACCAGCTCACCTTGGGTGTGGAGTCTGCGGACACACCCAAGGTCCCCTAGAGGACTCTCCACCTGATCTTAGGACCACCAGTGAGTGGAACACAACTTCTGTTCCAATCCAAACGCGCGGGACCTGAGACAGCATTAGGCAACCAGAAAACCCGGCCTGACCAGGGTCACAAGTCCCTTTTGGTCGGCACAAGCACTGGGACACCTGGGCGCAGAGTAGGCAGACACCCCCAAGGTCCCTAGAGGACAGCTTCTGAGACAGACCCTGTTTCAGGCTTCAGACATCCGGGCACCTTCCCTGCCAGAGGAGAGATGTCCACCCTGCCCTGGAGGGCTTTGCCAGAGCATCTGGGGGGACATCTTGGTTCTTGGATCCCTCTGAGACTAGTCTGTGCAGGTGAGAGTGTGGATTACAGAAGCTGACAGCTTCTGTGACAGGCTGAAGTGACACAGCTTCTGGAACAGGTCCTGCTTCGGGCCATCATCTTCTGCCAGGAGGCAGGTCCGATAGCCAGATATCTGTGCACCTTCCCTGTAAGAGGAGAGGTTGCCTAAAGAGAGTGCTCTAACCACTGAAACTCGGGAGAGAGCTAGTCTTCCATGTCTGCTGATAGAGGCTAACAGAATCATGAGAGGAACAATTTCTAACCAGAGACAACTATAACAACCAACTCCAGAGATTACCAGGCAAATGTAAGAATCTTACTAACAGAAACCAAGAACGCTCACCATCATCAGAATGCAGCACTTCCACCTCGACAAGTCCTGGGCACCTCAACACACCCTACAAAGTAGACCAGGATTTGAAAGCATATCTCATGATGATGGTAGAGGATATGAAGAAGGACTTTAATGACTCACTTAAATACAGGTGAACACTGTTAAAGAGTTACAAGTACTTAAAGAAAAACAGGAAAACACAATCAAACAGGTAATGGAAATGAGCAAAACAATACTAGACCTAAAAAGGGAGGTAGACACAATAAAGAAAACCCAAAGTGAGGCAATGCTGGTGTACTGGCTATTTTTGTGTCAACTTGACACAGCTGGAGTTATCACAGAGAAAGGAGCTTCAGTTGAGGAAATGCCTCCATGAGATCCAACTGTAAGGCATTTTCTCAATTAGTGATCAAGGGGGAAAGGCCCCTTGTGGGTGGGACCATCCCTGGGCTGGTAGTCTTGGGTTCTATAAGAGAGCAGGCTGAGCAAGCCAGGGGAAGCAAGCCAGTAAAGAACATCCCTCCATGGCCTCTGTATCAGCTCCTGCTCCCTGACCTGTCTGAGTTCGAGTCCTGACTTCCTTTGGTGATGAACAGCAGCATGGAAGTGTAAGCCGAATAAACCCTTTCCTCCCCAACTTGCTTCTTGGTCATGATGTTTGTGCAGGAATAGAAATCCTAAGACAAATTGGTACCAGCAGAGTGGGGTATTCCTGTGACAACCTGACCATGTTTTGGGGAGGACTGTGGAAGGACTTTGGAACTTTGGGCTTGAAGATCCATTCGTTGTTAAGAGCTCTGTCAGATGTTGTGTAGGAGCTTGGAAGATAATGTTGAGAACAGTGCAGAAGATGGAGGCCTGGTTTGTGAAATTTCAGAGGGAAAATTAAAGACTCTTTTCAGGGCCATTGTTACTTTGGTTGTGAAGATTCTGTGGTTCTGGTTAGCTGGGGCTGAAGAATCAGCTGTGATTAACAAGATACCAGAACTACTAAAGCAAAAACTTTGCATTACTGGGACTATTGATGCTGGTTAGCTGGAGCTAAGAAATTAGCGGTGATTAAGAAGAGACCAGCATCGTTGAGGTGACATCTTCTGGGAAGTGTTTTCTGAAAGCACAAAGAGGCTGTGTTCCAGAGATAGGCAAGGTTGTACTCCTTCTGCATCGGGACTTGGTAATGTGTAAGGGTCACCCAGGTGGTACTGGTTTTGAAGGCATGAAGGGGTCATGCAGAGCAGCTGAGGCTCGGCACTGTGAGAGGCCATGGAAGGCCATTGGTGAAGGTGCAGCCTCAGTTGTAATTGAAAGCCCAGGACTGAAGGGGTCATGCAGTGTTTTGGAGATGCCAGTACCATGAGATGACCACCAAGAGCAGCAGCAGTAGTGGAGTACAGGCATCTGGAGCCCAGAGGACGACGTGTGTGCTACAAAGGGCATGGCTGGAGAAGTGACCCAAGCCCTTGGAGGAGCCCAGAAGATCGTGAGTTGGATCCCAGACGTTGGACGGTTGGAGATTGATTTTTGCTTTGATTGTGACTGTGCCCTGATATTTTCCCTCTTGAAGGAAGAAACTGTTTTAGTGGAGCCCACAGTTAAGAGACTTTTAATTGTAAAAAGACTTTGGATTTTAAAAGAGATAGATATTTTAAAGAGACTGAAATTTTAAGAATATGTAAAGACTGTGGGACTTTTAAAGTTATTTAGATCTTGGGGATGAATAAGAATGTAAGGGTTGAGGCTTGCTAGTGATGTGTTTGTGTGTCAAGTTGACAAGGGGTCAATTGTACTGGCTATTTTTGTGTCAACTTGACACAGCTGGAGTTATCACAGAGAAAGGAGCTTCAGTTGAGGAAATGCCTCCATGAGATCCAACTGTAAGGCATTTTCTCAATTAGTGATCAAGGGGGAAAGGCCCCTTGTGGGTGGGACCATCCCTGGGCTGGTAGTCTTGGGTTCTATAAGAGAGCAGGCTGAGCAAGCCAGGGGAAGCAAGCCAGTAAAGAACATCCCTCCATGGCCTCTGTATCAGCTCCTGCTCCCTGACCTGTCTGAGTTCCAGTCCTGACTTCCTTTGGTGATGAACAGCAGCATGGAAGTGTAAGCCGAATAAACCCTTTCCTCCCCAACTTGCTTCTTGGTCATGATGTTTGTGCAGGAATAGAAATCCTAAGACAGCTGGAGATAGAAACCCTAGGAAAGAAATCTGGAATATAGATGCAAGCATCAGCAACAGAATACAAGAGATGGAAGAGAGAATCTCAAGTGCAGAAGATTCCATACAGAACATCGGCACAACAATCAAAGAAAATACAAAATGCAAAAAGATCCTAACTCAAAACATCCAGGAATTCCAGGACACAATGAGAAGACCAATCCTACAGGTAATAGGACTAGATGAGAATGAAGATTTTCAACTTAAAGGCCAGCAAATATCTTCAACAAAATTATAGAAGAAAACTTCCCAAATCTAAAGAAAGAGATGCCCATGAACATACAAGAAGCCTACAGAACTCCAAATAGACTGGACCAGAAAAGAAATTCCTCCCGACACATAATAATCCGAACAACAAATACACTAAATAAAGATAGAATATTAAAAGCAGTAAGGGAAAAGGGTCAAGTAACATATAAAGGCAGACCTATCAGAATTACACAAGACTTTTCACCAGAGACTATGAAAGCCAGAAGATCCTGGACAGATGATATACATACACTAAGAGAACACAACTACCATAGTTGGAGAAACCAAAGTATTACACCACAAAACCAAATTCACACATTACCTTTCCACGAGTCCAGCCCTTCAAAGGATTATAACAGAAAAAAAAAAAAAATACAAGGAATGAAACCACACTCTAGAAAAAGCAAGAAAGTAATCCTTCAACAAACCTACAAGAAGAAGCCACAAGAACAGAATGCCAACTCTAACAACAAAAATAATAGGAAGCAACAATTAATTTTCCTTAATATATCTTAATATCAATGGACTCAATTCCCTAATAAAAAGACATAGACTAACAGACTGGCCACATGAACAGGACCCAACATTTTGCTGCTTACAGGAAACACATCTCAGGGAAAAAGACAGACACTACCTCAGAATGAAAGGCTGGAAAACAATTTTCCAAGCAAATGATCTGAAGAAACAAGCTGGAGTAGCCATTCTAATATCGAATAAAATTGACTTCCAACCCAAAGTTATAAAAAAAAAAAAAAAAAAAAGACAAGGAGACACACTTCATACCCATCAAAGGTAAAATCTTCTAAGAGGAACTCTCAATTCTGAATTTCTATGCTCCAAATGCAAGGGCAGCCACATTCATTAAAGAAACATTAGTACAGCTGAAAGCACACATTGTACCTCACACAATAATAGTGGGAGACTTCAACACACCACTTTCATCAATGGACAGATTGTGGAAACAGAGAAACTAAACAGCGAGACAGTGAAACTAAAAGAAGTTATGAAACAAATGGATTTAAAAGATATCTACAGAACATTTTATCCTAAAACAAAAGGATATACCTTCTGCTCAGCACCTCATGGTACCCTCTCCAAAATTGACCATATAATTGGTCACAAAACGGGCCTTAACAGATACAAAAATATTGAAAATTTCCCATGCATACTATCAGATCACGACGGACTAAGACTGAACTTCAATAAAAATAGTTGAAAGTCAACATTTACGTGGAAACTGAAAAACACCCTTCTCAATGATACCTTGGTCAAGGAAGGAATAAAGAAAGAAATTAAAAACTTTTTAGAGTTTAATGAAAATGAAGCCACAACATACCCAAACCTATGGGACACAATGAAAGCATTTCTAAGAGGGAAACTCATAGCTCTGAGTGCCTCCAAAATGAAACTAGACAGAGCACACACTAGCAGCTTGACAACACACCTAAAAGCTCTACAACAAAAGGAAGCAAATTCACCCAAGAGGAGTAGACAGCAGGAAATAAACAAACTCAGGGGCGAAATCAACCAAGTGGAAACAAGAAGAACTAGTCAAAGAATCAACCAAACAAGGAGCTGTTTCTTTGAGAAAATCAACAAGATAGATAAACCCTTAGCCAGACTCACTAGAGGGCACAGAGACAGCATCCTAATTAACAAAATCAGAAATGAAAAGGGAGACATAACAACAGATCCTGAAGAAATCCAAAACAGCATTAGATCCTTCTACAAAAGGCTATACTCAACAAACGTGTAAAACCTGGATGAAATGGACAAATTTCTAGACAGATACCAGGTAACAACGTTAAATCAGGATCAGGTTAATGATCTAAACAGTCCTATATCCCCTAAAGAAATAGAAGCAGTCATGAAGAGTCCTCCAACCAAAAAAGGCCGGGACCAGATAGGTTTTGTTCAGAGTTCTATCAGACCTTCAAAGAAGTTCTAATTCCAGTTCTTCACAAACTATTCCACAAAATAGAAGCAGAAGGTACTCTACCCAATTCATTCTATGAAGCTACAATTACTCTGATACCTAAACCAAAGAAAGACCCAACAAAGATAGAGAACTTCAGACGAATTTTCCTTATGAATATCGATGCAAAAATACTCAATAAAATTCTCGCTACCAGAATCCAAGAACACATCAAAACAATTATCCATCCTGACCAAGTAGGTTTCATTCCAGGGATGCAGGGATGGTTTATTATACGGAAATCCATCAACGTAATCCACTATATAAACAAACTCAAAGACAAAAACCACATGATCATCTCTTTAGATTCAGAGAAATCATTTGACAAAATCCAACACCCATTCATGATAAAAGATCAGGAATTCAAGGCCCATACCTAAACATGATAAAAGCAGTCTATGGCAAACCAGTAGCCAACATCAAAGTAAATGGTGAGAAGCTGGAAGCAATCCCACTAAAATCAGGGACTAGAAAAGGATGCCCACTTTCTCCCTACTCATTCAACATAGTATTTGAAGTCCAAACCAGAGCAATTAGAAGATAAAAGGAGATCAAGGGGATACAAATTGGAAAGGAAGATGTCAAAATATCACTTTTTGCAGATGATATGATAGTATATATAAGTGACCCTCAAAATTCCACCATAGAACTCCTAAACCTGATAAACACCTTCAGTGAAGGAGCTGGATATAAAATTAACTCAAACAAGTCAATGGCCTTTCTCTATACAAAGGATACACAGGATGAGAAAGAAATTAGGGAAACAACACCCTTCACAATAGACACAAATAATATAAAATACCTTGGCATGACTCTAACTAAGGAAGTGAAATATCTGTATGATAAGAACTTCAAGTCTCTGAAGAAATAAATTAATGAAGATCTCAGAAGATGGAAAGATCTCCCATCGTCATGGATTGGAAGGATCAATATAGTTAAAGTGGCTATCTTGCCAAAAGCAATCTACAGATTCAATTCAATCCCCATCAAAATTCCAATTCAATTCTTCAATGAATTAGAAAGGGCATTCTGCAAATTCATCTTGAATAACAAAAAACCTAGGATAGCAAAAACTCTTCTCAAGCATAAAAGAACCTCTTGGGCACTCCCCATGCCTGACCTAAAGATGTACTACAGAGCAATTTTGATAGGGGAGTGGGGGCGGAGGGTATGTGGGGACTGTTTGGATAGCATTGGAAATGTAAATGAAGAAAATACCTAATTAAAAAATCAAAAAATATATAAAGGATGAAACAACAACAAATAATAAATCAGCAAGGCCAGTTAGTTCTTATGACATGTGCATGGGTATGTGGGCATCCACTACTCAGAAGCAATACAGTGATAGCCAGTTCTCCAAAGAAGTCTTTCTCACCCTCTCACAACATCATCAACTGCCAATGTCTTCCTCATATAATTCTGGAAATTTCACTGGGTTCCTCTTATGTAGACAAACATATCTTCTCTGAGTTAGCACATGCTACTACTGTTCTATCATGTCCTGTTCTAAGAAATCAATAGATTTTTCCCCTTATCTAACAGTTATTAAAGTCTCTGTACTCTGTCATCCATTAAATTTCCTGAGCATTATATAAGGAGCAACTGGATTGAGAAGACAGTAGAGGAATAGAAGGAAGCTCTGGTAAGTGTTTATATATATATATATATATATATATATATATATATATATATATACACAAACACATACATATATATATGTATGTATGTATGTATGTATAATGTATATATATGTGTGTGTGTATGTATATATATGTATATATAAATGTTTATATATGTATGTATATATACATATACATATATATATATAATTTTAATGTATGGAACTTCCAAAGAATAAAAATATTATTTTAAAATCAGATGTTTCAAAGAAACCAATTAAAAATAGTATTCTAAATAAAAGTAATTAGGTTATACATTCAAGAAAATAATCTATATAGCCAAATGTCAAAACTTTGTCAAAAGAAAACAGAATAATATATAAATATATGGAAAAATATGTTGTTTGTGGACTAGATTTAACATGTAAATTATCTTTGGATTGATATTTAAATTCAGCACAATCAGCATCTTTGCAGTAGCTGTATAATTTTTTTAAATTTGTTTTGTTTTTAGAAAATCCAAGCTGATTCAAAAAAAAGGATGGAAATTCAAATAACTGAGAATAGCTAAGGCAATACTGATCAACACTTTTTTGAACTCCAAAATTTTCATAAACCTTTACAAAATAATGGGCTTCATTATGACAGTTTTAAGATATGTAATGTATTTTTCTGATATGCACACCTTTACCATCTTATGCCACCACATTTCTTCTGGTCACAATCCTTTACCCAAATAATATCTCTTCTATTTTCACTCATTATAACATTATTTAAAGCATAGATGCTACCTAGTAGATACTTCATGTGAAATATATATATATGGAGTATGCCTCCATTTTCCTATAAATATCATCTTTTCCTTCTATTTATGATATAATAAGACCCTATTGAGTCTATATATCATAATTCTTTACCTGCTCATCTGGTATTTTTAATATAAGCTATAAGATTTATGAACCAGGAAGAGGGCCCAATTGATAAAGTACTATGCAATAATGAGGATGTAAATTTGGATTTTCAGTACCAAAGTACATCAATCACTAACTAATGCTAGCTACTCAGCTATTAAAAACAAAGAGTTCATGAAATTTGCAGGCAAACAGATGGAATTAGAGAATATCATCCTGAGTGAGGTAACCCAGACCCAGAAATACAAAAATGGTATATACTCAGTTATAAATGAATTTTAGCCATAAAATACAGGATAATCACACTACAATCCACAGATCTAAAGAATCTAAGTAAGAAGGAGGACCCAAGAGAGGATGCTTGGATCTCACTCAGAAGGGGAAATACAATAGACATTGTAGATGGATGGAGGGAAGGAATTGTGCAGGAGAATGAAACCAAAGTAGAGATCAGCTATAGGGAGAAAGGGATCAGATGTGGATTAGGTAGCGGGAGTTGAAAGGGCTGAGAGAGATTACAGAAATTGGTGCAGCCAGCATCTCTGAGACAAGCCTAACAAGTAGGACAGGGGAGGCTCCCAGGAGTCTACGGAGGCGATCCTAGCTGAGACTCTTGCCAGTGGGGGATATAGAGGATGTTGTGTTCATCTCATGTGGCTAAGTGGAACTTCTAGTGGAGGGATGGCAACATCTACCCAACCAAAAAAAATCCTTCAATCCAAAATTTGTCCAGCCTACAAGACTTTCAGGAATAAAGGTGGAACAGGGATTGAGAGAATGATCAACCAATGACTGGCCTTACTTAAGACTCATCCCATGGAAGAGTGTGAACCCCTGACACTATTAGCGATATTCTGCTATGCTTGCACATTGCCCTCTGAGAGGCTTCATCCAGCAGTTGAAGGAAATAGATACATAATCACACAGCCAAACATTAGGTGGAGTTTGAGAGTCTTGAGGAAGACTGAAAGGAAAGACTGAGGAAGCTAGAAAGGTCAAAGACACCACAAGAAGATCTACAGAGTCAACTAACCTGGACCTCATAGAACCTCACAGAGACTAAACCACCAACCCAAAAGCATACATGATCTGGACCTAGACCACTTATGCATATGAAGCAGATGTGCAACATGACCCCTAAAAATTGGAGTAGGGATCAACAACTGGAGAGGGAACTGACTCTAACTCTGTTGCCTCTTTATGGATTCCTTTCCCCCTCCCTGGGTTGCCTTGTCTGAGTCTCAGTGGGAGACTATGTGCCTAGTCCTACTGCAACTTGATGTGCCAAGGTATCCATGAGTGGCCTTCCCTTCTCTAAGGAGAAATGGAAGGTGGATGGGGGAAGGATGTGAGGGTGAGACTGGGGGCAGAAGGGGGACTTCAATCAGGATGTAAGGTGAGTGTATAAATAAAGGGGAATAATATAAAAATCACTATAGGCTTGTGTTCAGACAAATCATATGGATGTATTTTCTCATTGAGTCTCTGTCTTCCGAAATGACTCCAGCATATTATGTCAAATTGGCATAAAGCTTGCCATCAAATTTACTAATAGTAAGATATCTTGGTTTCTGTACATGTTGCTATGATAAAATTGCCTGACAAAGCACAGTCACAGTCTTGCTTTGTTCCTTCTTGTTAGGCAAGTCATAATGGCAGGAACTTGAGAATTAAATTATATCCATGATCAGGAACAGATAGCTATGAATGCATGCATGCTGCTCAATTCCTTTTCTCCATCTATATTGACCATAATCTCAGTTAGGAAATGTTGCTATCTTACTGATGTAATGTGCATCAATGTAATATAGTCTGGTCTTCCCACCCCTATTCATGTAATAAAAGCAAATCGCCATAGTTGTGCCCAGGTGAGTATTTCCTAGGTGATTCCACATGTTATTGACAGTTAATACTAGCCATCACCAAAGTCACTGAAGGATGGGGAGTAGTACATGTTATTCTTTTGACATGGCCATTATTTTGTAATGAGTTATACTTAATTGCTTACTTTTCTTTGTATGCCTACCCTAATGTTTTAAAGTATTTTTAAAATAAAAGTTAGATGGATAATTTTATCTTAGAGGATAAATAAAGGTGATCTGTATAAAACACATCAAGAATATACGAGAAACATTATGGATTTAAACTTTAATTCTTCCACTTCCTTGCTAGATAATTTTTGAGAACATTAATACCCTTTAGTTTTATCTCCCTAATTATAAAAAGTATGAGAGAATTATTTCTATATGTGTTGGTGAGTTATTGCATTAAGAATAAATAACTCTATCACAAAGCAACAGAAAACACTAGAAAGAACATTATTACCATCATAATGGTACCCCTGCAGAATTATCAGTGAAACATAAGAGAAAGTGGAAATAATTCTGGCCACATAGACTTGGTCTATTACTCTACATGAAGAGAAAAATTTATCAACTGTGCTTACAGCATCATAAGAAAGACTTTATTTCAGACAATCTCTGTACGGTGGCCATGGAATTCAGCTACCAGGGAATTTTGGACACAACTAAAACCACAATGAGAACAAGTAGAATTTATACCCAAATGAGGAAGTGAGGGTCAGTGGATGTCAAATTTATAAAAGGAAACTTCAGTAATGGGAGCTCATGTCAATATGACACACTATTGTCATTGTCACAAAAAACAAGGGTAGTCAGACATCAGCTGAGAATTGTCAAAGGATCATAAGCCTTGTATTAGTAACTTTTCTTGTAACTGAGAAAATGTATAAAGAAACAACTTAACCAAGAAAGGATTTGTTTTGGCTCATAGCTTGAAGAAATAGTATACCATGGTTTATAGGGAACAGTGATAGCGATACAGTGGTGAAAAGTTGAGCACATCTATCTGGGAAGATCAGGAAGAAGAGATGAAGCAAGTAGCCTAGTTAAGCCATAAATATCAAGGTCCTTGCCCAGTAATCCATTTTCCTCAGAAAGACCTTCTATATTTTTTTAACCTACCAAAGCAACACCACCATTTGGTGTTTAAACATACAAGCCAGTGGATATAGTTCACATTCAAATCATAACATTTTGCACCTATTTCTCATAAGCACATAACCATATCTGAATACTAAATATATTGAGCCAAACATCACAGTTTTACTAGTCTTAACAATATTCAAAACTAAAATATCTTCTAAGACTGAAGATAATCTCTTAATTATGAATAATTTAACACACACAAACACATGCACCTACTTCTAGTAAACAATGGTCTAAATCAAACATTTCATACTGAGAGGATGAATTAAAGCAAGAAAAGACTGCATGAAAACAAAAAACCCAGCAGGGCAAATGAGAAAGATCCACCTACACATCTATTGTTGTGTGGCCTCCAATAAGATTATCAGCCCCTGCCCTGATGCTTTGTACCATGTGGAACATATGGATTCTCTCTTATATTATTGTCAGTTCCATTCAAAAACTGAAGCTTTCTGTGGTTGATGTCACAGGTTTTTGACATTTTGAGTCTCTGTTATAGGGTTCATTTTAATAGCTGCACACACATCCCATTCAGTAACTCTATAATGAAACCTAAATCTGCTACAATTGTCTGTCCAGAGAATCTTTTTAGAAAGTGGCTGACAGCCACCATGACCGCTATCTGTTATATCTTACAAGCTTGGAAAAAGCACCACCGTATTTCACTGCCAGCTGGAAATGTAATCTGGACACCTCCTACCTCAACTAAACCTTCTACAACAGGATGCTTGGAAGCTTCTTTGTTCTAGAACACTCCTCATCCCCACCCCATACACAGCATTTTCAAATTCAAGCATTTTAAATTCTATCTAAACTGCTATCTTCTGAAGTTCTTGACAGCCGGTGGCATCTTGCCCTTCACAAACCTTTCCTATTGACCTTTTGAAAGTATTACATTTCTGGTAAATGGCATAATTATTTGACAATTATAGCTGCTTCATCCTCTGCAGCCTTGGCTATAGTTTTAATGGGAGTCAAGATTCTTTCCTCAACAAACCACATTTTTTTCTACTTCTATCTTTTCTACCTTCGTTTATTGATCCCACTGGTTGAGAACAAGAACAATATAACAAATGTTGAGCCAAACTTGAAGCAATCTTTATTAAATTCTTGCCAGGATGATTGAAACTGGCCAGATCTATAACTAGGATTCTCAGAAAATAATCAGGAATTAAATTAGTCAGGTGCATATAAAAGCAAATCTGCAAGTCTACATATTTCCTGCCTTGGTCCAATCAGAGGCAAACATACACCTTGGCATACTTCCTTTCTACAAAGCTCCCACTTACATGTTATCAAGCATATCCTGTGCGATTGGAGCAACCAACAATGCATCTAGAAGTGTAAAACGTTGGCTGGTTATCTTAAGTGCACAGACCCCAGCATTCTAAGAAGTTATTTGTCCTTGAACAAGTTGGGCTTAAATGTTAGATGTATTTTTGCTTTATAAATCTTGTAAGCACTGAAATTTAGACTTAAAATAGAACTTTAGCCATCACATTTCTCTTTCTCACTGTACATCTGCAGAAATTAGTACACTTCTTTGCCGAGTGAACCATTAATTTCTTCTGTGCAGTTAAGTGACAGATCCTTGTTTTCCTCTGAAATACACTAGTCTAACTTTCCACTGGCATTCTGCCTTTCCAAATTTCTAACAGAATGCCAGTTTCCATATTCTAGGACTTTCCAATTTTGCTTTCACTTTCCTTCTTAAATCTAGGTTTATCACAATAAAGGTCTTAATTCCCACTACCAAATTCCTGTATTAATTACTTTTCTTGTTACTGGGAAGATATTAAGAAAGAAAATATTTATTTTCTCTCATGGTACAGAAATCATACTCAGTGCTGGCTCCATCGTGATGGGAGCATGTGGTGAGATTTCTTATGCTTTCTCTCTCTCTCTCTCTCTCTCTCTCTCTCTCTCTCTCTCTCTCTCTCTCTGTGTGTGTGTGTGTGTGCTTCACTTTGGCATTTTTTTTTGCCAAACTGATATATATATATATATATATATATATATATACATATATATATATATATTAATTTTATTTCTTTTTGGTTTGATATACAGAGAAAATAACCAGTGAGTTTGGAGGTAGGAAAGGATCTGGGAAGAATTGGGGTAGGGGACAAATGTGGTCAAAATACTTAGTGTGAAAAAATAATAAAGAAAAAAAGAAAGAAAAAAGAAAGAAGAGGAAGGAAAAAGGACAGAAGGGAGGGAGGGAGGGAGGGAGGGAGGGAGGGAGGGAGGGAGGGAGGGAGGGAGGGAGGGAGGGAGGGAGGGAGGAAGGAAGGAAGGAAGGAAGGAAGGAAGGAAGGAAGGAAGGAAGGAAGGAAGGAAGAAATGGGCCAGGCTAAAATTATTAAGGATGATCCCAGTAACCTCTTTTAAAAAATAGCAAAACAAAACAAAACGAACAAACAAACAAACAAATAAAAACCTTCAACATCCTAAGAATGATGTTACTGAGAATTCTGGATTCCTATCTAGGTTACCACATATTACTGGAAAAATTGGACTCCTTTCTTGGGATTCTTAGTCTTGTTAATACATGGAATCTAATAATAGAGTTTTTTTAAGTGCCTGGATAATTTTTTTAGAGCTTAAAATAAAAAATAAGTAAACAAAACAACCCAGAGTAGGCAAACTCTAAATCTCAGAAGTTGCCAAGAGGAGGGATGTGAAGAAAAGAAAGAAGAATTTTCATGCTGGCATGAATGTCCACTAAAGAGGAGAAAGTGCAGCTTTGGAGAAATAGTAAGGGGAGAAGAAAGTGTACCATAAATCGCATACCTAAGCTCTGAAAGACATCTGAAAGCATTCACTTTGAGGTTTCGGAGGTCCAAGCCAGTCTCTATCTCTCTGGTATGGTCATCATGAACTAACTCACTGAAACTCTAAACAAGCTCCCAATTAAATGCATCCTTTTATATGTTGCCTTGATCATGGGTTTCATCGTGGCAATAATCTCAAGGATACAATATCTCCTGTATAATGAGGTTTTCACAAAATTCTAAGATAACATCCTCAGCTAGATATAAGGTGTTGAAAGACATTACATATTCAAACCATAACAAGCCCTATTACATGTTCTAAAGAATTAGTAGGGATACAAGGCTCTTGTTAAAAATTGTTTTTTAAGCAGATGCATAGAGGGACATGTAAGAAGTTTCACGATTATGGATAATAATAATAGTAATTTCTTGAAGTGTGATATTAAAATTGTATCAATGATAATGATTATTGGTATCATAATTTTATTGATGAAATAATAAATTTTATAAGAATGTATTATCTTTCTGGGTGCTACTGGACAGCAAGAAAAAAGTAGAAATGAGAGGCATCCCATCCAGAATCTGAAGTGGGTGGGATTCTTATCTGAGGGCAGAGAAGAGATTTCAATAGCCGATCCAAACAAGTACTTAAAGTTTGTAGGAGCAAAGGTTGAGGACAGCTGAGAAGCAATATGATTTTCACAAAGGTATATTGTGGTACCAAAGAGGGAATAAGAAAGGTCTCTATTTTGTTTAGAAGTTTAAAAAATGTCAGCACCATTAACAAAACCATTGGTTACAGTGAAGGCAAGCAGGGTTTTTTTTTTAATATAATATGAAAGAATTAAATTACTAAATACTATTATTGGGTCAGCACACTTGTCGACTTGTCGTCATAATGAACATCCTGCATTAGGACATAAAACCTATGTCCAACAAGGCAAGTAAGACAGAGCTGTCCACCAGACTGTGTATGAATAAAGGAAGGAAAATGTCGCAGCTTGAAGCATAACAGGGAAGGTGCCTGGGGAGAAGCATGACAGGTTTATAGCATTTGGTAAACACCTTCATAGTAAAGCCCTGGGCAGTGTAGAAGCTTTTTAAATCAGTGCAGGAGTGGGGGGTGGCGAAATGGAAAGGAACATGACAAATGGTACCTCTGTTTCTGCTCCTGCTTCCTCAGGGACAGTCTGAGTATGGTATAGAGCAGTACAGACCTGGAGGCCAAGCTCCAAGAAGACAGATTAAGTATTTGTTCAGGAATAAAGCTAAAATCATGCAAGGCACAGACAGGTGCAAAGCAATGAGGAAGCTAAATCACTTAGGAGAGAGTAGGCAGATGGAAAACAGAGATGTGGAAAGCAACATGTTGAGACGTTTATTCTGCAATAGTCTGCAGCCTCAGATTGTATCTTTTTATAGTGAGCTTCGGGATTTGACTGGGCTGATAAGGGAGTTTCTTACAGACACTGAGCTTGTGCAGACACAACAGCAATGGGCAGAGAATTCCAGGGTGACAAAGAGATACCCAGATGAAGGGAAAGAACAAAATAAAAGGGAAAGAAGAACCTACATCATTACCAAGCTTAACTGGAACCCATGTTTGTGAAGATTTCCACAAACTCACTTTGTACACCCACTTTGGATTGTAAACCCCAACGTATTTTAAAAAAAAAAATCTACCTTGAAATTCTGTCTTGAATAAATGACGCAAGCCCCCTCGAAGTTCTTTTCCCAGAAAGAAGCTGGAATATGGCTGCTGTCAAGATGGAACTGAGCTGTTTCTTATTGGATCCTATATATTTCTCACAGATAACACAGGGCTTCCAACTCCCTGGCTGTGAATCTCTATCTTTCATCTGAATCAAATTTACAGTGATGAGGAAGAGAGAAAAAGGAATTTAATTCTCAATGGGACCCCTTACAGTGCTGTAAAACATGATTTCTGCTTTATACCAAGTAAGAAGTAATAACATAGGAACAATGAAAATTGGCAATAAAATTGTGAAAATGGTGGAAGGAAGGCTTGGCAAAATTAATCGGAGTATCATGGGTATATGCTATAGTGACTTTCATCATAGAATCAGAAAGCACTCACTTACCTTCTTCAAAAAAATTGTTAGAGCTTATTTTGTCTGTGTACAGAATTCCATCCAGGTATGAGCATCTGCCAAACCTTGAAAGAATAACATTTATAATATTGTTTTAATTACTTACTGAACATATAAAAAGCACAATATCCAGTTAGACCAGTGTTTGGTACATGTAAGTTTTTCTCAAAGACTTTGCTACAGGCTGTATCATAGCCTTTTCTATTATTTACAGGATGTTGGTAGATTTGCTCAGAGGGTCATTACAATTTAAATAAATGAATATATGGAATGTTTCTTTACCTGAAACTAGGAAAGAATTAGGATAGAGTATTACCTAGCCCTACGTAATCATCAAATTACTTTTCCTACTTGTTTTTTTTTCTTTTCTATTGTTTTAGGAGAGGGGGCTTCAGACTTCCTCAACTTGAATGTGGAACTCCAAAGCCTGAAAGGCTGAGGCTTGACATTCCAGATAACGTTCTGTTGGGATGGTTGAGCTCTAGCTGTTGATAATGTTGGCACTTGGCCTAGCATGGCTTTAGAGGTGAACATTGACTTCTTATTCTTCTCTGCTTCTTGGGTCAGCTTGATGGCAAAACTATGTTGTTATATCTAATTTTGAGACACATGATGCCTTTCCTAAGGCATGTTGCTCCTCCTTGTGTGCTCAATCTCAATAAAGAGATTCCTGTGTAGTCTGGTGATCTGTTGGGAAGGAGATAAAAGATAAGAAAAAAGACAACTGGATATCATTAGAACATTTATTGCTGCAGAAATATTACTTGGAGCATTTGTTCAATTGTACTTTTTTCAAAAACTACAGAACACTCTGCACCTCCAGAGTGTTAGGACCTACTTTGTGGTACAATAGAATCATTTATCAACAGTGTAGACCTATAATCTAAAAGTATATTTCAACCCTTATTATATAGGTTACTTTAGACATACTATTACTTTAGTCATCCTATTTGTTTATGTAAAAGATTCAGATTAAGGATACAAACTTGGAAGAATATTTTGAAGACATTGTGCACTAATGTGTGATGCATGACCCTACTGGTGACTAAGTATTTGGCATCTCAGTGCATTTATTTTGTTATAATTATTATTTGTCAATAATAAATATTCATGGCCTGCATCAGATATATTGGAAGTACAACAAAAATAGACTCAGGAATGAATCTGCTGGCTTTACCAACCCAACATGTACTAACAAAGTTTGTCATTTTCCTAGTATGAATTTCCTCCAGGGCTCCATTTTATTTCTGTATGCCATAATTCATGGTCATAAGGAAAAGGTACAGAGAAAAAAGCATTATTTTTCTGCAACGGAGCATCTCAGAATGTCTCTCAACCTATTAGGAAAAATAATCCTGTATTCAGGTAACATAGCCATGCATTTACCTATGATGTGCTCCATATATTTCATATACTGTGATGATTTTATCAAGATAATTTAAAAGTGCTGCATATAATCGTCATAGCACATTTTAGGGTAACGCCTGTGGAAAACATTTATTAGGT
Source organism: Mus caroli (assembly GCF_978045245.1). Classification (NCBI taxonomy): domain Eukaryota; kingdom Metazoa; phylum Chordata; class Mammalia; order Rodentia; family Muridae; genus Mus; species Mus caroli. The sequence continues at coordinate 140,860,440 of NW_028227257.1, forward strand.
CAACATTTCTCATATTCTATCACATATTTTAGGTTTGTTATTTTACCTTAATGCTCTGATTATCAGTCTTAGTTGCATATAAAAGTTGGATATAAAAGTGAGTTTTTAAAATGACATGCCTTGGCTAAAACACTTCCACACATGTTACCTCCAAGTTGTAATTACTACAGCAGTCTCTGAAGATGAGGTACACAAATTGGCAAACTTAAAATTCTTCAAGAGTTCATAGTGGAGACATAAAATCTCTTTTTTGAGAAATGGTCTCTCTTTACCTATGCCAGCAGATAGCCCAGCTGACCAGGTGAGCCTAACATAGAATAGGGATGGGGTGGGGGTAGCATGTGTAGAGTTATCCAACAAAATGAAGAAATAAACTATATACAGTATAAAACTGGTTGTGATAAATCAAATACTAAACTATTAAAAATTGCATCAGGGTAGGAAAGCATCAATATTCCCATGAGAGATAAGTATAATGAATGATGACTCTTAGAGTTAAGAGCACTGGCTGCTCTTCCAGAGGTCTTTAGTTCAATTCCAAGAAACCACATACATAGTGGTTCATCTACAATGTCATCTGATGCCCTCTTCTGGTGTGATAGAAAACTCATGTATGTAAAATAAATTATATGTCTTTAAAAATTAGATAAGTCCAGAAGATATATTTTTTACTCAACAAATAATATTTCTTTATACCTGTCATAAGCCTTTAAGGATCAAAGTTTTGATCACCAGCTTTGTGTTATTCACAAAATGCACTAATATAATATTTAGTAGTATTAATTTTTCACAATATTGTAGCAAATGAATTCATTCTTGAAAAAGAAAGGTACCAAACATAATATACTATGACTGATACATTATGAGACTTGCAGCCAATTATTTACCAATATATGGTATAATGGTGAGAATTTCATGGAAGTATACAATGATAAATAAGTTAAGTATAGGACATGAAATATTAGAGTGTTTTTCATAATTAGTAACTGACTTACACAAAAGAAAAATCATGTGGAAGTCAGCTCTAGCTTTTCACTAAAAATGGTGTCCATATATATGCATACTTTCATGCATATGCAAAAAGACATACACAAAGCGACAGCGAATTAGAGGAACTCTTATTCACTGTTATGTCCCCTGGTACACAGCAGTGACTACGGATACTCAGGCTTTTTCTCTTATGGAAATTTCTGTCCCAAAAAACAAGAACAAAAACAAACAAACAAATAAACAAACAAAACAAACAATAAAATTTTATCCTTTACTCTTTAAAAGCAAAACCAAGCAATAAAAGAAGTAGCAGAGCAATGAATGAAACCCCACAGAGGGACTGGAATAACAGCAGCCTTGGGGGAGGGGGCTGCTTGAAAAGTAACTTTATGTTGAACATTGAACTCTAAATGATAATGTTAACCTAAACATTCCAGTTTCTGTTGGAGGAAATATCTATGTAAAACTTCAAATAAAAGTGGAAAATATTGAAAGTTGAGAGTAGAGAAGTGCTATTAAAATGGAAAGGTATGGACCACTGATCAATGATCAAGGGTTTTAGACCATCCTCCTCTAAACAGAACCAAATCTTCTCTTATCTCACTTTAAGTATTTCTTAAATGTCACTTCCTCATTGTGCACATCACATACACACACACACAACTGAGTTTGCTTTAATTAGCTTTTTTTTTTTTTTGCCCTGACTAGTACATAGATACCACATGAGCAAACACATTAAGGATCCTCAAAGCACAAGTAAGGCAAATGACCTATAATTTTTTGAGTGAAAGGAAGAAGGAAAGAAAGTAAGAAAGAAAGAGACAGAAAGTAAATTGTGCATGGGTTGCAGCTTCTAACAAATGTTTGAAAAGTTGTTGGTTCAAAAAATAAAAAGGAAACTGTGTTCTAAGACATGTTTTTCTAAAATATTACTCTTTCTGATGCGAAATTACTGCACATGAAATAATGAAGCAGAAGATTTGTGAGTTGGAAGCTAATCTGTGCTATATAGCAAGTTCAGAAAAGATACAAACTAAGATGCTATCAAGAAACAACAACAAGACCACCAAAGGCAACTAAGAACTTAAAAAAATAGAATAGTCAAAAATGGATTTCCAAGATTTGGAAGTATAAGCAGATAAATTCGAAGCCATCCTGGTATGACCATGAGCACAGCGGCAGTCTGGCAGAGTGTTCAGGGAGCGCTGTGAATATAGCTGAAATGTAAATTTGGGCTGAATATTTATAAATATAATTTTAAAAGTTCCTTCACCCCTGAGAGGAGCAGGGAAGAAAGTTCAGGTGGAGTACTGAGGGGAAATGGGTAAGAAGGTCTGGCATGGTCCACCATCTGCAGGTTGGTCAGGTGAGACAGAGCCAGGCAAAAGCTGTGACTACTGGGATAAGTTAAAAGACCAAACAATCTAGTACTTAGGAAACAAAAGGCTTCAAGGTAAAGGGTTTGGCCAGATGAGTAGGTGTGTTGAGCATTTCTGATAAAAGACAGACAGAAAGGCAGAATAAAAGGAAAAAGAAGGAAGGAAGGAAGGAAGGAAGGAAGGAAGGAAGGAGGGAGGGAGGGAGGGAGGGAGGGAGGGAGGGAGGGAGGGAGGGAGGGAGGGAGGAAGGAAGGTGAAATTAGGCATTGAGCAATGGCTTCAGCAAGGTAGCAATATGGAGACTATTATGAGAAGACACTTGAGTGGATAACTCCCGATAAAAATTATTAGGGGAACTGAGAGGTGGCTTGGAGGCTCAAAAGTGTAGATATGGCCTCTTCATTTCTGATTAAACTTGGGAACAATGCAAAGGTTCAGTTTCCTTTTTCTTACCTGAAGGAAACCATAGTGAACTTGTAAACCTCATACAATGTGTAAGTCAGTCCAAGTATCCGTTAAAAGATACTATTACCCAAACCACATAAATCAAAATGAATTAGAGCTAGAAAAGGCCTGCTATTATGATTTACACAAATGGGCAAAGGGCAAGAAGAGCAGATAAATATGTCTCTCTCCCTTCTGTCCTTTTTCTTTCTTCTTGTTTTCTTTTCCTCTTTCTTTTTTAAAAACTATTACATTTTCTAAGGCTAGAATGACTTAGTGATTTGACTTCTCTACTCTAAAATATAGGCTAAGTTAGGGTGCTTCTAAGGTTTCCTGTCTCCCCAGTTCTTGGCTGAGCACAGATATAAATGATATAATCAGATTAATGGGAAATAGCCCTTAAATTATGTCCACAAGTAGAGGAATAATATTTTCCAAAACTGTAGTCTTTTTACCACTAGAAAATTTTCACTATATTGAAATCACCTAGGGAATGTTACAAAAATACTAATTCTTTAGGAGGTCTTATTCCCAAAATGAAAAATTCTCACTTTACTAGTCTGGGGTGTAGCTTAGATGTCAACACTTTTTTTAAAATTTTTCAGTTGCCTTTGTACCTCAATATTATCTAAACAGGGAACCTCCTGCTAAGGAGACCCAGGTATATCTCACAGTTTGGGTTAACTTGACATTTTTCCTCAATATTTTGTCATTTCTTCTTGCAGAGCTCTGAATTTTGTTGCTCCTTAAAGTCAATAGTACTGAAATGGAATGATTAAAAGAATGATCAATGCCAACTTACAAAAAGAAAAATCTAAACTTAGCATTTAGCATAACTGTTTCCTCACTGTGCAAGTGTTAATAACTCAAGGGAGGTTAAACAAAACTGCACTAACAGCTTCAACTTACTGACATGAAATTCTTTCCTTAAATTCCTCAGGAATGATCTAAAATGTATCTCTTCCATTTCCTGTAATAAAAACTACTCATACTTAGTATGAGGTTTCAGCACTTAATTTAGAAGGTACTTTTAATTTTGCTCTAATTATAATCCCTTCACTATACATATGATAATATGTCCAACATATCAATAGAGGGTATTTTATTAACTTCAGTAGTGTTGAAGTTTTGTGCTGCTGTATTTGAATTTATAGATAATAGGAAAAAAAAGACAGGTGGGAGAAAGAAGAGATGTTTTGTAAACTTATTTTTCTGGTGTTGGCCTTAAAATGTGAGGCATGAAGACATTGATGATCATAGAAGCTTTCAGTTTTTTGAAACTCAGAAAAGCTATAGGCTAAATTTGAAAATATCTACACTATAAACAGATTTAATTAAAATACTATCAGATATTTAGTAGATATTCAATCTAGTCACTGCCTAAAATAATTAGATGTCAGTATCAGGATTTACAGATGAGTCCTCTCTATATAATCCCTACATGAAATTTTGTGATGTGTGTATTCACATGTCCCATGTAGGAGTAAAGACATTGATGACAGTTCTAGTTCCCACAGATGCAGTTGTTCCCCCTCTGAGTTGAGTCCTGGCTACAGTCTTTCAACCCCTTGGATTTGTGGTAAGAACATACTATGTAGAGGCTGTCACACACAGAATCAAATAAGAAGCTCACTCTTCTCAGAGTTTTCTTGTGAACAAGAAAAGATTCAAATGATCTGAATCACAAATAGCATACTGTTACTAACATTCAGTTACATCTCCTGATAGGAAGACAATCATATTAGAGAGGACCACGGCTGCTGGTTGTAGTCTGGGAGCTAGCTACATGATATCAATGTATTGATGGTTGCACTATATATAATCTGGTTCTGAATTTATATAATTTTTATATAATTTTATAATTTTTGGTTTACTCAGAGTTAATAAAACCATCACAGACTCACTTATTAAGCAAAAAATGCTAATTTTCTGTTTTGAAAGAGTACAATGTTCATTTTTCTTATTTAGTATATTTTTATACCATCTTACAAACTAAATCTATTTCGTGTGACTTGGTGAACAATGATGTCACCACTTTTGGGGGGGAGCAGAGCTTAAAACTGAGGCAGACTAAAGTCTCATACAGTAGCCAACTTTGTTTAGGGCAAAGTCATATAAGCAGCCTTTACTTGAGGTCAAGTATTAGTCACAAGGGCAAGGTCATGAGTTTAGGCTACATACAGTCAGGAGAACACCTGTGCATGGAACCATTATTCTGAATAATAATGAGTAAAATGATGGGTAATCTGAAGTAAATTCCATTCCTATTTATTATACCATATTATGGAAGACCAGAGGTTAAGCTTATCTTGTTTACTTCAAGTTTTCTCACAAGGTCTCAGAAATCTCCTCAAACACCTCCATTCATAGACAATTTTCAACATAAGAATTCAGTGGAAAATAAACAATTTCACTTTGAGAAATAAAGATTTTCCTTAATATAACACAAACCATTTTTATGACAGAGCACTACCTTACCAAAAGCTAAAACCCTAAGGTTATTTTAAGTATATATTACCTGGCAGTGGACAAGCTCAATGAATATGAGTCCTTGCCATGGAAGCAAGGAAACATAAATTCAAACCCTCAGCATTCCCATAAAATCTAGGTATGAACATGCATGGCTGAAACCCCAACACTGAGTCACAGAGACAGGCAGATGGGTAGAGCCAAGATGAAACAGAAATTTTTCAGGAGATAACTGTGAAAGATGTTGGTTTAAAAAAAAATCAAGGTAGAGTAATAAGAGGGATAGAAGAAAACATCTGAATCCCTTCTTTGGCTTCACCATGTGTGCAGCACCCTTCTCTCTCTCTCTCTCTCTCTCTCTCTCTCTCTCTCTCTCTCTCTCTCTCTCTCTCTCTCACACACACACACACACACACACACACACATACACTTTGAAAAAAGATATTTATTTATATTGAAAAAATACAAGAAGTAATATATTTTAAAGAATCTTGTGTACACACACTATGAGTGTTGGCTTGTAGCCATGAGTACACCATAGAATACCTTCCATTTATCTCAGATTATAATATGGCCCTCCCACAATACATGTACCACTAGTGCTGACTTACTACATTCAGTCCTATGGAGAATATTCACATTGAATCCTGGATAATAGACATGAGCCTTCAACGTACATGTATAGTGAGAGCTGAGATACAGGATTGAGCAGTACAAGTACCATAAATGCTGCATTACATACTGTGTCTCCAGAATACATGCACCAAAAAAAAAAAAAACTTGGGAAACATAATGCATACAATATGAATGCTAGTCTACATTGTTTTAGTCTTGCACAGACCATTCACAATGAATCCTGGGTTGTAGGCATGAGTCTTATATACTGCATGCATCATATGTGCTAGCTTACCGCTTTAGTTCTTGTTCACTAGATTTATAGTCAGTACTGGTTTATAAACATGAGCTGCAATAATCCATGCACTGTAATTCCTGGAATACAGCAATGAGCCCAAATCAGCCCATGCCCCATGAATGTTCAGGTAGAGCCAAAAGCCCACCACGGTCCGTTCAGCATAACTGCTGGGTTGCAGTTCTGAGTATCACATTATACAGTCATAATAAATACTGTTATAAACAATGAGCCCCAATGTACATGTACCATAAGTATTAGCTTACAATTCTTAATCTGGCACAATACATTCACAATGAGTTTTCAGGAATAGATATGAGCCTACCACAGTGCATGTATACCATGACTGCTATACTGCAGATATATACTTGCAGAATATATGCACAATAAGTTCCAAATAGCAGGCTTGAGCCTCACATAATACATGCAACATAATTGCTGTATAATTGACATAAGACTCCCACCATATATACATCATGAGTACTGCGTTATAAGTGTGTGTCTACCATATAACATGGAACATAAAAGTTGGGGTTTTGGCATGAACCTTTCATATATATATATGATCTCTGAAGTCCTACTATTGTGAGTCCCGACATTACATTCACCATGAGTACTAGGTAATAGGCATGAACCTACTACTACAGTACATGCACTATGAGTGCTAGGATTTTCCTCCAAGTATCATCCTCCCATAGTACTTACACTATGTTACAGTATCACAGAGTCTAGACCATTACTTATGGATTACTGACATGAGCCTCACAAATTACAGGCATGATGAAAAGGGTCTTCCAACAACATGATGTACTAACCAGAACCCTGGAGCTCTTGTCTCTAGCTGCATATGTATCGAAAGATGGCCTAGTCAGCCATCAATGGAAAGAGAGGCCCATTGGACTTGCAAACTTTATATGCCCCAATATAGGGGAATGCCAGGGCCAAAAGAATGGGAATGGGTGGGTAGGGAAGTGGGGGGCGCTACGGGGGACTTTTGGGATAGCATTGGAAACGTAATTGAGGAAAATATGTAATAAAAATATTAAATAAATAAATAAATAAATAAATAAATAAATAAAAAGATAGGCCTCTAAAAAAAAAAAAAAAAAGAAAAGGGTCTTCCTGTTTTTGTAACACAGTACAATTGCAATGAGTTGTGAATGAAAGGCATGAATGAGTGCTGTATTAAAACTGTGTGTCTCAAAGCCCATGTACCATGAATGCACGGTTACTCATATAAGTCTCACAAACTACATGCAATATGAGTTTACTATTATGAGCCTGACAAGGTACATTCACTCTTTGTGCTTAGAAATAGGCATGAGTCTACCAGAGAATTGCATGAGTCATCCTAACACCTTACATGCACCATAAATGCTTGCTTATACACATGAGTCAATGATGAAACATGTACTATGAATCCTGAGATATAGGCAGGAACCACCCAGAGTATATGTACCATCAGTAATGGCTTATTCTTTTGCTTCTCACACAATACACTGAAAATGAGTGCTGGATAATAGGCATGAGCCTCACACAGTATATGTAGCAGGAGTTATTGTTTGCTATTGAATCTTGTATATTACATTTGCAGTGAATATTGAGTTCTAAATACAAGCCTCCAATAACACATAGACTATGAGTGCTAGGTTACAGAAATGAGCCTGTGCAGTACATGAATCAGGAGAGTGGGAATTATTATTTTATGTCTCACATAGTACATTCAAAATGAGTCTTGGGTTATAGGTATAAACACCCCAAGTATACGCACCATGAGTGTTGCAATACAGTTGTGAATTTCCAGAGCACATGCAAAGTGAGTGCTAGGTTACAGTCTAGAGCTTTACACAATACATGCACCATAAATCCTGGCTTTTGAAAGCTACATGACACCCATGAGCCTACTGAAGAACAGACCTATAAATGTTGTTACAACTGTGTGTGTTTTCAGAATACCCTCAGTCAGTACTGGGTAACAAGATAAATTGAACCTACACAATGCATGCAAAATGAATACAAGCTTATCATTTTGAATCTTAAAAGCACATATATCATGATTGCTGGGTAATAGTCATCAACATACCATAGGATATGTATTGTTGACTTTTGCTGGCCTATGCAGATTTGTCTGTGAGATATGGCATCTCAGGACCTGAAAGAATTTGGTAGACTATAGTCTAATGCCACAGAGATTTTCTTTCACTTTCAGTGTACTTTTATAAACAAACATAATAAAAAAAAGCAGTGATCTAAGGCAAATTGTTTGAATTCAGAAAATCTTGTAAACAAATGTTAGTAAGCACATAATCAATATTAACAGAGCAGTCTTTTCCCAGAATTTCTCAGGATAGACAAATTTAAACATGATTGGCTGGCAAGTACTGTAGATTATATCTGGAAAGGCATGAAAGCAAAATTGAAGACCATATCCAGATTCATGGCATAATGAGGACGGAACATCACATATTCTTTTACCTGATTAGATTTTATAGATATGTTCTGACAGTGACAAGAATGCAGCATGTAATATGTTTTGTAAATTGAATGCATATTTGTGCAGGAGGCATGGGAATCATGTGCAAGAACAATCCAGGAAACCAAATGCACTCGAAGTAAAAGGTTCTCTGCCTTTCTCCTGGAACCCATCTCACAGTTCCCCAAGACATTGTTCAACATGTGTCATTGTTTTTTACCATGTCCCAACAATATACCATGAATCCTGGGTTACAGACTTAAGCTTCCCACAGGCTTGTACCATAAGTGCCAGCCCACATTTCCAGGTCCCACACACTATATTCAAAATGAGTGCTGAGTAATTGGCAGGAGTGTAACAGAGTACATACACTATGAGTGCTGAGATTGCAGGTGTCATCCTCACAAGTACAAGCACCATGAGTCCAAGTACAATAACCATGGTCCCACCACAAACATTCACCATAAACTCTGGTACCTTAGTTAGGATTTTATGTCTGTAAAGTGACTAAAGCCACTCTTATAAAGGTAAACATTTAATTGGAGCTGGCTTAGAATTTCAGAGGTTCAGTCCATTATCATCATGGTGGGAAACATAGAAACATGCAGGCAGATATGATGTTGGAGGAACTCAGATATCTTCATCTGAGGGCAGCCAGGAAGAGACTTTTGGAGTGTGAACCTAACACAGAACATACTCAGTGACTTTTGGGGTAAAGCATTGATCAAACTACAGTTTATGCCCCAATGAATGTTATGTTACAGGCTAGAGACCACCATAATATATACACTGTAAGTACTTGATTATTGGTTTAATATCATAAAATACATTCACAATTATTGCTGAGATACAGGCATGAGCCTCACAAAGTACATGTGCCATGATTGCTTATTTACTCTTTTGAGTGTTATGCACAGAATATTCTCTGTGAGTACTGGATTATAGGCATGAACTTCCCAAGTACATATACTCTGAGCATTGCCTTATCTATCTGAATGTGCAGAGTGCATGTACAATGAGTGCTATGTTAGAATATACTAAGTAAGAATGCCTTATTATAGACATGCCTTTCCAGAGTTTATGCACTATGAGTACTGGGTTATAGGCATAGACTCACAAAGTACATGTATCATTAGTGTGAGTCTATTGTTTTGAGTTATATTCACACAAGGAGAGCTAGTGGATAGACATGATTCTATCGGAGTACATGTGCCATGAGTTCTAGAATTACAAGCATCATCATCTCACAGACCATGCAAAATGGGTGCTGGCTTACAGAAATAAGCACAACATAGAATATGCTCCATGAATGTAGGTTCTGGATTATTGGCATGAGCCTCCTAAAGAATGTGTGCTATGAGTTCCTTTTTGCACAGTACATCCAAAATGAGCGCTAGATAATGGGATGACCTACCAGAGTAGATGAACCATGAGTGAGAGGATTAATGGTGTTATTTCCTGGCAGCAACTTCATCATCAATACTGGGTCAGAACCTACCATAAAACAAGTACTGTAAATCCTGGGTTGTAGGCATGAGACTCTCATACATGCTATGAGTCCTGACTTACTGTTCTGAGTCTTACATGGTACAGTCATAATCAGTACTAAGTTGTAAGAATAGCCCTCACAGAGTACAAACATGAGGAATATGTCTCCATTCTCAGCATAAGATGTACCCGTACCACCCACCCCTAAAATATTGGCTTTTTCTCATTTGACTGAATAAAATGATCCTATATTGTCTGCTAAACTTGCTGAGTACTATGATTGTAAGTCTGTACCAACAATAGACCTACTTTCAAACTTTAAGCAAAGCAGAATTGTATATGGAAGATACAACGTGTATTCCATAAAGAGGTATGCTACACTACTAAAGAACTTAGTTAGTTTGCTCCTTCTTTCAAGCAGACATATGGAGAATATGTGTGGGAATAGATTTAAGAGTGTGGGTTAATAATGGAAAAACCAAATCTGGATCAAGCTGAATTTGTTGATATTGGTCCTCTGAGTGGAAGTTCTAGGTTTAAAATGGAAGCTTGCACATTTAAAAAAAGATAACAAAAGTTTGAATTGTTGGTTTCAAGTATTTGCCAAAAGATGGTGAAAGTCTGTGGTCGTAATTTTCACCTATATGGGACAGAAGGTGTTCCCTCATGTCTCCTGGAGCCCTGATTCCTGTCAAAGTTACTGCTCCCACAGCCCCCACAGGAGAGGCTCATGACTTTCTTTTAGTCATGTACATAATGTCCCAATCTTCTGACCTTCAGGCTAGACTCCTCCCAGTTACCTAGCAACAGCAAGATAACAATCCCACAGTAAGGAGGGGCCAAACAGCCCCTCCTTACTCTCTAAGATCTCTCCTCTCTCTCTAAGCTCTTACATTCCTAAGCTTTCACCTTCTTTATTCTCCTTCTCTCCTTCTCTCTCTCTCTCTCTCTCTCTCTCTCTCTCTCTCTCTCTCTCTCTCTCTCTCTCTCTCTCTCTCTCTCTCTCTCCCCTTCTCTCCTCTTGGCCATGACTGGTCTCTCTCTCTTTCTACCTTTACTCTTTCCCCCTGTCTTTGTACAATAAAGCTCTAAAACCATAGACTGGGGCTGCCCGTTGTCCACACTCTGTCGTGTGGGTTCTGTGGCTTCACACAGCCAGATGTCCACCCAGGACCACATGGAAAGTATCCGGCAGTCCTCCCACATCCACCTGCCCAGAGCACAGGAACTCTGGCCGGACATGGGCTCTCTCCCTCCCACCTTTTCCCTTACACCCACAGCCCCACACCACCTCATCTACCAACCCCCAATGGCAGGTAGGGTCAGGTGTCTAGTAGTCTACAGCACAGGCAACAATGGTGGCCAAGTGAATAATATAGTTTTGGCTGAAGTCAAATTCACAATAGATACAATAGGTCTCTAAACTCATCCTTTATTTGTTTCTTCTACTCCTAGAATATATAATTGGGAAAGTTATACTTAGAAGTTGACAGAATTCTCATATTGGTTATCTCACCTGTGGAGTGAGGGATATTATTGTTGCAAGGCTAAATGGAAGACTTTAGAGATGCCACTGTTAAGGAAAATATTGAATGAAAAGAACATCTCATGCCTAATGGAATTCAAGAAATTAGTCCCACTTTCAAGAACATGAAAGATGCGGGTGTCATGGTTCCCATCACATCTGCCTTTAACTCTCCTATCTAGCCAGTGTAGAAGACAGATTGATTATAGAGAATGACACCTGACTATGAAAAGCTCAATCAGGTAATGACTTCAACTACATTTAATGTAAGATATGTGGTGTTCTTGAACAGATAAACACATCTCTTGTACATGGTTTATAGATATTGATCTAGCAAATGGCTTTTTCTCAGTATTTGTCCATATGAAACACCAAAAACAATTTTATTTCAGTTGGTAAAGCTGGCATTATACCTTTAGAGTCTTACCCCAAGGACAAATGAACTCTCCAACCTGTGTCATAACTTAATTGGTGTACTATTTTGACCACATCACGTACATTAGACCAAGTGAGCAGGGGCTAGCAACCACTTTGAACTCATTGGCAATACATATACAACTCACAGGATGGGAAATAAATCAAATAGAAATGCAAAAGCATTTGGCTTCAGTGAAATTCTTAACATTCCAGTGTTGTGAGGCATGGAGAGATATTTCTTCTAAGGTGAAAGATAAGCTATGCACTAAGCCTCTTCCACCATCAAAGAAAAAAGTACAATGTTTAGTGGGTCTATTTGGTTTCTGGAAATAGCACATTTCCTACTTGGGTGTGTTACTAGGGTCCATATGCCACCTTACTCAGAGAACTGCTAGCTTTCCCTGGGGTACAGAAAAGGAGAAGGCCTTCAACAGGTGCTATGCAGACTGTTGTACCATTTGTACCATGATCCAGCTAACCTAATGGCACTTGAGATATCAGTGCCACATAGAGATAGTGTTTAGAGCCTCTGACAGGTGAATCAATAAATACCTTAGGGATTTGAAGCCATACTCTACTGTCAATTTTAGTCAACTGTAGTCAATTGAGTAGGAATGGCCTCCATAGATTCATGTGTTTGAATTCTTGGCTCATCAGGAGTGGCACTATTAGGAGGTGTGGCCTTGTTGTAGTAGGTGTCGCCTTTTTGAAGGATGTGTGGTACTGTGGAGGCAGGCTTTGAGATCTCTCAAGTGGTAGTGTCCTTCTGATTCTTGCAGATCAAGATAGAGGACTCTCTAGAGGAAAGAGGAGAAGATACTATGGGGTCAGAATCTTAAAATCATGGCTGTGAAGGCTGGCCAACTAGAGTTAAGAGTAGCCCAGATGGAACATAAGTGGAAGACCATGAGGGCAGCCCTGACAAGATCCACCCTTGAGGATGCTGAGAATACCTGCTGTTCCAGATCTCTGCTTGATCAACAGCATTGAAGATGTTTCCTCTAAAGAAGTACTTCTGGGACTATTTCAGAACTGCTAGAACACCCTGTCCAGACTTTCAGACTATTCCAATCAAGACTTTATTTAAGACTGCACTTTCTCAATATACAGAGACTGGACAAGAAATGATTACAGCGTTCTTTCTTTCTTCTTTTTTTTTCCTTTTATTTTCTCTATTTCTTTTTTTAAAATTATTATTAGTTATTTTCTTTATTTACATTTCAAATGTCCCCTTTCCTAGTTTCCCCTCTGAAAACCCCCCTCCCCCTCCCCCTCCCCTTTCCCCCTGCTCACCAACTCATCAACTCTTGGCCCTGACATTCCCCTATAATGGGGCATATTATCTTTACAGGACCTAGGTCCTCTACTCCCATTGATGACCGACTAGTCATCATATGCAGCTAGAGCCATGAGTCCCATCATGTGCTTTCTTTGGTTGGTGGATTAGTCCCAGGGAGCACTGGAAGTTCTGGTTAGTTCATATTGTTGTTCTTCCTATTTTTCTAATTTTCTTGGGTCACCAAAAAAGGAATTTTTTACCTCAGTTCAACAGGCAGCAATTATAAGAAGACTTGTCTCAGTCCTTTTAGTTGGGGTGGATGGTTTGAATATTATAAATTATTCATATGTTGTCATATTAAGTGATGATTTATAAACACATGGTGTTAGGCAGGGAGGAAGGTAAACAGGGAACTTAGACTCAGGGATTTATCTCTGTTCCTTTTCTCTGTCCTTCATTTGCTCTTAGATAAAGGGAAGAGGGGTTGAAAAGGAAAAGGGGGATATAGAAATATTGTAAGAAATTTGACAAATAGAGGTAGACTGTTGAATCTACTCTTTTTTTTTTTCTTTTTCTTTTTTTTTGAAACAGGGTTTCTCTGTATAGCCCTGGCTGTCCTGGAACTCACTTTGTAGACCGGGCTGGCCTCGAACTCAGAAATCTGCCTGTCTCTGTCTCCTGAGTGCTGGGATTAAAGGCATGCATTGCCCAGAAACATAGAATAACCAAGATACAGTTTGCAAAACACAAGAAAATCAAGGAGAGGGAAGACCAATGGGTAGATACTTCATTCCTCCTTAGAATAGGGAACAAAATACCCATGGAAGGAGTTACAGAGACAAAGTTTGGAGCTAAGATGAAAGGATGGACTATTCAGAGACTACCCCACCCGGGGATCCATCCCATAATCAGCCACCAAACCCAGATGCTATTGCACAATGCCAGAAAGATTTTGCTGAAGGGACCCTGTTATAGCTGTCTCCTATGAGACTATGCCAGTGCCTGGCAAATACAGAAGTGGGTGCTCACAGTCATCTATAAGATGGAACACAGGGCCCCCAAAGGAGAAGCTAGAGAAAGCACCCAAGGAGCTGAAGGGGTCTGCAACCCTATAGGTGGAACAACAATATGAACTAGCCAGTACCCCCAGAGCTCATATCTCTAGCTGCATATGTAGCACAAGATGGCCTAGTTGGCCATCACTAGGAAGAGAGGCCCCTTGGTATTACAAACTTTATATGGCCCAATACAGGCGAATGCCAGGGCCAAGAAGTGGGAGTGGGTGGGGAGGGGAGCAGGGCAGAGGGAGGGTATAGGGAACATTCAGGATAGCATTTGAAATGTATATAAAGAAAATATCTAATAATAAATAATTAAAAAAAAGGCATGTGCCGCCACCATGCCCAGCTTGAATCTACTCTTAAACCAAGAAAACAAAAACAAACAAACAAAAAAAACCAAAAAAACATTTTATGGCCATAATTTTAAATGGGTACAGAATTTTGTATATTGCTATGCAAATAAGGCTATATTTTGTTACATTGGTATAGATCTCTGTATATTGATACAAAATTTAAGATTAATTTTATCACAACATAATATATGTATGTTTCAACTCTTAAAAAGAAAAGATGTAGAACTCTCACCTTCTCCAGCCCCATGTCTGCCTGCATGCTGCTATGGTCCTTGCCATGATAACAATGGACTGAACCTTGAAAACTGTCAGCTAATTTCAATTAAATGCTTTCCTTTATAAGAGATGCCAAGGTCTTCTGGTTTCCTCTCAGGAATAAAACTCTGACAATGGAAGCAGTTGGTTCTAGGGACTAGGGTATTGTGTTAGGCCTGACCCTGCTTATGTTTAGATGAGTGTAGATTTGGGAACTATGAATTTAAAAAGCAATTGAATGCTTTAACTGGGTTTAATGGCTATCTTAGTAGGAGCATGGAAAACATGGTAATGAATGTGATTTGAACTTTGAGGACAAATTTCAAAAGAGAAGAATTTTAGTATGTGAGCTAGAGACGACTATTCATGCTATATATTGGTTCCCTTTTTTGCCCCTGTCTGAAAAATCTGCCTGAAGATAAAGTAAAGAATTTTGGATTAATTCCATTCACAGGCAAAAATCTGAAAACATTCTAGTACTGACTTTATTGTATGATTATACATATTCATTCTTATGAAGATCTGTAATGAAAATGAGAAAGCTGAGTAAGAAAAAGTGCAAAATGTACAGCTCGAGGCAAAAGGGTTAACCAGGAATAGGGGTAGAGCTAAATCCTCTGTTCAAGGAGATAAACAGATTAAAAGAAAGCCAGATATTAAGGAATAAAGGAAATGGTGACCTTAGGGCAAGAACACACCCAGCTAGACTTCCTACTTACAAAAAAGTCCCTGTTCGAGCGTCATCCTGCCATGGACTGGACTCAATTGCTGCCCCCACCCCCACCCCCAATCTGAGAGAGAAATCTGGGTTCTGGACAGGTGGGCAAAGAGTTGGCAAGACATTACAAACCAATATGGACACAAGGGAGTGTTGTATCTGGATGTAATTTGTCAAATCGAGCATCAAACTTTTTATACAAAAGAAAATAGGGAAGTTAGGTGACACATCGGCAAGGTACAATGAGGTTGCCGATGCTTAATGACTCTTATGCAAAACAGAGGAATGCAAACAGAAAGACTGACAGGAACTGGGCATTAAAACAACTGAGACAAAGTCAGCTGTAAGGTCAGCTATATTCTTAGAAGCCAGGTGTGAGGTCTTTACACTCCTGAGACAAGGGCTTTCACACCCAAGTCGGTTCTAATTAGGGAGTTCTGCTCTAGCTAACCTCATGAATAATGCAATACTCTAAAACCACAGCCCAATCTACTTCCTAAACCATTGTAAATTCCTGTATATGGGAGCAACTTGGCTTTTATTCTAAGTGATAGTGTGTGGGGACATTCTAGTAATAAGTAATGTAGTCTGCCATATATAACTATAATAAGAATTCTAAACTTACTTTGCTAAGCTTGCCCTGAGATTTCTAACTCTATGTAGTAGATAGTAATGCCTGATTTCTTTCACTATTTCTCTTACAATACTAGAGGCAATTCTGAATGTCACTGAATAGGTAACATTCTTACTGAATTTCAAGCTCAGGAATCAGCTCAAGGACTACCTAGGGCATTGGTGAAGGCCAGGAAGCAAAGTTCAATTTTGCTTAGGTATTTAGCAAGCCATTGCTTGAAGGCACCTATAATAAAATAATACTGAAAGAAAGCAAACAGATCCATTCGTAAGGACAAGTTTGGAGCATTCATTATATGGTATGCCACGGTTCCAGGACACTAAGTTTCCGTGAACTTTTCACCTCAGAATTGCATCCAGGTTTCTAGTTCTGTCATGTGTGTCACTACTGGAGTGGATGTAGCACCCTATGATTGGTTGAATGAGGAAAAAAAAGACTGCTGTTTCTGTATGGTATTCAGGCACCACCCAGAAGTGAACAGATGCAGTATTATAAGTAATTCTGGGACAACCTTTAATAATACTAGCAAAAGAAATTCTTAAAGGTGTATAGAACTTGAAACAGTATACATGGTCATAGACTTTGTTTGAAAGGAGGTTTTGGAAAATGTTTGATTGTTCATTGCTTTCTGGCTGTATCCAATGGCTTGGCTGGATGATCAGGAACTTGGGAAGAATGTGATTTGAATATTGGTGAGAAAGACATTTTGAGAAGAAGTATGAAGGTAGATCTCTCAAAATGATCAAAGGATGTGAATAAACATGTGTCATACAAATGTTTGTAAAAATGTGTCTTCACCTGAGGAGTTCAATAACAAAATAGATAGGATTACCAATTCTTTGGACAGTTCTCCTGTTTTTCAGACACTCCTCACATTGCCCAACAGGCCCAGAAAACAGTGGTCATGGTCAGCAAAAATGGATCTTATGCTAAGCTTGAAAGCATGGACTTCTACTCACTGAGGATGGCCTGATTACAACTGATTTTTGGTGCCAGATATGCCAGTAGCAGAGAACAACACTGAAGCCCACATATGACAACATTCTCCTGGATGACTGGTCAGTGATTCGATGGCAGGTTGAGTGGAAATGACATGCTTTGTCCTTACTGGATATATATTTATTTGGGATAAGACCTCTTTATTCCTGCACTTAATGCTTCTACCAAAACCACCATTTATGGACTTATCCACCATCATAAAATGGATGGCCTTTGAAGACATTGTTATAGTGCTAATTAGGTGGCAGCATCCAGCAGGGCTGGGACAGGGCTCTCCAGAAGGTGCCATGTGCTTTGAATCAGCATAAAATATATAGTAGTTTCTCTCATAGACAAGATCCATGGGTCCAGGAATAGAAAATGGAGTAGTTTCATTCAGTATCTCCCCTAGTGATCCCCTAGGAAACATTTTGCTTTTTTTGTTCTAGTGGCCTTAAATTTCTGCTGACCTAGATGTAGTCTTACATTTTTTAAAACCTACTTTAATTAGGATTCTTAAAAACCTCAATCTCCCTTCTAGTCCATCAACCAGAAGTAGCAGAGGAAGATAGTTAATAGGACAAGGGGGCTGTGGACCTGTTTAAAGTAGTTCTTTGGGGTGACTCTGATTTTCAGGATTGGATAGCCTTGTCAGAATATAAGAAGTCAAGTCCAAAACACCAAATGCCAACCAGGAGCAGCAGCTCAATCCAGAAGAACCCACGAGGTTCCAGCAAATCAGCATGAATCTACTGAAGTGTTAAGAAACAGCCAGAATACCATGAGTAGTTAACTTTCTGGAGCATTTCTCTCTACAAAGCCATGAGAAGGAAAGATCATTGAAGACCAGCAAAGTGTTGCAAGACATACCATCCCAAGAGAAAGAAGTATAATGCAGTGAACAAAACTGAATGGAGTTAGAGATCCAAATAGCATCTTCTGACATCAGATATCGAGATGCAAAGTTTGGAGTTTGCCCAGCTGGATTTCTGCACCAAGAGCATCATCAGCAAAGACCAGCAAAGCATTGGAAGGTGAAACAATGGAAGGATGTCCTCTCACTCTGTGGCGTTATATTTATTTTCTTTCTAAACATCTTGCACCCTCTCAAACATCTCCAGCAAAACATCACATGTTCTTTCACAAGACAGCTTCCAGATAAATGTGTTTGTTCTCAGCAAAACATCCCCTCATATATCTGCTTTAGCAAGCATCCTTTCGTTAGAGAGCTTCCAGAAAAACTTCACATGAAACAACCAAGTCTCCAAAGAAACCAGAAATTTCTTCTTCACCTAGAAATTTTGGTTCAAGGGTTGAAAGAACTTCTTCTAGGAGCCAGAAGAAACATTCCATTGAACTAGAAGCTCAGAAGTCCCCTTAGCCACCTTGGTCTTCTGATGCTCTTTAGCCAACAGGCTAAGAAATTAATAACAGTATTATGAGTGGTTATTGACCATGGTAACCAGGAGAAACTCATATTACATCTCCACAATGGAGGTAAGAAAGATTACGTCTGGAGTGCCGAGATTATTTAGGGTGTCTCTTGGTATTACCATGTTAAGTCAATGGGAAACTAAGCCTAATCCAGACAGGATAACATAGAGTACAAAACTATCAGGAATTAAGGTATGGGCCACTTCTCTAAAAAATATCCAAGATTCATTAAGGTGCTTGCAAAAGGTAAAGGAAATACAGAATAAATAATGGAGGAAAATAATTATAAATACCATCTAAGGTCAACTGACCAGAAATGAGGATTATAAAATCCATTACAACTCATAACTGGTGAAACAGGACAATTGCTGAGAACAGACACATTTTTTTCTGGAAGATGCCTTGTGAAAGGTCATGTGATGTTTTGCTGGAGCAGATGCTTGAGTGCGTGTGAGATGTTTAGAAAGAAAATAAATATAACCACACAGCGAGTGAGAGGACACCCTTGCATTGTTTCACCTTGCAGTGCTTTGCTGGTGCATCTGTCCACTTAAGTATATAGAATAGTTCATACCATGGTCATTCAGTAGTCTCCAAGCACCCAGGAAAGGCTCCAGTAACTGGAGAGGCTTCAATAACTGTAAATGCTGGCAAATTAGAAAGACTATTCCAGGTACTTTTAAAAAATCATACTTTTATTCTAGGTCTCTAGGCTATACAGCCTTGGGTTCTGACCCCTCTAGTCAGTGTCAGGGTCAAGCTCCCTCTCATGGCATGGATCTCAAGTTGGACCAGAAAATAGTTGGGCATTGCAGAAGTTCTGTGCTACATCTATGCCAGCATACCATCCAGTCAGGATAAATTGTAGATCAAAGGTTTTGTGACTGTGTTGATGTTCCAATTATTCCACTGGTAGCCTTGCCTGGGTCTGATTTAGTACTTCTGCATATATGTTATGGTTCTATAGATTGATGTTCTTGTGGGACTCCTAACAGTAAAGTGGAGACTGCTGTTTATTCTTTTGCCTGATTTTGGGACCCTTTCTTTCCTACTAGTTTGTTTCATCAAACCTTAATATATGGACAGTTGCCTAGTCTTAAACAACCAGTTATACCATTTTTTATTGATATCCCTGGGAGTTCTGCACTTTGCTGAAAGACATAGATGAGGAGTGAATCTGGAGAAAAGAGGAGGAATCAGAAACTGGGAGGGGAAGAAGGAAGATAAATTGTTCTCAGGATGTAATATATAAGAGAAGAATAAAAAATTATTAAAAAAGAATACTTTTACAAAAAAAATCTCATGCTTATACTTCTGTTGCTCTAGAACCATTTCTGGTACCACAATCTGTGTTATTTGTTGTTTGCTACAGTAATATCACTTATAGAATGAGTAACCGTATAGCAACAGTAGACTTATTAGAATGACTTACAGGTTATTTTCCAGGTAACCCAACAATGGCTGCTTATAAACTAAAGGTCCAAGGGTCTAGCAGTTGTTCAGTAGAGGAATCTCAGTGTCTCTGCTGATCTTCATTATGAGCAGCACAAATTAGACTTGGTAGGTTATTTTAATAAAAGGACACGAAGTTGTAAAGGGGAGATGATAGAAAATGGGGGATCTGGCAGCATTGGAATGAAAAATTCATATGGTATACATTTATGAAATTCTTAAAGAATTAGTAAAAATATGATTTTAAATAAAAATGAAAATGATGAGAATTTGTGATTAAAGATAAATAAATGTAGAAAAGGAATAAAACATAAGAAACATGAGGGCAACAAAAATCTGAAAAGAAAGATTCTTCAGAATTAAGCAAATGAACAAAATAGCTAAGTGGATCAAGGATATAAAAATAAAAATATAAAAAATATGATAAAATAAATGCATTAATGAATGTAGAGCACAAAGATGAAAGGAACACACACACACACAATCAAAACAACAACAATAAAAATATGTTTAGGAACTGAAAACTTTTTCCAGATGCTTTCAGTTTCAACTGAGCTTGTGGTATTGCTGGTCTGGGTTGAACAAGTTTTTGAATACTTTACTAGGGTTGTAATTAGGGTTTCCTTTACTGTAAAGAGACACCGTGACCAAAGCAAATTGGGGCTGGCTTACTGGTTTTGAGATTCAGTCCATTATCATTATGACAGGAAGCATAGCAGCATCCAGGAAGGAATGGTGCTGGAGGAGCTCGAAGATCTACATCTTGTTCTGAAGGCAACCAGAAGATTCTCTTCCAAGCAGCTAGGAGGAGGGTCTCAAAGCTCACCCCACAGTGAAATACTTCCTCCAACAAGGTCACACCTCCTAACAGTGGCACTCCCTGCAGACCAAACATATTCAAAGCACCACAGCTAGTAACCTTGTTCAGCTTGCCATGACCCTCTACTGACCAAACAGAGCTTTGCAGCCTGTGACAAGGCTGGTTTCTCCATCTGACACAAGACTTCCCTGACTAATATTTTCATTATGATTTTTTTCCAATGTGTTGGGCATAGAAGAATCAGATACAAGTTAATATACAACAATTGATCTGTCTTTATACTTCCAAAACTAAGTGCATAATGAATAAAGCCAAAAGCCACAATGAATAAAGCCAAAAGTTATAGTAAATCATCCACTGTAGTTTTATTGTGTTCAAACTCTATTGAACCTCAGAGCATAGGGCTTACTTCCAAACTGAGCTACCCAGTAACTTTGGAATTAGTTGTACCAAATTCTCAATTTGTTATTTTCAACTGTTAATGTCTGTTCCCAGGTATTAAAGAAAGACTATATTCCATGAAGGGAGAGACTAATTTTCCCCAGGCATTATGGATGGACTAAGGTCTCTATATATTTCAATGCTATATTTTGGTTCAAACCTTTCAAACTTTAATCTTTCAAGCCTCCTTTCCTTTACAGTTCTCTCTCTCTCTCTCTCTCTCTCTCTCTCTCTCTCTCTCTCTCTCTCTCTCTCTCTCTCTCTCTCTCTCTCTCTCTCTCCTGATGCTAGTCTGGAGCTAAAGCAGGTTGAATTCAAGCCACTTCACTTTTGATTGTTTTCTAATCTCATGGCCCTGGGTAACCAAGTTTTTAAAGATGAGTTTGCTGTAAAGATGGTGTGCAGCTGCAGCTTTTAGACTGGGGGCTCTCCACTACCAACACATCCTCCAGAATCATTGTCTCAGTGATTCCCAAAACTGAATTTGATGTTTTACAGGAACTGTGTCTTCTGCTTAGTAGTACAGATGGTCTCTTTACTAATGCTGATTGGTTTGCCTTTTGTTATTTTTTAGGATTATAATTTCAATGCAGTTTCTGCTCCTGCTTACACTGGAGAGCTGAGTAGCTGAGAGCTGGGAGGGGAGAAACCCTTGGGACTCAAAGGGAAAGACCTTTGATGAAGTGCCCTACAATGGGGAGATGGAACTTGTGGAGTCCACCTCCAGTAAAAAAAGATAGGGCATCAACTGAAGGGATGGGGTTGCCATCTCACAGTCAAAAACTCTGACCCAGAATTGTTCATGTCTGAAAGAACTGCAAGAATAAAAATAGAGAAGAGTCTGAGGAAAACGGAGTCCAGTGACAGGCCCAAATTGAGATCCAGCTCAGGGGGCAAGCCCAAAGCCTGATGCTATAGTGTGCTTACAAATGGGCCTATCATGACTGCCCTTAAAAGGCCCAATACGCAGCTGAAAGAGATCCACATATTTGTACCCAACCAATTGACAGTAGCTGCTAAATCTTGAGATTGACTTAGGGGAAAGTTGGATGAACTTGAGGAAGAGAGCAGCCCCATAGGAAGACCAGAAGTCTCATTTAACCTGGAACCCCAGAAGTTCTCAGACAGTGAGCCACCAACCATGCAGCATATACCAGCTGATATAAGGCTGCCAACATATGTACAGCCAAGGACTGCCGGGTCTGGACTCAGTCAGAGATGGTGCACTTACCCTCAAAAGACTTGGGGCCCCAGGGAGTGGGAAGGTCTGGTAGGGTAGGGGGTAGGGTGGAAACATCTTTCTTGAGATGAGGGAGGAGAAGGTGTCAGATGTGGAACAGTCAGAGGGTAGACCAGGTGAGGGATAAAGTCTGAGCTGTAAAAACAGATTACGGAATAAAAATAAATGAATAAATAAATAAATAAGTTGTCAAGGTCATGGTGTCTCATCACAGCAATAAAGTCCTAACAAAGACAGTAGGCAAATACAAAATATTAAATTTTGAATGGAATTAAATAACTATGCAAATAAATGATACAACATGTACACTATTGTTGCATGCATATAATAGTTAAAAACCATATGAGTTATATATGGGATATATATATATATATGTATATATATATATATATATATATATATATATACACACACACACACACAATATCCATACATAAAGAAAATATAGACATTATGAAGAAAGACTGAAATGATGTATAGAAAGTTGCTTGGGCTTTTCAAGTTTGTTGATAACATTTTCTCTGTCCTTGTATGATAGAAAAACAACACATGTGATAACTATACATAGAATGCAGCATCTTTTCCAAACTTTTGCATATTGACTTAACAATAATTGATCCATAATTACAAAATGCCCAAAACCTGTGATTTAGATCAAGCCATAACTCTATGCAAAGGACTTTGAAATGGAAGTACCCACAGGCAACCTAAAGGTCCTGGAGGACGGCATGGAAATATTGAGCAAAATAGCCAGTGAAGCTAAATATTTTGAAAAACAGATGAGACTTACCCAGAAACAGTTAACGATGTTTGTAGTGTATGTGTGGGGTTTTGCAGATTAAACAAATAGCTGAAAGTAAGTATATATGCACAATAAGGCAATTTAGCTCATGTGTGATTTTTTTCATGCCTAATAAAATGCCATAAAACAGAATTTTAACTTTTGTTTGTATTTCAAAAACAAAAACAAAATTCCAATTGATGATTAGATAGTGGAATTCATTTATTCAAAGAAATAAATATTTATTTGAAACTGGATTGTTTATATTGTTGCAAGTCTTCAATGTAATAAATTCTACACAAATATCCATTTATTTTGTGATAGTCTATCTCAGTGAAGATATAAAAAAATGTAATTGAGACATTGATATTCAAATAAGTCCTTCATCTAGTTTTCATAAAAACTAGCAGTGATTTAATACAGAAAATAAAGTACAGAGTTTATAAAAATATTCTGGACACTTTTTAAAAGTAGAAAGAAAAGGATTTCAAGGTCCTCTCATTTGAACATCAAAGGATTTACCCCTAAGGTTTGTAGAACAGAATGCCAGCCATGCCCTCATTCTTTTTATCTTCAGAGAGTGCAGTTGCATTCAGAACCATTTTGAAGGTTGCTAGGTTTGCTGAGGTGCAACAGGCCTTCATCCAGAAGCAAAGGTTTGCATCAAGGAGAAAATAACTTTTTAACTTTCATAACAAATCAAAAACTTTCATCACTAAGATAAAATATCTAGACATATAATAGATAACAGGTGAGAATAAACAAAGACTTCCTACATGGTCGACACAGATTATGGAACTGGGGCTTCGCAAAACAAAGCAAAACAACAACAGCAAACAAACAAACAAACAAACAAAAACCCTTTAATTTATAACCAGTCAAAGGGCCTAAAGCTACATGGAAAATGTATTGAAAGGTCTTGAGGAGAACCTGCTTGTTAATTTCAGAGTAAGAGGTGACTATAGGATGCTTTCATGCCATCAGAAATGGCCATCAAGCCTCTATAAAGGCAGCATGCTACTTTTTGAGAAGAGAATTTTGATGTTCTGTTACAGGGATTTTAACTTCTGACATGAAAAGGTCACTTCCTGAATGACACACTTCTGTACACAGACAACCTTGAGCAGATAGTTTTAATCTATATTTGCCTAGAGTGTGAAGGCTATTTCTGAATTATAGAGAACTCTCTTTCCAGTGGAGTTTGAAACCAGATGAGGCTAGAACGCAACAAAGACATCCTACCAAAAAAAAAAAAAAAAAAAAAAAAAAAAGCTAAGAAGCTTGATTATCTTGAGGTAAGTCAGGATATATGTGAAGCTGTTTGCTATTTTAAACACCTGCTCCCCTCAAAACAGGATTTCTTGAAAAGTACTTTCTATTAACTTTTACAGAAATTCCAGAAAATAATTAATTAACTTACCCCATTTCTTGTAAAGCTTCTAGTTCCATGGGAAATTGTGTGTGTGTGTGTGTGTGTGTGTGCCTGTCTCTGTGTGTGTGTATACACATAAGTTATTGAGCAGAACTCTTTGCATATAACTCACTCAGTATCTACCTATACAAGTACATAGAAACAACATGTAGGAAAGTTATACCAACTTATCAAAATTTCTGGTATAAGTTCTAGGTGATATCTCATGGCATTCTTACCTTTAAGCTTGGTAGAGGCTCGAAGTCTTTTTGTACAATTGAAAATGATTTAATTGTGAGTCATGAGAATGTTAAAACAAAACCAAAGGTAGGCAATAAATAACTATTTATTTTATTATAATTTTTTCTGTGGTTTGCTGTTTTGTCTGCAGGTGTGTTGATGTCTGATGTGCATTCCTGGTGCCCCAAAGGCCAGAAGAGAACTTCTTGAACTGCAATTACATAGTTGTAAGTCTTCATGTCTCTTTCTGAGAATTGAACCTGGGACCTCTTAACTACTGAACAATCTCTAGTCCCCGGTGAAGATTTAAAAGACTAATCTCAAGACAATTTGGCTTTGTATGTATAGCATTACATTACTAATCATCATAATCATTCTTGTGGAATGTACAATGTAGATTCAGTTTTCTTTCTGAAACCTTCATAACACTTATTATCATTTTATTAAGTACAACTATTGAAAAAGTGTTATAAGTTGGGTCTATCTCTTTTTCTGAAATCAGAACCATGAACAAGCTCCCTATAAACATTTACATTATTTTAAATCATTCTTTTTGAGCCACACCTGAGAAGTGAAATTATTCAATGAAATTGTTATACACAACTAAAAGTCCAATAAGTCTACCTTTATTCTTTGATAAGTAACTTGAAAATCACTTTCTTTGAAAGCATTGTCCAGTTCATGAAATGTGTAAAATAGTCCCATCATTTTCTGTTTTGTTCTTAAATGATATAGCATAAAAATTAAAAGAGATTTTTATCTATCCTAATTTATTCTTTAATTAACAAAATAAATGTGTTTAGCAGTTGAATAAGTAAAGCTACTATAGATCTAAAATTATGATCCCATTTTTCCTACCTTTCCTTCTCACCATATCCACAGAATATTCTAGAAAACCATGAAACTGCTGATTTCAAAGGACATAATATATTATTAAAATGTTATCAGTTCTAAAATTTAGTCTGAGCTAAGTGAGTTCCTCACAATTAAAAACTTGTCAATATTTGGAAAATTGTATCTCTTTTCCAAAAGAAAACACACACACACACACACAGAGACAGACAAACACGAGAGAGAGAGAGAGAGAGAGAGAGAGAGAGAGAGAGAGAGAGAGAGAGAGAGGTAATGAGATAATATACACATACAAACATACACACATATACACAAAATATATACACACACATAAATGTATATATGTATATACAAACATATATACACAAGCATACCTGCATGTACACTTACAGACACACACACATGAACACACACACACACACACACACACACGAAACTAGAAAATACTATTGCATCCCATACTTTTTATCATGACTAGTATTCTTTATCATGAGTAAGTAAACCTAGGAGTGTTTTTTGTTTGTTTGTTTCTTCATTATTTTAATGCAATGAATTCAAAATTAAAAGCACCATCAAGCTAGATTGGCAGACACTCACACAGGTGCCTGTTTCCAAACTAAATACATCTCAATAAACTTCTATAAACTTAGATTAGCCATTCTGAAACTGTGAAGCTATGCTTAGAATTTTACTCTTCCACTATCAGTTACATTTTAAAACCTTTTATTTTGTGTGTATCAGGGTTTTGTCTGTATGACTTTGAACCACTAGTAGCCTTCACAGTCAGAAGAGAATACAGAATCCCCAGGAACTGGAGTTACAGTAATTTGTGAACAGCCATATGAATGCTGGGAACCAAATCTAAGTCTCTGGGAAAACAGCCAATTGTCTTTATGACTGAGCCATTTCTCTAACCTCAATCAATTACACTTTTTGCACTCATCCATGCACTTATCCTCTCTCTCTCCCTTTCCCAATCTCCCTCCTTCTTCTCTCCCCCTCTCCCTTCCCCTCTATTTTCTTTTTCTTTTTATTATTTCAGATAAGAAGGTCTAGATGGCCTGGAACTCACTATGTAGACCAGGCTGATCTGTAAAACAGAGACATTAGTCTGCCTTTGTTTCTTGAGTGCTGGGAATTAAAACCTACACCACTAAGTCCAACTATTATATGTAGTTCTATACCCGAAGAAAAAGGTAGGATGTCAAGTAATCACATCACCAATAATGTGAAAGTTATAAATATGTAAATTACA
Organism: Mus caroli; assembly: GCF_978045245.1. Taxonomy (NCBI): domain Eukaryota; kingdom Metazoa; phylum Chordata; class Mammalia; order Rodentia; family Muridae; genus Mus; species Mus caroli. Next base: position 140,887,739 of record NW_028227257.1, read on the forward strand.
TATGTGTTTTTTTTTTTAAACAGTATTTGTCATGACTCTACTTATATCCAGAGGTCATGGAGAATAAGTCTGCAATTAAACCATAGTCTCTCTTCTCCTGTAACGTATAGATCAAAATATAAATAAGGAAGAGATAAGTATGTAAGAATCTGTAATCTCAAATGCAAATAAGCAGTAATTACAATAAAGAATGAAGCAAGAACATTAAATAGTAACGGATGATAATGAATCATAAAACAAGCAACTATTTTTAAAATTTTAATTTCATTTATATTTACTTATTCACTTCCCTTCCCTCTCACTGTCTCCCCCCAGCCCCCGCCCACAATCCTTCTTCTATCCCACTCCCCTTCTCCTCTGAGGAGGTGAGGGTCCTCCTGCAAATTCTCCAATCCTGGCACTTGAAGTCTCTGCAAGGCTAGGCACTTCCTCTCCCACTAGGGCCAGCTAATATAACATATCCCATGTACAGGCAACAGCATTTAGGATAGCCTCTGTTCTAGTCATTCAAAACCCACATGAAGGTCAAGCTGCACATCTGCTACATATGAGAGGGAATGCCTGAGTTTACCCCATTTATGCACTTTGGTTGCTGGTTCAGATTCTGCGATCCCCAAGGGTCCAGGTTAGTTGCCTCTGTTGGTCTTCCTGTGGAGTTCCTGTCTCTTTGGGTCCCACAAACCTTACTCCTATTCTTCCACAAGAGTCCCCAAGCTTCATGTCCTGTTTGGATGTGGTTGTCTGTATCTGAGTCAACTGCTGGGTGGAGCCTCTCAGAGGACATCATGTTCCTGTCTGCAAGCAATTATTTTATAAAGGGCATTACATGGCAAGTGAGATATGATTTGAATCAAGAACTGAGATGATAATGAAGAAATAGTTCTCCATGTCGTGTAAATCAAAGTGAGTCAGTATGCAGCACATCAAGCACACGCTTCAAACTGAGGTTGTGCATGGCTCTATGTAAGAAGAAGCACAAATCTGAAGATGTTCGGGTACCAACTAGAAAAGTTTTTCAAGATGAGACTTCTGTGAGGTTCATTCTTGACAATATATACCAGGCCATATGTATTATAGTATATTTTTAATTTTTTATTACACTTTTATTTTATGTCCTATGTAAGGGTAGGATGCAAGCGATATGTTTCTGGAAGTCTTTGGACAACTTATTACAGTTGGTTCTTTCATTCTGCCCATGTGGTCCTGTGGACCAAACTCAGATCATCAGGTTTGGGAGCAGTCAGAAACTATTATCAGCTATGACATCTAACTAGCCCAACATGTTTTATTTTTATGTAAAAAAATGTATGTCTAATTTATTCATTAGTAACAGCATTTATTTCTGGATGGAAATTTCTAGCATCTTGATCCTAAGTTGTTCTCACTCGGTGGCACAGGATTTCCTGAAGTTGCTCTTATCACTCTCTGCAGCTGCTCCAGACGGTACTTTAGAACTTCCTTGTAGTGCTTTTAAATCATAATTAATCTCTGCTATGGGTTCTTCTTACAATGGGCTCTTCTTCTCAGGCATTGTAAGAAGCATTTAATATTTGCTGTTGATAGCATACCTCTGTTGATATTCGGTTCTGTTTTCTCAGAAGACACAATTTCACGGTTATGAGGGTCCTTAGACCTTCTTTTATCTGGGATGTCAGTAGAAGGTTCTGCCCACATTTAAGGTGGCTCTTCCTATTTCAAATAACCTGCTAAAGAAAATTCCACAGAGGTGTCCACAATGATGTATATCTTAGTTTATTCTAGGTCCAGTCAAGTTAACAACCAAGATTAGCCATTCTAACATAGTATGTACATGCCTCTCTATATTTCCAGGACAGGGATGAATGCCAACCACAATAGTATTTTTCTCTCTGAGTTTATTCCAAAATTCAATTTAATAGCAATATCCATCCCTTTCTTCTGATAGTTCTTAAATTCTGCCTGATTTGTAACTTTTACTGTTCCCTCTGCAGTTTATGACATTTGCATTTATAATTCTTAACTGATAGAATTCAGAGAATATTGTCTCAGCAAGCTCATAAACATCATGAAAGTCAGAGAACACATATATTATGATTATGGTTACAGTAAACGTTTATGACTGAATGGAAGGAAATGGGAGTTCTTAAACTTGGCAGAGACTTTATTATCTCAAATAAGAGTAACTTTGTGGGAATAGTGGCTAGTTCTTGAACAAACAGTGGCCGTCAAAGGAACCACAAGTCAGGAGCTTCTAGATCCTTTGTTTCACAATGGAAAGACTTAAATATTATAACTTAAAAATATTATAAAATAGAACTTAAAAGCAATGATGCATGAAGAGCTCCCATACAGCAGGAGGAGGCCAAGGAATGCTTACTACTAAAGATTTTGTCTATAGTTAATAAGAATTTACTAGGCTGCAATAATAGGAGGTAAACAAGTCAGTTCAGTTGCATCAACCACTCACTGATCCATTCACATTGCAGATTTTACTTTTTATCCTAGTTTCTGAACTGGAGTTTATAGCATAATACCAAGGGATTCTGAAAGTAACTGAACATGCATAGCTATGCTCCTTAAGTTGCTGTGTAAAAGAAGACAAATGATAACAAGATATAAAAAAATATAAATCTATACCACTAAACATTTTTATCTCCAACTGAGCTGTTGATAGAACAAAGGATATTTCTTGCATCTAACCAAGACAGAACAAACTTAAGTCCAAATGGATCAAAGAACTCCATATAAAATACATTGAACCCAGTAAAAGAAAAAGTGGGATTTAGTTCTGTATTCATTGGTACAGAAGATTTTCTGATACTGCAGGAACTAAGATAAAAAACAAGAAAAAAAGAAAAGAAAGGCATCATCATTTGTACAAGGTGGCAGCCTACAGAATGAGAAAGATTTTTTTTTTACCAACTCCACATCAATAGAGGACTAATGTCTATATAAATAACCCAAGAAACTAGATATCAAAAACAAAATAATACAATTTATAAATGGGGAACAGGTCTAAACAGATAATTTTCAATAGAGGAATGTTAAATGGCTAAGAAGCAGTTAAAGAAATGTTCACCAGCCTTAGTTATTAGGGAAATGTAAATCAAAACTACTTTGAAATTCCATATTGTACCAATCAGAATGATTAAGATCAATAATGCCAGTGACAGCTTATCATTTTGTTGGGAGTGCAACATCCACTATGAAAATCATATGGCAATTTTCATTAAGTTTGGAAGTGACATCCCACAAGATCCAGTGACTTCCCTGCATTAATGGACTATAGCTGGAATTCAGAATAGAAACACACTCCTGCTTTTTCCTTAGGTTGCTTTTGTCAAAGTATTTTGTCATAATAGAAATTAAATTAGACCTGCTTTTGAAGTTACATTGCTAAAGGATTCCTAAGTAATATTATTCTTATTTGGTAAAATAATAGTATTGCATAATTATGAAGATGAATGAGGGTTACAGACTGATAAAATAAAACAGTCAGATAATATTGTATCAAGTCACAGAGGAGTTAAAACATATTTACTGTAAGCAAAGTTAATGTTGATACAGAAAACACAGTTCTCACCTCAAATGGCATTAATTTTATCTGGAACAACAACAACAACAGCAACAACAAAAAGTGACCATGGTTCAGAAATATAGATTCAGGTTTTCCCAAGTACTACATTCCAACATGATAACAATTTCATGCATGGTGTTTCTATAGTAACAGAAAAATAAAGACGTCAATCAAAATACATTAAAAATCTATTGACAGATCCTAGAGAGAAGGCAGAATGGTAGAGTGGTTAAGAGTTGCTTTTGATAAGGACTTGGGTTCCGTTACTAAAATCCACACCAGCTGTACTGGCTGGTTTTGTGTGTCAACTTGACACAGGCTGGAGTTATCACAGAGAAAGGAGCTTCAGCTGGGGAAATGCTTCCATGAGATCCAGCTGTGGGACGTTTTCTCAATTAGTGATCAAGGTGGGAGGGCCAGTTGTGGGTGGGACCATCTCTGGGCTGGTAGTCTTGGGTTTAATAAGAAATCAAGCTGAGCAAGCCAGGGGAAGCAAGCAAGCCAGTAAATAACATCCCTCCATGGCCTCTGCATCAGTTCCTGCTTCCTGACCTGCTTGAGTTCCAGTCCTGACATCCCTTGGTGATCAACAGCAATGTGTAAAGTGTAAGCTGAATAAACCCTTTCCTCCCCAACTGCTTCTCAGTCATAAAGTTTGTGCAGGAATAGAAACCCTGACTAAGACACCAGGCAACAGTTAACCCTCTGTAACTCCCAGTCTGAGAGATTGGACACCATCTTCTGGTCTCTATGGGCACTTATACAGACAAAGCTGACAGAGGCAGGAAAGCTGTTACATGTAACACAAACATTGCTAAAAGTAAAATTTAAAATATGGTGGTAAAAACACCATATAAGAACATTATAGCAATAAAGGAAATCTTGGTTATAGGCCTTCAATTCTATCTAGTAACAGTTGTAGCCTTTTGATTTGTGGAAACTGGAAGTCTATTTATACATTCCAAAAGTATCTAACTATCATCACTGGCTTGTCTGAAAGAAATGGATGTATGCCAAACAAACACTTGTGCTGCTAAATCTGCCTGTCAGATGAATCTAGAGCCCCAGAAACTTAGAATTTCCCATAGAAATCTACTGGGGGAAGAAATTCCTGAAGCCCTGTTATCAGCCAGAGAAAAAGAGTAGCCAGAGGAAAAGAATGTGTATACAGGAAGAAACTTGTTTGAAAAAGGATTTCCAGTTTATGAGATTATATTGCTAGAGTGGACACAGTGGTGAACAAGAGATTAACTATTTCTTGGCTCTCCTGCCTAGGCATATCTGAAGATACTCTGAGAGAGGCATCACTAGATTATTTTGCCACTTTTTCCAATATGGTCACAATGAATGCATCTTTTTTCTACTTTTTACTACTAATTTGATTCTCGTGTCCTATATTGAACATGAGTGGAGGAATCTTGAATATTGGAGGCACAGTGTTTAGCTATCTAAGTCCAATGGCAAGGTAACAAAAGTGTTACATAAAAGATAGAAGGTAGGCAATAAATGTATATTTAAGAAACTAAGGATAGTCCACTACCATTGGGTTCCAACCTTCAACACCCCCAATTCTCCAGAATCAATTACATTTTAGAAAGTAACTGGCTTTCTCCAATGCTTAATATAAGAGAAATATTTTTTTGGCAATTTTAATTCACATCTGTAATCTTATTTATGAGATTCTCTAAAAGTTACAAGTGAAAAAAGAAATAAATTTAAATCAAGGGTTGGCTGCACTTTGTTCCTATCCATTTGCCACAGTACATTGATTTTTTTTTAATGTTCTTAATTTGCTTAGTGGGAACACCTGTGAAAATTGTCTCTATATAGGTCATGGTCAACTTATTATTTTTTTTCTTGTGTCAAAAGTCTTGACTCTTAGCTAGCAAGAATTATGGGAACTCCATGAGAGATGGCCACCCAGACATAGTTTACAGCCAGTTAAAAATCTTTATTCCAGCAGGCAGGGACTATACTCACATATTTGGGGCTTAGGTGTAGTTTCTGAGTGTTTTGACTAAGGAGTTTTTAAAGGCAAAAATCACACACTGGTGTCTTGATTGGCACCTTGGTGTGAAAGGCTTTGTTGAAACAAGGAGTTTAGCAGAAGTTACAATAAGTTAGCAGAGCCATCCTGACCTTGTGTTCCTAGAATAAGGGTTGGTAATTTTCCGTTGGGCTTTGCATGAGGAGCTCAAATTCTAGTTATACGTAAAATGGACTCAGAAAGAATACAAATTGGAGGAAAATGCTATGTGTCACACAAGTGCTATGAACCAGATTGAAGGAAGAAGGATTCCTTCATTTCCCATGCCCTTTTTGTCCCTTTAGCTTTTCTAATTTATAAGGTTACACACTTCCCTTAATTAGTTATATTATTGAACAAAAACATGAAAATATTTTATTTTATGATTTTTCTAGTTATCTATAAACAGCTAAGTTAGAGTCCATCCTACATGAAGAATAGCATTTTTGTTTATATTATTATTGAATAGACACTTGACTAGATTGTTGTGGTTATTGGACATGGTTCTATTCAATACTGTCAAATATCCATATTGGAAAAAAACATATTTTAAGAAATTTGTATACATGATTCAATTGTGCATTTCCTTAGCATTTTGTTTATATATAGAAAAAGTTGGTAACAAAATGTATTACATTCCCAATTCAGTGTGACAAGATATAACTAGGCACACATTACTTGAATATTACCAGGTGTTATTACAGGTTACAACTAATGCATAAGCTGTATTTATAATATATATATTTTACTGAATTAAAATGAAAACTTATTATATGATGATATATGTTTTACATGCTCTCATTAAGATTATATTATTCTTTACAAAAGGAAAGTTCTTTGTTTTATGTTTAAAAATTAAATGGTGTGTCAATTCTGTTTTTTGATTTTTATAAAGTAACTGCTGCTTTGGGGAAATGGATTATGACAAAGTGCAAATTCACTTCTGTTCTCTCATGAAAATCAAGCTTCAGTTAAAAATCAATGCTCCAGATGTGTTCTTTCCCTTCCATAAAAACATTTTCACTTGAGCTGTTGAGTTGGGAGTATGTCAAAAACCCAGATGCTTCATATGTTCCCTTTAAGGAAACTTAGAATGACTATCTGCATGTGAATTGTGTCCTACACTGGGAGGTTTCCTGACACTGATTCATTACTGAGCAAAACCCATTTTCACAGGAATAGTAGTTGTATGCAAATCGTGGATGCCCTTGAAAGAAGACCTGGAATGACAGTCTACTTATAAGAAATTTAATTTTCAAAAATGAATGCAATATACTAAGATAACAAGACTTGAAAACTAACTAGTAACGTTAAATTTTTTTTCCATTTTTCAAATTGTTTCTCACTTCACATATTTTACAAAAGTGATTTATATATTTCCCCAAATAGACATTTTGTTCATTCTAAAAACATCAACAGAATAGGAATTTGTGGTATCTAACTCTTAATCTAGTCTCTTACATTATAGAAACTTAAAAAAAAAGCAAGTTGCTAAAAGACACCTTTGGGAATTTAAAAGTAATCAGTTCATGTGATGTTAATTACTTTTAGAAAATATAGAACTGGACTAGTATAATTTTATTAAACAAAAATATTGAACACACTTTGAAGTAAATATTACAGCACTCAATTTTGGTTTAAAAAATTTCTTTGCAGCTAATTGTAAGAAGATTAAGAGTAAAAGATGGAGTTTGTTTCAGCAGGGAGTGGGTAGAGCTAGCTCATTGACTAGTGGTGTGAGAAGAGGAGGTATTCATTTCAGGTAGCTTGACAAGCTGTATTTAGGGTTGAAGGCAACTGTGAATGAATTCTTCCTTAGGGTCTGCTTTGAAACTTACTTCCCATCTGTCATATGCAAAAGTTAAGTTGTTAAGCTTTGTTGTTTACTTTCTTTGGTTAAAGAATGGACTCTGATTTTGTCATGGGTGGAGATGTGAATTCCCAATCTTTCCTAAAGATTAGAACATTGTATCTTGTCTCTTCTCTTAAAATTTAATCCAGCTGTGTCTATCAACTACCAAGCAAAGAGACCATACCTCAGGAAAGCTAACTCATTTAAAAGCAATTAAGGAGATGAAAGGAATAACTTCTCCCTTCATGAGATATTATACTTATGCATCCTATGTGCCTCTTCCTCAGGGATGTTACTTATGGATCCTCACTGCTAAGCATGCCCACTTTTTTGACTTCTAAATTAAAAGTATAACTTTTAAATTTTGTTTTATGGTCTCAGTTTTAAATACCAGCCTAAATTGTAAGTAGACTTTCTCTGACAATCTGAGCTGTCTCATTCTTTCCTGCGAAGACTCCCATCCTCTCCTTCTATGGCTATCACTACATTAGTGATAAACTCAAAATGTATTACTTTCAAAGACATATATAGCTTGGGGATTCAAAGCAGGTAGTCTTATATAAACATTCTCTCTAGACATTGTTAGTAATAAAACTTTTGCCTACTTAGTGGGATTGTGAAGAGTGGTTCATGTCACGGTATGTTTATCTTTCAGATCTGTTATTCTTTTAGAGGAAATTTGGGAATGATGGAGGAATACAGAGAAGAAGAAATCAGAGAGACACAACTGAGGTAGTTTGGTGATTGGGTACTCACTCAGATGGGTCAGGCCATATCCTTCTTAAAATTCCAGGTCAAATCATCTTTGAGTGGATTCTGTAAGCTGTTCTGAAATAAAACACAGAAATAGTTTTTTGAGGACTTACGTCCAGTGTGTTCCAGTATTATTTACTTGCCTAGAGTAAAATCATCAGAATCAGCATATCAAGAGCTATACAATATTCCCCATGTACTATAAACTTTCTACTGCACTCAGAACGAGAGACTGCAAAATATGCCATAGTACTAGAGTTGAAGGTCCCTAAAGGACAGAAGAAAAACCCACCACTTTTTTGTTTCAGCTTGAAAACAGGACAAGAATTTCCCTTATCATGTTTTCAGGAAATATGCAACTAAGATCCTCTGAAAAAAGCTCCATCTATGGTGAACATTCTATTTGGCTCAATGCATTGCAATTGTGGAGTGGTAGAGTTAGCAAAATTTGAAAGCAAAGATCCCAGTTTTAAGGGCTCTCAATGGACTATGCTCAGTGATGAGTATAGAGATAAGGTATTTAACTAGCAAAACTACTGTGTATAACACAGGAAAATGTGTTTAATGATATCACGACTATTTTCCAGGGGATATTATGAATATTCAGATCATATATAGAGAGAAAACAGAGGAGAGGGTGGCATTAACATACCATTTAGCTGATATAGCAGGCCCACGGGTTGACAAATCAAGGTCTCCATTCTGTAATAGCAAGAACTTCTGGAGGAGCTGTTATCGTACTCGTCACTTGAAGGAAACAATTTGCTTCTTATACAATGTTCTGCTACAAGGTTGGCAGTCTCAGCATCGTGCGTAATTGTCCCCATCTCATGACATGGTGGTCTGTCTTATGAGACCCACTCTTGCTAGTGATAATTTTGGTTTCCTGTCATGAAGATATTTATCCTAGTATGTGGCTAGAATATATAAATGCAGAAATAAATGCAGGGTAATGTCTCAGAAAAAAAAAGTGAAAATACATTCCGAAAGAGAAAAGATGGGATTAATTAGCCTTTTATGTGGTTTTTCTCCTTTACAATTTTGTAAGTTGGGAACCAAAATTATCTTAGGTAGTCTTAAACCCTTTAATAGCTACTTAGTTTAACTTATGGTTCTAATTATGCATTTTGTGATTATTAAGTAAACTTTTAAAAATATATTAAGTTCAGTAGACCTCTAGACTTTACTAATGCTAAAGCTAAGTGCTAGAAGACATTAAAAATCTATAGAAAGACTTCTTTTTGCAGCCAACCTGCTTAACATCCCCATCTTGTATAAACTAAATATGATTTGTGATGTTCTTACTCTATAGCTATAAGCATTTATTCAATTTCCTTCATAGCAAAACCTGTCACTGCTGGTAAATTTAGTCTGGTTTCTAGGACAAGAGCACTTATTTGACTTAGAAATAACAATTCTCATTTCCTTAAAGCAGATGGGTTCTTTTGAGATTATAATATAATTACAATATTTCTTCTTGCACTTTCCTCCAAGTTCTCCCATATATTCCTCCTTGCTCACTTTCTAATTTATGGTCACTTTTTAATTAATTGCAATTAGATGCATATATTTGTATATATACATATATATCACTAATTATAATCTGTTCATTCTGCATATTCTTGCTTGCCTGTATATGTTCATGGCTGAATATCATATTTGATAGCAAATTCCAGTGATTTTTACCTGGGGAAGACTATTTCTCCCACACTCAGTTTTTTTTTTTTTTTTTTTTTTTAGTTACACATGTAGTTCTTTGTGTATGTTGAGGCTTCATGGGCATTTCGACACACACACACATCCACATGTCCTCCTTGTGAATTGCATTGCATTTTCAGCAGTAGGGATGTACCTTCCACTTCTGGGAGCAAGCAAGGGCAATAGCAATAGACTCTATGTTTGGAGTGTCTCTTGGACACTCTTCTAAAAACAGAGATACAGAATTTTCTGTATTATAGCAAAAAGATCACAGAAGATAAGTCTATAGAACAGATATCAGTAAACTATTATTTGCAATACATTTTCTAGTCTGTATTACAAAATTTAGCCAATTGTTAGAGTGGTATTTACAGAATCTTTCAGTCTAGTAATTTCTTCCATATCTTTGTTTTTGTATTTTCACTTTTATCTACATATCCCTCTATTTTTCACATTAAAAATATAAACATTTTCTCTCATTCCTAGTCCTACAGCAGGCTGGGAGGTTTGTAGAGATTACCTTCATTTCCTGAAGATGTAAATGAACCTTGTTGTGAAACCAACATCATTCCCTTCCCCTAAGCCTCAACAATTCATACCTGGCAACCAAATGGCAACTTAAGGCTGGAAAACAAGTTGGAAATTTTTAGTCCCTCTCCTGTTTAACACTATAGTTCCTTATCACAAGGCCTATAGCAGACTGCTGGCAGGGACCTGTCCTTCCACACTACCTCTATTCCTTGGGTACTCTGTCAGACCTTGGATGATTCCTAATTTCTTCCTTCTTGTGGACCCATTCAGATCTCTTCTAATCTATTCCCTTTTCCTGTGTGAGCTGCCTATACCTACCTAAGAAAACTTTACAGCTAGATAATCAATAGCCACACCAGACCTAGACTCATGCAGATTTCTACTCTCATTCTTATCTTCCAATACAATATCTCTAGTCTCATGCTCAGTTCTGTAGCAGACTCCTGATAGGGGCTTATCTTCCCTACCTACCTCTAATCCCTATGGACTTCACCAAACCACACAGAGGATCCAGATAATCGTCTTCCCATCATTTTGTGCCCCTGCAAAGAACTAGAAGCCCTCTCTATCTGGGAATCCCAATAATCACACCACAATAAGAGTCAAGTAAGACACTTTCATTTATATTTCTGTCCCCATTGCAACTGCTCCAGTCTTACTCCACTAGCCCTGTAGGAGTCTGCTTATAGGCTTCTTTTCCCTTATTCTATATCCATTCCTGGAAGACTCCATCAAATCTTGGAGTGAACCCAATTTCTTTTGTTACTATGGACTCTTTCAAACACCCACTTTCCATCAATTTCATTCTTTTCTGCCAGCCACAACCAATATCTAGAAACATTTTCTACTTGAGTCTCTAAGTCCCCAAACATACCAGAGCCTCTTATCCTCCTTTATGATCTCTCTACTCTTGCCCTCCTCACAGTAACAGCTTGCTTAAACGTGTACCTCCTCCAACTCCAACTTCATTTACTAGAGACTCCAATTCTTTGTTAAGATTCAGGGTTCTTCCTGTTCTTTTACTCCTGTCCCTTCAGATAATTCTTTGATTTACTGCTACCTACATTTATGATCTTATCCCACCAAAACCTTAACTCCCTTTGTAACCCTCTTCTATGTATGAGCAGAATGCCTTTAGCATTTTCCTAAGACCCCTCTCACCCTCTTCACTGAACACACCTATTCCCTTTGAAACTGGCTGATCTGTACAAGCTCTTCCTCTCAAGTAATCCACGACTATCATACATCCCTAAGATCCAGAGAGGTCCAAAGACATAAAAAATGGAACACCACACCAATAAAAGTAAGTATAGGTACCAACATACAGAATCACAATTATCCCAATCCAATACCAAGACACAAGTAAAAAACAAAACAAAACACACACACATACACACACACACACACACACACACACACACACACACACACACACACACACAAAATCATTAATAGTCAAGACAATATGTCTCCATGAGCACTGAGTATCCCTAATATAATAGGCTTGAAGAATGAGCATGGAGTGTAAATACAACACATAGACTTCAAAATGTCTATTATAAATATATTCAAGGACATTAAAAGCGACATAAATAAACCCCCTAATGAAACTTGTGAAAATACAAAGGAACAGTGGAAAGAAATAATAAAACAGTTCAAAACATGAAAGTAGAACTAGAATCATGAAAAATAATGGAGATAAAACTGGAAATGAAAAATTTAGGAAGTCAAACAAAATTCTCACAAGTAAGTCTCACTAACAGATTAAAAGACATGGAAAGAGATTCTCAGAAGGTGAGGACTAGATAAATACCTCAGTCAAAAAAATGTTAAATCAAAAAATATCTAGGATACCTGGAACACCAAAAAAGGACAAATGCATGAATAACAAAAACTGAGCATAGAAAAGAAACACAGCTAAATGGCATAGAAAATATTTTCAACAAAACCATAGAAGAAAATTTCCCTAACTTGAAGAATGAGGTGCCTATCAGGGTACAAGAAGCATAGAGAACACCAAATAGATTGGACCAGGAAACAAGTTCCCCACAGCAATAATAATCAAACATTGCATATACAGAACAAAAAAGTAATATCAAAAGCTACAAGTGAAAAAGACCAAATAACATACAAAGGCAGATCTACTATAAATCTAAAGGCAAAAAAAACAAAATAAAAAACAAAAGATGACATCCAACCCAGATTACTGTACTGTGCTGTGCTGTGCTGCACTACACTACACTGTACTATACAATACTATACTATACGGTACAAAACTTGCAATTACAATAGCAGAACAAAAAGCATGACCTGATTAAATTACATATCAGCAGTATCTATAAACAAATCCATCTCTACATAATGCAGCAGAAGGAAATCTTCACTCTGCAGATGTTAACCACATGCAAGAAATCACAAGGAGTAAATAATCCCAAATAAAAATAAGGGAGTAAAAAATATATACCATAACAACAGAAATTAATATGCGTGACTCATTGATAGTTTTCAATATCAATAGCCATATTTGCCCAATAAAAAGATATACACTAAAAGATTAAATTAGCAAAATAAGATACCTGCAGTATACAAGAAACACACATTATCAACATGGATAAATATCATTTCAGGATAAAAGGATTGAAGAAAACATTCTTGGCAAATGGATCCCAGAAACAAGTTGGTGTAGCCATTTTAACTTCTGAAAAAAATAGATTTCAAACCAAAACAAACCAGAAGAGATAGGGAAGATACTACATATTTATCTGTGGAAAAACTCTACCAACTGCCTCAGGTGACAAGGGGTGAATGGGATGAGAGTAATCACCCTGCACCCACACCACCTCACACAGGGCAAGTTCTCCATGCCCTCACCCTCAGTGCCTACTCACCTGTGCCCTCACCACTAAGGTCAGCCTTGCTGTGTTGTCCAGGTGAGGTGTAAGACATGCCCCCTTGAGTGCTGGAGCTGGTGTAGAAGAGGGCTAGCTCTCTCTCCTGCTCATAACCCTGTAGGCAGCTTTCTCAACTGCTGGAGATAGCAAGGGGCAGAGGCATCACCTCTATTCCCATTCTTATCCACAGCAGATGAGTGGTAGGATCAGCTCTCCTACACTCTCACCCTTTGGCTGGCTCACTCACACCCAGCCACTAGGGCCACATCCACTGTGCTCCCTGGGCAAGGATGAGGGCTAGCCCTCCAGAATTCTGTCACAGATGAGAAGTGAGGCCAGCGCTCAGGAGCTGGCAGTGAGGAGTAGGGCCAGTACTCCACAGCCTCTGGACATCCACTTTGTCTCTGGTGGAAGCCCTGACCAAGCATATCTCCATGTTTTCAAATGGTAATATCGACACAGACCCCTACTACTGAGAAGCCAACAACCCAGACATGGACCCCAGTGACAGCTTGAACTGAGACCTCTTCATAGCCCTAGTGGCAGGGCTTGCGCTGGGTGGTGGTAGAGCACGCCTTTAATCCCAGCACTTGGGAGGCAGAGGCAAGCGGATTTCTGAGTTCAAGGCCAGCCCGGTCTACAAAGTGAGTTCCAGGACAGCCAGGGCTACACAGAGAAATGCTGCCTCAAAAAAACAAAAAACAAGTCAAAAAACGAAAACAAAAAAACGAAAAAAAGAAAGAAAGAAAGAAAGAAAGAAAGAAAGAAAGAAAGAAAGAAAGAAAGAGAAAGAAAGAAAGAAAGAAAGAAAGAAAGAAAGAAAGAAAGAAAGAAAGAAAGAAAGAAAGAAAGAAAGAAAGAAAGAAAGAAAGAAAGAGAGAGGGAAAAAAAAGAAACTGTCACCCCAACATCTGATGAAAGCTGTGCATCAACTGATAAACAAGAATCTAGCATAATTAATGGCAACATCAGCTGTAAAGGCTGCCAACATATAGTTAATATTCCTTTCATGCATAGATATTTTCTATTAAAATATCAATGACCTAGCTTAAGGCCTGAACACACCAGAGCCTCTGTTTTTCTCTAGTCATTGCCTGAGAAACTCAAAGTTATTGACAGTTACATCCTTTTATAACATTTACCTTCTCAGTAGAGATCCTGTAAGTTGCCACCAAGGAACCACCAAATAATAAGATAGCTCCTTTAAACCCTACTCAAATTTTGTAAATGACTATTATAAAAACAGTAAGCTGTTTTGTCTCTTGAGATATCTATGCCAACAATCAGCATATCTGACTTTCTTCTGAGCAACTTTTTACTAATTTTATTAAAATATCCTTAATAAAATGTGAAACTTGGCTTTATCAGGTTATTGGTCCTGAAATAATTTTTATTATCAAAGCCACTTACCCTATCATGGTTTGGCCTGAATCACGATCCCTAAAAGCTCAATTCAAACTGCTAACAATGACCATGGGGAGTTCTGATCCTTTGTGGGTGCCCTAAAGTTCCCACAGCCTGGTTCCAGTTATGCTTTGTGAAACTTATACAACGTTTATATTTTGATTTAAAAAACACCAAAAGAGAAAAAAAGATATACTATTAATATCCTGGTCAGAGTATTATCTGGTTGATCATGTTCTAAATTATATTCCTAGAAAATGGATCTAAAACCATCTATTGTTTGGGAAGTGGTGATGTACTGGTTCTCTGGACATTGTTGCTTATGCTCTTGTGTACAACTTCTTGTTCTGGAATATCAGAATCCAGAAATCACAGTGAGCTCCCACTGGGCTCAAATATCTGCTCATGACAAGTTTTTAATGGTAAATTGCATATTCAGACTTGATGCTTCATCTTCAATTCTAGCCACATTGCAAACTTCAGAAGCATAATCAGGAGTTAGCCCCTGCTCTTTTCCTAGACATGCTGGCCACACAAAAAGGACCTTACATAATCCTTAGCTGGAGTTTGCCTAGTCTGGCTGTCCTAAGAGGTATGTGCCAGGTTTTTCAGGAAGAGTCCGTGGTTCTGGGGGCACTATGTGCCTTTCAGTTTCTGAGAAATCAAGTCACTCCCTTAAGCAATGAAGCATTCCGGCTGCTTTGTGTTTCTCTCTGTTCCCTTAAAGTCAATGAAGCCTATAGGAACTTAATTAGTTTTAGACATTAATCTTGTGTAACCTCTATAGCTTACAAACCTCATTATATCCTGGCAACCATCGTTATACTCTGTTTCTGATAAGGGGATTAAAAATATGATTCTTTGCAATAAATTTAGCCTCATTCTTGCTGAGACCTCTCTAACCTTGTCTGGTTAAGATTCATCTCTCACCAGTACTATCAAATGATATTATTGGTCCATTAAATAACTGCTCATGTTTTCAGGTGGTGCCTGAAGAGGGACCTCAAATATAGAAATTTAAGAAAAAAACAAACAAACAATCTTTTAATGTTTTTTTTTTTTTAAAAAGATTAAGGTAAGGAACTCCAGTTATGTGTTGTGGACACATGTATAAATTAAGAGATTAATTCAATGGAGGTAAAATGTAACATGCATTTTGAAACATCTGTTTGCAGAATTTCTATGAACTGTACTGCTGGCAGAGGAAGTATAGCAGGACACCATAGCTGATAAAATTCTTGGACTTCATTAGCAAACTTCCACCTTCTTTCTCTGAATGAGGTTTTCTGGATTTCAGAACTTGACACCATTGCACACACTAGCAAGATTTTGCTGATAGGACCCTGGTATAGCTGTCTCTAGTGAGACTATGTCGGGGCCTAGCAAACACATAGGTGCTCACAGTCAGCTATTGGATGGATCACAGGGCCCCCAATGGAGGAGCTAGAGAAAGTACCCAAGGAGCTAAAGGGATCTGCAACCCTATAGGTGGAACAACATTATGAACTAACCAGTACCCCGGAGTTCTTGACTCTAGCTGCATATGTATCAAAAGATGGCCTAGTCGGCCATCACTGGAAAGAGAGGCCCATTGGACACGCAAACTTTATATGCCCCAGTACAGGGGAATGCCAGGGCCAAAAAGGGGGAGTGGGTGGGTAGGGGAGTGGGGGGAGGGTATGGGGGACTTTTGGGATAGCATTGGAAATGTAAATGAGGAAAATACCTAATAAAAAATTAATAAAAAAGAAAAGAAAAGAAGAGAAAAGAGAAGAAAAGAGAAGAAAAGAGAAGAAAAGAAAAGAAAAGAAAAGAAAAGAAAAGAAAAGAAAAGAAAAGAAAAGAAAAGAAAAGAAAAGAAAAGAAAAGAAAAGAAAAGAAAAGCAAGTCAGGGAGAATCAGATGCAAGGGGATGAAAGAAAATTCTTAGTGATCCTGTTCGGGTTTGGAAAGAGATGAAAGCAGTAATAGAGAAAAGTGAAACAGTTAAAAGTGAAAATGAGCTGAAAAAAGTGACTAGCACTGGAAATAAAAAACAAATTAGAACCCGAAGATGTATTATCTAGTGTCTCTCTCTGTGAGGAAGTTGATTGTCTTCCTCCCCCGTGTGCTGATGTTGCTTCTCCACCTCCACCTCCAATTTCCTCTGCTCCTAACATTATCCATCAAGTACAGCTCCTAATAGCTTGGAGATTTTTTTCTCCCTGCTGTTTCACTTCATCTCTTTTTGAGGTTGTTAGGGAGGTTTCTTGCCCCCAGATAAGAGAATCAACACAGTTTAAGTAAGGATACAAGTCTCCCAGGGAAGAGACAGGGTATCAAGTCCCAGAGATGAGAGAAGATAGACGGATTATCTCTCTTCCTGATGAGGGAAACACCTGATCCTAATAGCCCAGAAAACAAATTAGAAATTATATACACATTTTATTTAAGACTGTTAAGGTTATTAACTGGGTTTGTGATAAACATGAACCAACATCTCCTTTTATACTGACTTTCCTTGATTCTAGTTCTAGGGAAGATTTTCTTCTCTCTGGGGCATCTTAGTTAAAAAAAAAAAAAAAAAAGCTTGTCTTACTTGGGATATTTATTATAGAAGATTAATCATTCAGAAACATGTCAGGACCCAGTTCTTAGAAAGCAGCAAAACAATATGCATAGAATTTTGAAATGTTAGCAGAAGGTATGTATAATGATGACCAGTTATGGATTTTATATCCTCCTAAGGCTTATGGACAAGTGAACTTTGTTACATATGCTTTAGCATGGCATAAGTGACTAGATTCTGGAATAAAGACAGAGGATAGTTCTAAAATTAGACAGGGTCCTGATAAGCAATATCAAGGTTTTGTTTCTTGTCTTTTAAAGGCAATCTGTTGCCTGGTGAAGAGGCAAGAATGATTATTTTCAAGCAAATGATATATAAGAATGCTAATGCTACATGCCAGACTCCCATCCATCCCTTAAAAATAAATTAAAGGACATATTAATAATTATATCTACTTCCAGACATATACTGAATCTTTATATACTTAAGAAACTACTACTACTTTATACACCTGAGGAAAAGGAAGAGAGTGAGGCTTCAGATTTATTGAACAAAGAAGAAAAGAGTCTCCCTACTAACAATGATTCCGATGGGAAAAAAAAAGTGACTCAGGGAAAAGCTTGTAAAGGGGAAAAGGTCTGACTGCAAAATTGCTGTCCCTTGCTATGCTGTTTCTGTTCAATGCATCTACTCTTTTGTTGTTGTTGTTATTGTTGTTGTTGTTGTTGTTGTTTGTATCTTAAATTTGTCTCCTTTATTTTTTAAAAAAATATTTTATTAAATATTTTCTTCATTTACATTTCAAATGCTATCCCCAAAGCCCCCTATGCCCTCCCCCTGCCCTGCTCCCCAACCCACGCATCTGCTCCTCTTAAAGTATCTTGGGCTTCTGTTCCTGATCGTTCTGTATTTCATTTTGATAGCTGGAAAGAGAATAACATTCCTGTTTGGCGAATGATCTTAGGTCTTGGGTGCCTTTATTGTTCTCTAAGCAAAAATGGTCACATGGCAATTTGACTATTGATGTTCAGTTCTTTCATGATAAAATATTACCCAGTTAGCATTCAATGTTAGATAAATCATCCTTCTTCATTACTGCACACAAACTTAACAAAAGTCATTTCAGTCATTATTGTCATTATTTTTCTGTCTCTAATTGGACTTCTAAACTGTGGTTCAAAGAAATGTCTCTGAGAATGTTGTTATTGTCTGTACTGGGAAGCATAACAGCTTTAAGAATAAATTTGCTATACCATGTGTACTTTGAAGTTTGACTCACATAGACTGAAATTAAAAATAAAAAAGGGGAACTGTGGGGAAATATGGAGTTGATCTAGCTTCCTTGAGAAGCATGCCATAGGTTTCTCAGGCTTTATAGTTCCTGAGAAAGGAAGGCAGTGAAACATTTGGGCTCCTTTTATGGTTCTTTGTGTTGTATAGACATCATTAAAACATATAAACGCTTAACAGAAGAACCAGTCTTCAGCATTTATCTTGTATAGCCTCTATAACTTGCAAACTTCACTGGATCCTGGCAACTATCATTGTACTGATCCTGGTAATCACCATTATTTAAGCTGCTCTTACTCTAACCTTATCACACTCAGGAGCATATGATCTAGGCTTGGTTTCCATGGTTACATGAGGCTGCTGTGGTGAGTGCCTCCTGGGGCCACTCCGGCAGTTCCTCAGAAAATCAAACATAGTACTACCTGAGGACCCAGCTATATCACTCCTGGCATATACTCAAAATATTCTCCAACATATAACAAGGACACATGCTCCACTATGTTCATAGCAGCCTTATTTATAATAGCCAGAAGCTAGAAAGAACCCAGATGTCCTTCAACAGAGGGATGGATACAGAAAATGTGGCACATTTACACAATGGGGTACTACTCAGCTATTTAAAACAATGATTTTGCCCATGCTTTTTAAAGATTCATTTCTCACAAGCCAAATCATGTAATCATGACCTGATAAGCACTGTCACCTACACTTTGTAAAAAATGCTGCTAACTTGACAATTGAACTAGGCAAAAGTGTCTAATTTACACATGTAAAATATTAATATTGTCCATCGTAGAAATTCATGGCCTAAAGTACAAAAGCAAATGAAGGACCTGGACTATAATATGTTTTTCTTAAGGTAAACTGGTGTGTTTTCTCCCTGAAAGAAAAAGTTAAAACAAATAAAATAAAATAAAACTAAAATTAATAGTAAATATACTAGTGTACTGGCTGGTTTTGTGTGTCAACTTGACATAGGCTGGAGTTATAACAGAGAAAGGAGCTTCAGTTGAGAAAATGCCTCCATGAGATCAGGTTGTGGGGCATTTTCTCAATTAGTGATCAAGGGGAGGAGGGCCCATTGTGGGTAGTTCTATCCCTGAGCTGGTAGTCCTGGATTCTATAAGAAAGCAAACTGAGCAAGGCAGAGAATGCAAGCAAGTAAGAAATGGCGCTCCAAGGCCTCTGCATCAGCTCCTGCTTCCTGACCTGCTTGAGTTCCAGTGCTGACTTCCTTTGGTGATCAATAGCAATGTGGAAGGTGGAAGCTGAATAAACCCTTTCCTCCCCAACTTGCTTCTTGGTCATGATGTTTTTGCAGGAATAGAAATCCTGACTAAGACAGACAGACAGACAGACAGACAGACAGACAGATTAAAAATTAGCTGTAGGCAAAACCCTAAAGTATTTTTTTCAATTAATTATTGACATGTGGAGGGGTAGAACATTGTGGGTGGTTCAATCCCTGGATGGGGTGTCCTGGGTTCTATAAGAAAGCAGGCTGCACAGATCATAAGGAACAAGCCAGTAAGCAACACCTCTTAATGGCCTCTACATCAGTTCCTGCCTTCAGATTCTTGCCCTCTTTGAGTACCTGTCTTGAACTCCTTCAGTAATGGACTACAACGAGGAAGTGTAAGCCAAAAAACACTTTTCTTTCCAACTTCCTTTTGATCATGGTATTCATCAAAGTAATAGCAATCCTAACTAGGATATTTGAGATCAGGATTAATATAGTCATGCTTGTACAACAAGTGTTTTAACTTCTAGTGATGGAATAATCTTCCCACCCGACTCTTGCATATCTTTTAATAATTTATCTAGTTCATGGATTTTTTTCTATAGCCATCAATTTAATGTTATTTTGTGGAATGTTTTATAAGTTTTAGAGGATCAATATATGAAAGAGATGAAAATATATTTTACATAATATTATCTAGATCTAAAAACAAATGAAAAAAAAATAGCCTACTTAAGCTATCATCTTCTTCGCTATAAAGGGCATACATTTCTTCTTGAAAAGATGGCATAATTCTCCATTTGTAAATATTTTCTCCCATCTCATAGACTAGAAACCTGACTGAGATGACTTTATACAAAAAAAAAAAATGTGTTGAAACATTATTTCCCGCTCAGACAAATTTTCTGGTCATCTCTCAGTTGCCAAATAGTAAAATGTAATATGAACTCCCAAGTTTAACTATTTATTTTTATCTGTGAAATCTTTATATACCGACAACTGTTAACATAAAATATACTTATTGTATACTATGTGTCTTGATAACCTGACTGTGTCATTGAGTTCATAAATCATGAAGAAGGTACTAAGAGGAAAGTTGAAGTTTTTCCTTCCGTATATTTCTAAAGCCACTTAATACTTAATAAATAATTGTTTTTTAGCCTGTGCTTATGAGTTCTAGGAATGTGTCTGAAAAGTTTGTTTCATTTTGAAAATGATGTAATTACAGTGGGTGACTGAGTTGACTGAAACAGTATTCAGAGCATTAAGTACAGTATCCCTTAAAACACTGAGAGATAGTTATTGCAAACTATAGCATACATATAGCAAACCTATGAACTAGGCCACATTACAAACCAAATCCTATTACAAACCCATAGAATATGACTTTAAATGTGTTCTGTGAAATTTCTAGCCTGAAGCTCAATCATTTTTTAGCAAGAAACATTAAATATTTATGTTTCATTTAATAAAAGTTAACTGTGCATATACTATTTGCCTCTTACTGTTTTAAATGTTCCCTGCCTTTAAGGAGAATAAATAAATAGTTATAGCAAGTCAGTAATATAGCCTATGGTAGAGACTGCTCAGGGAATATATAAAAGCTTAACATTTATGTTAATAGCCTAGAAATAGAAAGACCCAGCAAAATTTCCAGTAATTTATTGCCTAATTATTATTTGTGTTCTTATCTGTTTCTAAGACTTATAAATACGTACTGTTAAAACCTACTGGTGTACATTTACTTTACCAGGCCCTTGGGACACATTGCCTTGACAAGCACCACTCATTGAATCACAGGAATACTATCTCTGGCACAGATTTAGTCTGTTTCTGTGCTCAAGAAGGAAAGTACATCTGTAGTAATATTCTTTCCTCTAGGCTATAAGCCTCCAGATAGAGACATCATTAATATGTATATTCAATAGCTCCTAAAGTACCAAATGTTGTACATATTCCCAAAAAATATATGATCGGAAATATTCTTCACTTGGAAATGCTATACCAATAAACTAAGTACAATCATCCAAGAAAAAAGTATTAAAAGTGCAGAGACGTTCAAATTTTGTCACCTGAACTTGGATTTTTCATTCTTTAGGAAGATAAAAAGTTACATTTCATAGCAGAAATTGAAAATGTTCAAGAGAGTAAATATACTTAATACTGAATCTTAGAATTTTTTCTGCAGGGCGTGGAATGTGGCATAGAAGGCAAGAAAGAATAAATAACCCTGGTATAACTTAAGAAACTAAGTATAAAATGAAAGTGCAGAATCAACTGATAAAAACTTGCTAAAAATTTTTAAAGTTACTAAGTAGTACTATACCAAGGATAAGGTGCTAGACAGATGTGCATATTTTATGCTCATGGAGCTTTGCAGAAACTGATGCTTCTGTCTGTGGGAGTGGGGCCAGGAAGATGGCTTCTGCTCTAGGGAAAGCTCATAGAAGAGCTCACTCACCCACTGTAACCAATAACTTATAACTTATATAACCTTCATCTCACAATAAAGGACATTTTAGAAAATGAGAAGAAATTCTAATAAACGCTTTAGGATGTTTACAGTTTTCAACTTTTGTGGCTGAATAACTTCATCATTAGTATGTCAGCTGCCAACTCTATTAATGTACACCAATATTTTACGATCAAGGAAGACAAAGTATATAGTAACTTACAATTCTAAGTGAGGTTCCACTTTTAAAAAGATTACTTCCCAAATATAATTGGTTTTATATTTGTGATCTGTGAAAAGAAGCAAATAGAAAAAAATATCAGAAAAAGTGTTCATGAATTTTTTTAAGGGACATAATCTCTGTACTTTTGAACAGTTGTATACTAAAACAAATTCATTTTCCTTCCTCTAATGGGAATTTTTTTCATGTGAAAGAATCAATTTATTTATACATTAATATTTCTGACTTTCTGAAAGGACTTTGCTGTGATGAATAATAAAGTGAGGCTGGTGGAGACAGCCTTAATTATTAGGCTTGATAGTGAAGCTTTGGGCTACAGTCGAGCCCTGTTCTCCACAACTAAAAAAGTGACATCAAACATAGCATTACAGAGAATATGCTCAATTTCATAAGGACTTATTAGATGACTCAATGAAGCACCCATTGTCAAGATATGGAACATGAGTTGATATTCCCAGGGACCACAAGCCCTTCTCCATTTTGTTCTTTCTAAGTTATCACTAGTCTGGTCATGACTGGATGTTTTAGCTCCTCCTACAAGTCTATCTTCATTCCCAGAGGCCTTTCCAAAACCAAGATACTCCTTTTTCTTGGTCTCTGTTGTCCTTTTTTAAAGCCAGACCTTATGTCCTACTTAAATTACCTCCAAAACCAGCCCCATTCCTCCACCTGCTCTGCTAGCCTATCATTCACCCAAACCACTGCACAAATCTGGGAATCCAACGAATTGGATTGCAATGTTCAAACCAGTTTCAGATCTGAGATCATTTAATATCTGACCCCTAAGACCTAGAGTGGCCATAAAACTGAAAACTAATTATCATTATTCTTTTTTCACAATCTCTCAAATTGGAATAACTAGTAGCTAAGAATCCAAACATACACCTACCAAATATATTGTTAAATACTATAAATATCATGGCTAAATATATCTAGATCCCAACACAAAAACATAATCAAAACACGGTGTCTTCTCCAGAAAATAGCACAACCATATTGTATTATACCCTGAGCCAAACAGTTTAGCTGAAGCAGAAGATGATGACTTTAAAATATAAGTTATAAATATATTTAAAGGCTTTAAGATGATATGAATAAATGCCTTGGTAAACATCGTGAAAGCACAAGCAAACACAGCTAAAATAAATAATGAAAACAGTTCAAGATATGAAGGCACATTTTAAGAATAAAATAAAATTGCTTCCTAAAGAAAGGCAAACTGAATAAAAATTGTAAATGAAAATCCCAAGAAGTCAAACATAAATTTTAGAGGTAAGCTATATCACCAACAGACTAAAAGATATGGAACAGGGAATTTTATATATTGAAGACAAGGTTAAAAGTAATGGATAGGTCAGTCAAAGAAAATGTTGCGACCTAAAATCTCAGGCAAAGAAACATCCAAGATATCTGAGATTATAAAAAAAGAGAGAGAGAGAGATCTGTGGTATAGAGGAAAGAGAAGAAATCCAGGAGAAAGGCACAGAACATAAAAAATGCCCTCAAAAATGCATATCAAGAAAAAATAGATAAGATGATAAAAGAAACTTCCCTTGACACATAATAATCAAAGCATAAATTATTCACAAATTATTTATAGCAAATAATATTAATAATATTAATATTGCAAACTACAGTGAAAATGTCACAACAAATATAAGGGCATGATCATTAGAATAACTTCTGCCTTATCAATGGCAACTCTCAAAGACCTAAACAGATATTCTTCAAGGTCTGAAAGACCACAGATACTAGTCCAGATTACTATACCCAGCAAAACTATCGATCACACTATGAGAAAAAAGAATTTCATGATTAAGAAGAAAATTAAGCCTAAGCAATATATGTCTACCAGTCTAGCTCCATAGAAGATTGTAGAAATCTAAAGAGAGGTATTACTATTCTGAAGAGGAAACAATGAATAAATTATCTCACAAAAGTTGAACAAAGAGGTTTAAAGCACACACACACACACACACACACACACACACACACATACACACACAGTAGTACCACCATAACCACCACCACCACAACAACCACTACTACCAGCAACAACAACCAATATCAATTTCCCAAAAATTTAAAACATAATGCTGATACAAAACAACGTAAAAATAAAACAAACAACAAAAATTTCAGGATAGTTAAAATAATTCTGAATAAAGAAAGAACTTGTTGATAATATCAGCACCCCAGATATCTAGCTATATTACAGAAACAGCTTATTGTTGGCATAAAATGGATATACAGATACATTGATTAGTGAAATCAAATTGAAGAAATAGATATCCACATCCTTACAGATACATGAATATTAACAACAATAACAACAAAAAGCAACAAATAGACACTGGAGAAAAGAAATCATCTTCATTAAATATTGTTGGCCAAACTAAATAGCTGCATGTAGTTGGGAGGGGATGTGTCTAACCCTGCAGAGATTTTATGTGCCAGGGTTAGGGCATACCCAGTGGAGGACCCACACTCTTAGAAGGGAAGGGGAAGGACTCTGTGAGGGAGAGACTGGGAGGGTACAGTAATATAAAACAAACAAACAAACAAACAAATAATCAAATAAATAAAACTCCTGTAAAACTTTAAAAAGTAAAGAAAAAAAAAGAAGAAAGAGAAGAAGAGAAGATCCAAATGTATTATATGGCAAAAAACTAAGTATATACCCTGAACATGAAAGAAAAGAAAGTAGGACATAAGTTTGAACTCATTGGCACAGGAATGGCTCTATGTATAAGACACTGATACCACAGACACTAAGTCTAACAATTAATGGGACCTTGAGAAACTAAAAGTCTTCTGTACATCAAAGGGCATCATCATTTGATCAAAGAAGGAGTCTACAAAATGGTAAAAATAATATATATTAATTGTCCATCTGATAGATGGTTAGTATTGAGACCGTACAAACAATAAAAAACTGAACATAGAGAAAACAAACAGCCTAAATAAAACTAGGAATAATAGTAAACAGAAAGTTCTAAATACATAAACTACAAATGGATGAGAAGTGGGTTTTAACAACTTTAGGCATCAGAATAACAAATTAAAGCTACTTTGAGATTTCATCTTACCCCAGTCAGAATAGCCATTATTAGTTAATTAATATAACAATGACAGCTTACTCTGGCAAGGATGTGAGAAATGTAAAACACTTATTTGTTGCTGGAGGAAATACAAACTGGTAGTCAGTATGGGAATCAGTATTGAAATTATTCAAAGAGCAATTGATCTACATACCACAAGACCCAGCTCCTGGATATGTACCTAAAGGACTCCTTATCCTGCTGCAGAGAAACTTGTTCATTCCTGTTTATTGCTATTCTATGTAGAATAGCCAGAAATTAGAGACAACCTAGCTTTTAATACATTTATAAATGGACAATGAAAACATGGTACATTTATACAGTGGAATATCATTTGGCTATTAAGAAAATTGAAATTATGAAAATTTCTGGTAAATGGATAGAGCTAGGGACAATCATCCCATGTTACATAATCCAGAGTCAGAAAAGAAACACTGCATATTTTCTCTTAAATGCAGATGTTACATTTTATTCTTTAGAAATGTGTATTTTGTTTATAATATCTGGAGAGGTTAGGTAGCCCGTAAGGGCTACAGTAAGGACAGGGGAGAGGATCATCCAAGAAAGATGAAATAGAATAATGCATTATAAAGGGATAAAAGACAAACTATAATGGGCATATTAAAGTGCATAAGGGATGGTAAAGCATAATGGACGAGAGAATGTGGAGAAAAACAACTAACACTAAAAATTTGTTTTAAAATCCACAAGGAAACTTATTTTTCTAAAAGCTCCTTAAAATAAACACATAAAAAGGCAATTTAAATTGAGTGACTTACATATGGTAAAATGGCTCGACTATGCAACCAACTAAAACACTTAGTCTCTGGAATAGGTTTCATCTCCTTGAATTATTGGTCAAGTAGGCCCCATACCTCCCACAAACATTACATGCATTTTGTCAATGTGATACATTGCCCTCATACATATGGAAGTAAAGTTATATTACTGAAGATACCACTTACATCATCGAACATGAATAAGTTGAGGCAGTACACAATTAGAAGCGTTCCTCATATTAACTAGCATTCACTGTTCTGAAAGGTATTGTATGCTGTTCTGAAGGAAAAAAATTAATTATAGATATCGTATAAGATCTATAATCGCAACCTTCCTGCAAGATATAGTAACACAAATGTTATGAGGTTAACTGACAGTTTCACAAGATAGAATCCAATCTTGATACTGTTAATTTGTCCATGAAACTAAGAATAGATAGGTCATAGACCCTAAGGGAAAAGTAAATACTACTATTCTGCCAATGAAAAATAGCAATAAAACGACTACTAATGACCTTTATGCCAATATACCAGAGAATTGCTAAACCTATGTCAGACTTTTTTTTTTCAAGTAGGCAATCAACACAGATACACAAAACTGTACAAAGTACAGATAACGAAACACCTTGAAGCACTCAGCCTTAAGTGGCTTTATCAAACTTCCTTTCTTCAAGACTCAGGGATATATGTAAATGATGAGAAAGGAATAGTGTAAGAGCCAGAGGTGATGAATGACTCCAAGTAAATAATATCTTCCAGACACAACAGGACTGATGCACATAAGAATTCATAGATGCACATAAGTCTTTGATAGCATGCACAAGAACTGCACAAATTCAAGACAGGGAGAAGACAGATACAAAGTCCCATCCCTAAACAAGGAGCTTTTTGTAATTGATAACCTCTGTGAGAATAAAAATACATTTTCTTCAATGAAATGAGGTCTATTAAACACACTTATGTAAAGAACTCACAAAACAAAATGGACTCAATGTTTTGTGAGCATTTAAAATTTTTTTTGTTATTATAAGTAATTGGTCTTTGTCTTTTGTTTTTGTTTTGAAAGACAAAAAGAACTTAAAGTTAGACAGAGAGAGATAAGGATTACATAGGAAGATATCAGGAAAGAGAAAGATTATGATCCAAAATATATTGTATGAAAAACTTAAAAATAACTTTTGAAAATGTAATAAAATAAAGTAGTATGCAACAAAATAAGTCATATTCTATAAATCTGAGGCCTCTACATTCACCTCTTTGTGTGTAACTGTAAATACATATATATAAATTCTACACATTCACTTCACAAACATACACACACATACACACATGAGAGAGAGAGAGAGAGAGAGAGAGAGAGAGAGAGAGAGAGAGAGAGAGAGAGAGAGAGAGAGAGAGATTACTTCATATTATACTTCAGGAGCTCCAGATATAATTAATGTAATTGCTCCTTGTTACCAGGGGCATATTTTAAATAAATTAAAGTTCTACCACTTTGGGGGGGGGATCTTTGTAATTTTACTCCTCCTGAACCTGTTATATTATTCTAAATGGAAATTGTTAGATACTTCTTCCTTCAGGGGTTCCTGAATGAAGATGAATAGAATTCAACAGACCTCCTTTAATTTGTTGAATGTAAAAGGCTTTTCTACCCTACCTGGGGATCCATCCCATATACAGTCACCAAACCCAAACATTATTGTGGATGGCAAAAAGTGCTTGCTGACCAGAGTCTGATATAACTGTGTCCTGAGAGGCTTTGATGGAGCCTGACAAATACAGAGGTGGATGCTCACAGCCAACAACTGGGCTGAGCATGGGATCCCCAATTGGAGGAGTTAGAGAAAGGACTGAAGGAGCTGAAAGGGTTGGCAACCTCAGAGGAAGAACAACAATACAAACCAACCAGACCCGCCAGAGATTTCAGGGACTAAAGCACCAACCAAAGAGTACACATGGAGGGACCCATGGCTCCAGCTACATATGTAGCAGAGGATGGCCTTGTCAGGCATGAATGGGAGGAGAGGGTCTTGGTTCTGTGAAAACTTGATGATCCAGTGTAGGGGAATGCCAGGACAGGGAGTAGGGAGTGGGTGTGTGTGTGAGGGAACATCCTCATAGAAGCAGGGAGATGGGTTTTGGGATAGGGTATTTCCGACGTGTGGGAAAACCGATAAAGTGGATAACATTTGAAATGCAAATAAAAAATATCTAATAGAAAAAAATTTAAAAAGAAAATAAAAGAAAAAAGAACAAGGACACTATGGGATTTGCAGGCAAATGAATGGAACTAGAAAATATTATCCTGAGTGAGGTAACTCAAACCCAAAAGTGCCCACTAGTAAGAGGATATTATCTTTAAAAGTACCAAATGCCTAGGGTTCATTCCAGAGAACTCAGAAAGATTAACAAACAGAAGGCCCCAACTGAGGATGCTTCAATCTCACTTGGGAGGGAGAAAAAAAGAATGACAGAAGGCAGAGAGAGGGAGGGACCTGACTGGGAGACAGGAGAGGGAGGTGGAGGGGAAAGGGGGGAACATGATCAGGTATGGGGGCAGGGAGACAGAAAAAAAGCCCTGAATGCTAGCAGAATGAATGGAAACAGGCAACCTCGGGGTGGGGGTGGGGTGAGACTTGGGGCTACCCTTCAGAAAGTACCAGAGACCTGGTAGGTGAGATATTCTCAGGGCTCAAAGGGAGGAATGGGATGAGGAACTATGGGAGGGCTGACTGAAAGGGGGTCAAGGACTGGTCTGTAAAAATATAAAAATAATTTAAAAATTAAATATAATAGTTGCTATATTATTGCAATAGAGACTTCAGGAAAATATGTACATATATACCTGCTTGTCCCCAGTATATATTCTAGCTAATAGGCTAATAGAATTTGTATCTTTGGAAAGGATGAATTACTTAGAAGCACACACTATGTTTTCTAGAAATACATATAAACTATACATGAAACTGGACACTAAATTACTTCAAAATTTTTAGAATTATGTTTGATCCCTTCAGTTGCAGTAGGCTTAGTAAAATATCAAACTGGAGTTTTCAGAAAAGCTGGGAATGATTGCTAGTCACACTCAACATTCACCTTTCTGTAGCTATTATGTGCAACACATAGCAAAAGCATGAGATTTTGATTAAGGTTATGTCTAGATTATGCCTCTATATGATTGTGAAACTCTAAATCTCACTCAAATACCTTAAAACGTGCAGCTTACTTGTTCTTTCACCTGAATGACTGACCTCTAGGACATTATTCACATTTCCTCTGATTGATGGCTCTACGATATCCATCATCAATCATCACTGGGAGGATTATGATAGTTTAAATGAAAACTGCCTCCCACGGATGCATATACTTTATCACTTATAGCCCAGTTGTCAACACTGTTTGGGAAGGTTATGGAAGTTTTGGTATCTATAACCTTTCTGAAAGTAGTATGTCGTTTGGGGTGGATTGAGTAAAGAGTTTAGTGCCGTACCCTACATTCAGTTTTCTCCCTGCTTCTTCAAAGAATGCAATGTGATCTTTCTGCTTGTGTTGTCAAACCTACTATTGGGTCCATGCTTCTCCAGGGTGATGGTTTTTTCTTTCTTTCTTTCTTTCTTTCTTTCTTTCTTTCTTTCTTTCTTTCTTTCTTTCTTTCTTTCTTTCTTTCTTCCTTCCTTCCTTCCTTCCTTCCTTCCTTCCTTCCTTCCTTCCTTCCTTCCTTTCTTTCTCTCTCTCTCTCTCTCTCTCTCTCCTTCCTTCCTTCCTTCCTTCCTTCCTTCTTTCCTTCCATCTTTCTTTCTTTCTTTCTTTTTTTCTTTCTTTCTTTCTTTTTAATCCCTCTGGAAGTACAAGCACAAATCAACTCTTTCTATAAGTTGCCTTAATCATGCGATTGTATCATAGCAACAAAACTGTGATTCGTATAGAAGTTAATAAAGAAAATAGGGCAGAATTTGTAGAAGAGTTTGAACATTTGGACTAGAAAAGCAGTTGGGATTTATATGCAGAGTTTAATGTGCTTAATGTGCATGATAGTAGGATCCTAGAAGACAATAGTGCTGACAGTAAGTAGATGGTAAAGGCCTAACTATGTGTGTCAATCATGCATGATGCTTGCTATCTTGCCTCCCTGTCATAATGGACTCATTGTCCTAGAACCATAAATTCAAATAAACTCTTTTTTTCTATATCTTGCCTTATCTAGTATTTTGTCATAACAATAAAAGGTAACTGAAAGAGTTGGTTACATGAGAAAGGTATATTTTGTGATATGCACTTGCCATTTCCTAGTATTTATAATAGAATAATTTATTTATATTTATAAAATATTATATTTATAAAATAAATCATATTTTAGAGATGGTTGTGCATTAATAGAATACTCTAAAAATAATGTTTGTGACAAAAGTGTATTAACAGAATTACTTAGACAATAAAAAAATGTTTAGGAGTTGAAAGAAACTCTTAAGTAACTTCTCAGATTAGATGACATTGGCTTCCAACTTCACCTCAAGCTTTACTTCGGAAAGACAAATGCCTTCCTAAGTTACAAGAAATAGAGGTCATGTTATTTATGATCTCAAATACTGTTTATGCCAATTCTCTGATTCAGGTCAGTGAGAATAATAGTACAATGATTTAAGATACTTTTATAATATATTGAGGTCATTAACATTTAAATGTGACAAACTTCTATCTTCTACAATATAAATAATATTACAATAATATAGATAATATGTAATATGTAATAATATAAATAATATGTAATAATATAAATAATAAAATACTAAGACAAACATTTTTAAATACAAAAAAATTAAGTTTTACACTTGCTTAGGAAGTATACCAGTTAAAACACTTTGGATCAGAAATCCCATAATGCAATTGTAAATTGCTGCTGAAACCTTTTCCATAATGTTCTATAGCTTGCTGAAATGTCAAGCTGGGAATGAATGTGAGCCTTTAAGTGACTCATGGTCTGAATGCTATGCTATAGGCCTGATAAAGCTTATGAGGATTCAGGGTCTATCTAAAACTGTAAATGAAGCCACAGTTGATGACATTCTGCTGGCTAT
The DNA here is from genome assembly GCF_978045245.1 of Mus caroli. Classification (NCBI taxonomy): domain Eukaryota; kingdom Metazoa; phylum Chordata; class Mammalia; order Rodentia; family Muridae; genus Mus; species Mus caroli. The sequence goes on from NW_028227257.1 coordinate 140,919,176, forward strand.
GGTTCTCAATAAAAATCAATCCCTCCAAAAAAATTAAGTTTTAGACTTTTCTTTCTATTATAACTAATCTTGAGATCTGTAGCAGAAAAAAAAATGAAAGTTTATTTCTGACTATGGTTTTGCACCTTCAGGTCATTTAGGATTTTGTTTTATCAATTTTGTCTATATTTTCTATATGTTTGGAGTCAAGCGGTTGGACAGAATTTAACTCCCACTGCAATGAACAGGATGTAAACTTATTAGTTTATATAGAGGCAAAGCATTAATGCTACATGCTAGATCAATTTATATCAAAATAATTTCAGGTCTTAAGTATCTAAACTATGTTCCTGCTTTATCTTTCCAATCCATCTTACATCTACAACCTAGATTACAGACTAGTGTGTGCAAATACAACAGTGCATGCCAAATGATGAGATCATGTGTAACTCTTATTCTTTGGTCCTTTCAGGCAAGAAGCATTGCTTCCTGGCAGCAATAATCTCTGATGTAGCTTCTTTCCTAAAGCTTCATGTGCTAGAAACTTTGCTTTCACTGTGGCAGTGATGAGAGCTGTCATATCCTTTTTATTTTATTTTATTTTATTTTATTTTATTTTATTTTATTTTATTTTATTTAGGTATTTTCTTCATTTACATTTCCAATGCTACCCCAAAAGTCCCCCATACTCTCCCTCTCACTCCCCTACCTCCCCACTCCCACTTCTTGGCCCTGGTGTTCCCCTGTACTGAGGCATATAAAGTTTGCAAGACCAATGGGCCTCTCTTTCCACTGATGACTGACTAGACCATCTTCTGGTACATATGCAGCTGTCATATCCTTTAAGAGAAGTACCTAACAAGACACAATTGAGTCATAGAGGCATTGCATCTAAAAGGAATGAGTATCTACATTCTGGAAGAAACTTTTGAGAATGCATTGGTTGCCAGAGATTAAGAGGTAACAAGACCATATACACTTCTGCTCATATTCACCTGACCTTCTTGCATGAGCCTGCCATGTGACACTCTTTAGCCTTCGGCCCTCAGCAAAATCCAGGAAGGTGCCAGAACTACACTCCAGAATTTTGAAACATATATACTTCCTTTTAAAATGAATCATTCAGCCTCAGATATTTTTACAGTGACACATAACAATGTCTTTCAGGTAGTTTTGGATAACATTTTTTCTTAAATTCTACTTCAGGCATTTTATATATGGAAGAATTTTTATAACTTCTGAGATGATAGATTTTATACCTGTGGTTTTGGGATTTGTTATTCATTACCACTTAACCTAAGAAAGGAAGATTGATAAGATATAACATATGTTCAATATATCATCTTGTAAGCATGATTATCTCCTAGATAGATAAACAATGCAAATGGAAATGACATTAAGAGAAAATAAACACTGAAAACTTTTTAATACAGATAAAGCAGAACCTCAGGACAAGGAAAAGGTACATAGATAGTAATGTGGGGGAAAATTGGCCTAGGGAAACCATAGCATACTTTATAGTAACTTCACTCAAATTAGGGATCATTGAATTAAAACAGTGCATAATAACATAATTCAATAAATAATAGATAGTATATGCCACCCTCACATCCTGTTGCATTCTTTCATTTATGATTGAGCACCGAATCTGAGTTCTGCAGCTATATACTCCCCTATCACTGTGTTTCATTAATGATTCTTAAATTAGGATGACAATTTTTGAGAAGGCTTTATTTATCATAAGAGAAAATGAGAGGCCATGTCTACTCCATCTTGAAACCAACCTCCATATTAAGAGAAAAATGAAAAAAAAAAAAAGCCTGAGAACTTGGCACTCAGCTGAACCTAAGCTACACTCAAGTACTAGGAAGAACCCCACTGCTTGTCCTTGGCCAGTGTTACTTCCTAGCCAGTTTTTAGCAACAGTTAATCAAAGATTAGTCTGTTTGTCTTAAATGTACTTTAAGACCATTTTTTGTATACTGTCTTGATTCAGAGGACCCAGCTGTTGGCTTACAATAGACATTCAGTTAGATGCTTGCCAGGCTGGACAACCCTGCACTTACTTGAATTTCTGATAAAACCTTGTCCCAATGAGAGTTCAGAGTTCTTTCACCCCAACTGGATCTGGCTTTCCCACATATCAGACTGGGTTTTCCCATGCCCAGAATGGTGTCTCTGTGCTTCCCAACAAACTGGCACCTGCCCTGTGGTGGCTTAGGATAAGCTAGTCAAACTCCCTGCATTCTGTCTCCTTCAGAGGCCATGCTCACCAACAGAAGGGACCCAGATCCACATAGTCCTCCTTTATATAAATGATAAATGGGCTGAGAAAGAAATTAGTGAAGATGTGTTTTTTAATAGAATGATTCCCCATCATTACTTTTCAAACTGAATTCCACAACAATACTTGTACACTGTTTTCCCTCTGATAATGCACACTATACTTAAATATTTTGCAATTTATTTAATAACCTGTATTTATATCACCTTTTATTTTCATATCTGTTTATCTAATTTATTTTATATATTTTTCTTCTTTTCAAATGTTGTATATATTGATTTATTATAGAATGTTCTATAATTTACTTAAATTTAATATAAATGCATGTAATTCCTTAAGTCAATATTTTCAAGATTGTAATGAAGCTATAAATTCCCTATAACCTACTAATAATATCCATAAAAATGTTG